>NW_026114602.1:0-300000 GCF_025201925.1 Gopherus flavomarginatus
CTAGGGAACAAAATGGAGGGACTAGAGCTACTGGTGCAGGAAGTGAAACCATATATTATAGGGATAACAGAAATGTGGTGGAATAATAATCATGACTGGAGTACAGGTATGAAGGCTATGTGCTGTTTAGAAAAGATAGAAATAAAGGCAAAGATGGTGGAGTAGCATTGTACATCAATGAGGAGGTTAACTGTAAAGAAATAAGAAGTGATGGAATGGACAAGACAGAGTCTGTCTGGGCAAAAATCACACTGGGAAAGAAAGCTACTAGAGCTTCCCCTGAGATAGTGCTTGGGGTGTGCTACAGACCGCCGGGATCTGATCTGGATATGGATAGAGACCTCTTTAATGTTTTTAAGGAAGTAAACACTAATGGGAAATGTGTGATCATGGGAGACTTTAACTTCCCAGATATAGACTGGAGGACAAGTGCTAGCAAGAATAGTAGGGATCAGATTTTTCTGGATGTGATAGCTGATGGATTCCTTCACCAAGTAGTTGAAGAACCGACAAGAGGGGATGCCATTTTAGATTTGGTTTTGGTGAGCAGTGAGTAGGGGACAACTTTGGTTCGAATGATCATGAGCTAATTCAGTTCAAACTAGATGGAAGGATAAACAAAAATAGATCTGGGACTAGGGTTTTTGATTTCAAAAGGGCTAACTTTAAAGAATTAAGGAAATTAGTTAGGGAAGTGGATTGGACTGAAGAACTTGTGGATCTAAATGCGGAAGAGGCCTGGAATTACTTCAAGTTGCAGCTCCAGAAACTATCGGAAGCCTGCATCCCAAGAAAGGGGAAAAAAAACATAGGCAGGAGTTGTAGACCAAGCTGGATGAGCAAGCATCTCAGAGAAGTGATTAAGAAAAAGCAGAAAGCCTACAAGGAGTGGAAGAATAGTGGGATTAGCAAGGAAAGCTATCTTAGTGAGGTCAGAACATGTAGGGATAAAGTGAGAAAGGCTAAAAGCCAAGTAGAGTTGAACCTTGCAAAGGGAATTAAAATCAATAGTAAAAGGTTCTATAGCCATATAAATAAGAAGAAAACAAAGAAAGAAGAAGTGGGACTGCTACACACTGAGGATGGAAAGGAGGTTAAGGATAACCTAGGCATGACCCAATATCTAAATAAGTACTTTGCCTCAGTCTTTAATAAGGCTAATGGGGAGCTTAGGGGTAATGGAAGGATGACAAACGGGAATGAGGATATGGAGGTGGATATTACCACATCTGAGGTAGAAGCCAAACTTGAACAGCTTAATGGGACAAAATCGGAGGGCCCGGACAATCTTCATCCGAGAATATTAAAGGAACTGGCACATGAAATTGCAAGCTTGTTAGCGAGAATTTTCAATAAATCAGTAAACTCAGGGTTGTACCGTACGACTGGAGAATTGCTAACGTAGTTCCTATCTTTAAGAAAGGGAGAAAGAGTGATCCGAGTAACTATAGGCCTGTAAGTTTGACATCTGCAGTATGTAAAGTCTTAGAAAAATTTTTGAAGGAGAAAGTAGTTAAGGACATTGAGGTCAATGGTAATTGGGACAAAGTACAACATGGTTTTACTAAAGGTAGATCGTGCCAAACCAACCTGATCTCTTTCTTTGAGAAGGTGACAGATTATTTAGACAAAGGAAATGCAGTAGACCTAATTTACCTCGATTTCAGTAAGGCATTTGACATGGTTCCACATGCGGAATTATTAGTCAAATTGGAAAAGATGGGGATCAATATGAGAATTGAAAGGTGGATAAGGAACTGGTTAAAGAGGAGACTCCAACGGGTCGTACTGAAGGGTGAACTGTCAGGCTGGAAGGAGGTTACTAGTGAAGTTCCTCAAGGATCGGTTCTGGGACCAATCTTATTTAACCTTTTTATTACCAACCTTGGCACAAAAAGCAGGAATGTGCTAAAAAAGTTCGAGGATGACACAAAGCTGGGAGGTATTGCTAACACAGAGAAGGACCGGGATATCATACAGGAAGATCTGGACGACCTTGTAAACTGGAGTAATAATAATAGGATGAAATTTAATAATGAAAAGTGCAAGGTCATGCACTTAGGGATTAATAATAAGAACTTTAGATATAGATTGGGGATGCATCAGTTGGAAGCAACAGAGGAGGAGAAGGACCTTGGGGTATTGGTAGATCACAGGATGACTATGAGCCGCCAATGTGATATGGCCGTTAAAAAAGCTAATGCGGTTTTAGGATGCATTAGGTGAGGTATTTCCAGCAAAGATAAGGAGGTGTTAGTACTGTTATATAAGGCACTGGTGAGACCTCCTCTGGAATACTGTGTGCAGTTCTGGTCTCCCATGTTTAAGAAGGATAAATTCAAACTGGAACAGGTTCAGAGACGGGCTACTAGGATGATCCGAGGAATGGAAAACCTGTTATATGAAAGGAGACTCAAAGAGCTTGGCTTGTTTAGTCTAGCCAAAAGAAGGCTGAGGGGGGATATGCTTGCTCTTTATAAATATATCAGAGGGATTAATATTAGGGAGGGAGAGGAATTATTTAAGCTTAGTACCAATGTAGATACAAGAACGAATGGGTATAAACTGGACACTAGGAAGTTTAGACTTGAAATTAGACGAAGGTTTCTAACCATAGAGGAGTGAAGTTCTGAAACAGCCTTCCAAGGGGAGTAGTAGGGGCAAAAGACATATCTGGCTTTAAGATTAAGCTTGATAAGTTTATGGAAGGGATGGTATGATGGGAGAGCCTAATTTTGGCAATTGATCTTTGATTATCACCAGATAAGTATGCCCAGTAGTGGGTGATGGGATGTTGGATGGGATGGGATCTAAGTTACTGCAGAGAATTCTTTTCTGAGTGCTGGCTGGTGAGTCTTGACCACATGCTCAGGGTTTAGTTGATCACCATATTTGGGGTCGAGAGGGTATTTTCCTCCAGGGCAGATTGGCAGAGGCCCTGGAGGTTTTTCACCTTCCCCTGCAGCGTGGGGAATGGGTCACTTGCTGGTGAATTCTCTGCAGCTTGAGGTCTTCAAACCACAATTTGAAGACTTCTATAACTCAGGCATAGGTTAGGGGTTTGTTATAGAAGTAGATGGGTAGGGTTCTGTGGCCTGCTTTGTGCAGGGGGTCGGACTAGATGATCACATTGGTCCCTTCTGACTCTAGAATCTATGAATCTATGAACCTTAGGCTCCTTTGAAAATGTCAATTCTACTTTGCTGAGACCTTCTAGTTACTTTGAAAATCACAAATGCTACAATGAAGGATACTATATTTACTTAATCCAGCCTTGACAGCAGGGAACAGGCTTAGAAGACCTCTCTAGGTCCCTTTCAGTCCTACACTTCTATGATTCTATACTGAGCATTTATAACACTAATAAAATAGGTTAGTATTGCACTCATATTGCTCACTTAACTCGCTTAAGCTCCTTTGAAAATATTAGCAAAATGTTTAAGAGGCATCTGATTCCTTTTGACTGAAGATATTTTCTTTCTCTATGTACTCCATCTCCTAACGGGCTAAAACCCAAAGTTATTTTTTTAGATGGTACTGAGCTAGGAAAACTGCATCCCCAGATTTTGAAATCTAAAAAAAATTGGTATGGGTTTCCAGTGTGGGTTTTCAGATCCAGAAGACTCATAGTTTCATAATTCAATGACTGAAAATAGAAACTAAGCAAATTCAGACTCGAAATTTGGTATACATTTTTAACAATGAAGCTAATTAGCCATTGGAACAATTTACCAAGGGTTGCAGTGGATTCTCCATCACTGTCAATTTTTAAATCAATATGGGATGTTTCTATAAAAGATCTGCTCTCATTCAATCAACAGTTTTTTGAGGAAGTTCTGTTATACAGGTGAACAAACTGGGTGATCCCAATGATCCCTCCTCACCTAGGCACCTACAAAAATAAATACAGGGATTTTGAAAAGTGCCTAATATGGCTAGTTGTCCAACTCCCATTGGATTTCAGTAGGCTTTAGCCAATTTACTTCTTTGCACTCCTTTGTGAATCCCAACCTCTATTTTTAAAGTTAAGATGTGTAGGACTCAGTTAAAGTCAGATAGACATATTTCAAGATAACACCTTTATTGTGATTAGGAATTCACACATCGGCTACGTCTACATTGCAGACCACTTTCAGTGCCATGTAGGGTATGTGTAGCTACATGCTACCGTGAAAAACAAGTCCTCTTCCACACCGTAGTGTGTACACATGCCAGTGAAAGACTCAGCAGCAGTGAAAGACTCTGGCAGCAGGGAGGCAGTGGGACACAACCTGGCTAAAAGAAGCCATGCAGATGAGACAGGTACTGCTTGGGTGAGTAGAGGGCCATATAGTGCATCCCCATTTACACCGCTATTTATACCCATACTGAGGGGCGAACCATGTATCTACTCTATACACTGCTGAAAGAAGTGTGCAGTATCAACGTACCTCCAGAGGGAAAGACATGCTAAGACTAGGGTGAGGGACTAACTGAAATATTTTGTTTATAATTTTCCTCACAGATGCTTTTAACTCCTTGTTTCTCAGGCTATACCTGGATTCAGTATTGGAGTCACCACTCAATAGAACACAGCAGCCAGAAGACCCTGAGATGATGGAAATGTGGACTTGGGTCTCATTAAATATCATATTCAATTTAGAATGAAATAGCATGAGAAAGTTGAATAAAATGCTCCACTTTCATTTCAAATCATGTCAAAATTTTCCCATCAAAAATTTCATTAATCTAGACATATATCTATGAAACACTGAGATTTCAACAAAACATCATTTTCCAACAAGAAATTGCTCCATCTAAAATTTTTGCTTAAGTCCTGTTGGTTACAAAGCATTTTAGTACCTCTCCACTGGAATACTCTATATTCCTTCTTTGAAAGTAATCAAAATTGGACAAAAGTAATGTACTCCCTCATTAAACTAAAGTTACTACCAGGAGGTCAGAGTTAAATTACTATTTAAGTAGGAAAGAGTTATTGCTGTCTTTGAGATGTGCAGTGTTTAATTTAATTTCATTTATTTTAAAAGTAAAATAAAATAAAATGTGATGACTTAAATTAAACTTACTGGGATGGAGTTTGTAGATGACCCCAGATTTATATGTTTCCTCCTCCAACTTCAAGGTTCTGCTGATCAATAAGGGAAATGGATTGTCCAACATTACCTATGGGTCTTACTTTCTGTTGCTTTTCTGTTGATAGCAACAAGAACAAGGTTAAGGAAAGTGTGTGCCCCTTACTGAATGGGGGAGGAAACTAGTGACAGAGGATGTGGAAAAAGCTAATTTACTCAGTGCTTTTTTTGCCTCTGTCTTCACGAACAAGGTCAGCTCCCAGACTACTGCACTGGGAAGCAAATTATGGGTCGGAGGTGACCACGCCTGTGTGGAGAAAGAAGTGGTTCAGGACTATTTAGAAAAGCTGGATGAGCACAAGTCTATGGGGCCAGATGCACTGCATCCAAGGGTGCTAAAGGAGTTAGCTGATGTGACCGCACAGTCATTGGCCATTATCTCTGAAAACTCACGGTGATTGAGGGAGGTCCCGGATGACTGGAAAAGGGCTAATGTAGTGTCCATCTTTAAAAAAGAGAAGAACTACAGGCCAGTTAGTGTCACCTCAGTCCATGGAAAAATCATGAAGCAGGTCCTCAAGGAATCAATTTTGAAATGCTTAGAGGAGAGGAAAATGATCAGAAACAGTCAGCATGGGTTCACCAAGGGCAAGTCATGCCTGACTAACCTAACTGCTTTCTATGATGAGATAACTGGCTCTGTGGATGAGGGGAAAGCAGTGCACATATTATTCCTTGACTTTAGCAAAGCTTTTGACACTGTTTCCCACAGTATTCTTGCCAGTAGTTTACAGAAGTATGTGCTGGATGAATGGAACATAAGGTGGATGGAAAGCTGGCTAGATCATCGGGTTCAATGGGTAGTGATCAATGGCTCCATGTCTAGTTGGCAGCCAGTATCAAGCAGAGTCCCCCAAGGATCAGTCCCGGGGCCGGTTTTGTTCAATATCCTAATTAATGATCTGGAGGATGTTGTGGATTGCACCCTCAGCAAGTTTGCAGATGACACTAAAGTGGGAGGAGTGGTAGATAGGAAGGGATAGGAAGGACCTAGACAAATTGGAGGATTGGGCAAAAAGAAATCTGATGAGATTCAACAAGGACAAGTGCAGAGTCCTGCACTTAGGATGGAAGAATCCCATGCACTGCTACAGACTAGGGACTGAGTGGCTAGGCAGCAGTTCTGCAGAAAAGGACCTAGGGGTTACAGTGGACGAGAAGCTGGATATGAGTTGACAGTATGGCCTTGTTGCCAAGAAGGCTATTGGCATTTTGGGCTGTATAAGTAGGGGCATTGCCAGAAGATCGAGGGATGTGATAATTCCCCTCTATTCGGCATTGGTGAGGCCTCATCTGGAGTCTTGTATCCAGATTTGGGCCCCACACTACAAGAAGGATGTGAAAAAATTGGAGAGAGTCCAGCAGAGGGCAACAAAAATGATTAGGGGGCTGGAGAACATGACTTATGAGAAGAGGCTGAGGGAACTGGGATGATTTAGTCTGCAGAGGAGAAGAATGAGGAGGGATTTGATAGCTGCTTTCAACTATCTGAGAGGGGTTTCCAAAGAGGATTGATCTAGACTGTTTTCAGTGGTAGCAGAAGGCAGAACAAGGAGTAATGGTCTCAAGTTGCAGTGGGGGAGGTTTAGGTTGGATATTAGGAAAAACTTTTTCACTCAGAGAGTGGTGAAGCACTGGAATGGGTTACCTAGGGAGGTGGTAGAATCTCCTTCCTTAGAGGTTTTTAAGGTCAGTCTTGACAAAGCCCTGGCTGGGATGATTTAGTTGGGGATTGGTCCTGCTTTGATCAGGGGGTTGGACTATATGATCTCCTGAGTTCCCTTACAACCCTGATATTCTGTGATTCTATTCTCTCTTCCTATGAGCTGTGTATAATTAATTATGGTCTTTACTTGCAACAAGGGAGTATAGCTTTGAGGAAGAGATCTATACATGTCAATTCTTTAAGGGCTTTTGTGGAATCATTCCCTACAGCCCTGCACAACTCAGAAGCAGAGGACCAGCAGCAACACTTAACTTGATTGTGCTGTGTGTTTCTAAAGTTTCATCAAACTAATGTGAAAACAGAGACCCAGGGCAGAATGAGAAGCCAGGGACTCCTGACTTCTAACCCTGGTCATATGGGAACGACGCATGTGGTTCCTACCCACTAACAGTACGTTCATATCATTTCTCTATCTAGGCATTGTAGATATGCAGTCTATGTCCTATGCTTGCCCATGGTGTCTGGTGAGTGCACAGGACATCTCAGACCTCGTGTAGGCCCACTTCTTTATGCATAAGTGCTTAGCATGAAGGTAGGGCTGGAAGGGAGTGAAAAATAGGATGACAATTTAAATGTGACCTTCCTCATGGTAATAAGGCACTTAGCTTCACCAGAAATGGTTTTGAAAAATCCTTTGGCTGGAACAGTTTTCCACTGGGAAATGCAGTGCTATCAAAACACAAATGTTTGTTGGAAAGTGTTAATCTCATCAACACTTTTGAGGAATATTTTAACTCTCTTGTTTTGCTTTGATTATGATAGAACATTTTGTTTCAACTATGTCTTTTTGATTAATTTTGTTTTCACTTTTATATTATAATAAAATAAAACACAGAAATATATATAACAGTTCATGGTTCAGAGACTATACTAAGCTTGACTATCATGTGATATAACAATGCTAAGGAAAATAAAAAGAATGACAAGATCTGATGGGCAGGTGGCAAAAGGTTTATTCTGGTCTTATATAGAAGGAACTCAAGCAGCAAATGCAGAACACAGTTATTAAAAAGAAGCAGATGAATCAGAAAAAATCCCAAGGGAATCATCCAAATCATGTGTATCAGACCAGAACAGATTTAGTAACTTTGGGATGTTGAAAAAATATTACCAAGGGAACATAAGAATGCTCAGACTGGGTCAGACCAAAAGTCCATCTAGCCCAGTATCCTGTCTTCCAGCAGTGGCAATGCCAGGTGCCCCAGAGGGAATGAATAGAACAGGTAATTGTCAAGAGATCCATCCCCTGTCACCTATTCCCAGTTTCTGACAAACAGAGGCTAGGGACACCATCCTGGCTAATAGCCATTAATGAACCTACCCTCCATGAATTTATTTAGTTCTTTTTTTTAACCCTGTTATAATTCTGGCCTTCACAACATCCTCTGACAAGGAGTTCCACAGGTTGAATGTGCATTGTGTGAAAAAAAAATTTCCTTTTGTTTGTTGAAAATCTGCTGCCTGTTAATTTCATTTGGTGACCCCTAGTTCTTGTCTTACGAGAAGGAGTAAATAACACTTCCTTATTGACTTTCTCCACACCAGTCATGATTTTCTAAATGTATAGCATATCCCCCCTTAGTCATCTCTTTTCCAAGCTGAAAAGTCTCAGTCTTATTAACGTCTCCTCATATGGCAGCTGTTCCATACCCCTAATCATTTTTGTTGCCTTTTTCTGAACCCTTACTAATTCCAACATATCTTTTTTGAGATGGGGCTATCACATCTGCGTGCAGCATTCAAGAGGTGGGTATTCCATGGATTTATATAGAGGCAATGCGATATTTTCTATCTTATTATCTATCCCTTTCTTAATGTTTCCAAGAATTGTGTTTGTTTTTTTGACTGCCATTGCACATTGACTGTATGTTTTCAGAGAAGTATCCACAATGACTTCAAGATCTCTTTCTTGTGTGGTTACAGCTAATTTAGACCACATCATTCTATATGTGTAGTTAGGATTATGTTTTCCAATGTGCATTACTTGGCCTTTATCAACACTGAATTTCATCTCTCATTTTGTTGCCCAGTCATCCAGTTTTGAACATCCTTTTTATTCCTACCCTTTGTTTCCTGTCTTTTAACCAGTTTCTGATCCATAATAGGACCTTCCCTCTTATCCCATGATAGCTTACCTTGCTTAAGAGCCTTTGGTGAGGGACCTTGTCAAAGGCTTTCTGAAAATCTAAGTACATTAAATAAGTACACTGGATCTCCCTTGTCCACATGCTTGTTTATCCCTTTGAAGAATTCTAGTAGATTGGTGAGGCATGATTTCCCTTTACAAAAATCATGTTGACTCTTCCCCAAGAAATTATGTTTTTCTATATGTCTGACAATTTTGTTGTTTATTCTAGTTTCAACCAGTTTGCCCAGTACTGAAGTAAGGTTACCTGTCTGTAATTGCTGGGATCACCTCTGGAGCATCACATTAGCTATCCTCCAGTCATTTGGTACAGAAGCTGATTTAAATGATAGACTACAGACCACAGATAGTAGTTCTGCAATTTCACATTTGAGTTTCTTCAGAACTCTTGAGTGAATACCATCTGGACCTGGTGACTTGTTACTATTTAGTTTGTCAGTTTGTTACGAAACCTCCTCTAATGACACCTCAATCTGGAACACTTCCTCAGATTTTTCACCTAAAAATAATGTCTCAGGTTTGGGAATCTGCTTCACATCCTCAGCAGTTAAGACCAATGCAAAGAATTAATTGAGTTTCTCTGCAATGGCCTTATTGTCCTTGAGTGCTCCTTTAGCATCTCGATCATCCAGTGGCCCCACTGGTTGTTTAGCAGGCTGCCTGCTTCTCAGGTACTTAAAAAAATCCTTGCTGTTACTTTTTGAGTCTTTAGATAGCTGTTCTTCGAATTCCTTTTTGGCCTTCCTAATTATATGTATCTTTAGCACCCTCATGGCCAAGATGGAGTCTGCTCTGCAGGCAGCTCTGGCCAAGAGAAGGTGCACGCAGGAATGCAGGAGGGAAAATCCCTTCCACCCCAAGGGCACCTGTTCCAACCCCTGCCCCCAGAGTGAACACATCCACCCACAGGAAAAGTACAATGGATATGACAAAGGGAGATATTTATTTACAGAGGGATGAGAGGAGAAATACAAGAAGAGGAAATATACACACAGACAACAGAATTTTTCCCCCTTCCGGATTTTAAAGTATCTTGTCTCCTTGTCCTTCTGGTCAGGTGTTAGCTAGGTTGTGCGAGCTTCTTAACCCTTTACAGGTAAAAGAGGAATTAACCTTTAACTATATGTTTATGACAACTGCACACAGGTAGAGTAGACAATGAGGCCCTGTTGAGGTGAGTAAAGACAGACCAAAATCTTAGGGTCTGCCTACACAGCTCTCTATATGCCCAAGCAGTGCCTCCCACAACTATACCAAGCAGTGACTATCTGTCACTGACACATGAAGCTACACATCACTTGCTTTTCATTGTTGTGTGTAGCTACAGATATGTTACACATCATCACTGTGCTGTGTAGTTGTAGCCAGAAAGTGCGATACTGGGAATTAATTTTTCTTGGTGAAAAATACCTTCCCTGTCAATTTTCTCAGCACACTTTTTTATCTCCTTGTTTCCCACAGTCCTTAGGCTAGGTCTACATTGTTACCTTGCCTCAGTGAGTCACAGCTGAGAACTCCAAATTCAGGAGAAACTGCTGAGAAATAGGGCAGACTCATCCCAAACTGGAGGTTATTCTATCATTAGATTACAGCAGGTCAGGAACATAAGTAAACTTCTGTTTCAGCACATTTTGGTTAACAGGAAGTCAATAATGCAGTCTCATTAGGCATACAGAGACTGGACTCTGTGATGAGTGGTTACTGAAAGCCAATTTCATGAAACATAGGGTCCTTCTGATCTCAAGATATCAGCCACTTAGCCTGGTCAATATACACCTCAGATCTACCCAATCATCATGTTGGTACCAAACTTTTAGTAACTAAAAGCTAAAAGTGTAAAAATAAAAGAAAGAATAAGAGAGTTAATAATAGTTAATAGATCATACACATACAATAATTGCAAACTCCTTATATCAGGTTTGTAGCAGCGATGGTTTAGACTGCTGGCTTGTAAAGTCTCTCTGGTAGCTTACAAAAGATTGGAAGGTCCTCAGTTCACAGTTCAAAATGCTCCTTTTTGCTGTAAATCCACAGTCCAGGGAATCAGGGCAGGAAAAAGGCAAAATAGAGTCATCTCAGGGTTTTTTATACCCTTTGCCAAGTGCCTGTAAATTTACTGGCTCAAACACAGCTCACAGTCTCTGTTCGTGGAAAGTTACTGGCCTAAGATGGAATCCAGGGTCATATGAGCATATCACATATCCTTACGTGTTTTGGTGACTCACAGAACCAGCCATTATCCGTATTGCGGCTGAGGCATCCACAGGAAAGCTTAAGAGGAGAGATGAGTTTCTTCTATGGCCCACTGTTAGAGTGAAGTGCCCTTAGGAAGCCATCAAGCTTGAATAGTCCATTAACAATGGACTGGTGAAACTGGATGTGGGTGTGTCATAAACAGATAAGTAAGAGTTAATAGAACAGATGTACTTCATCTCTCTTTTGCCTGTAAAGGGTTAACAAGATCAGGGAGCCAGGCTGTCACCTGACCAGAGGACCAATCAAGGGACAGGATACTTTCAAATCTTGAGGGAGGGAAGTTTTTTGTGTGTGCTGTTAGTTTTTGGTTGTTGTTCACTTTGGGGGCTCAGAGGGACCAGACGTGCAACCAGGTTTCTCTCCAATCTCTCCGATACAGGCTCTTACAAGTTCAGAATAATGAGTACTAGGTAGATAAAGCGAGTTAGGCTTATGTTTGTTTTCTTTATTTGCAAATGTGTATTTGGTTGGAAGGAATTCAAATTTATATTTTGCTGAAAGGATTTTAATTTGTACTTGAATACTTAGGCTGGAAGGGTATTCCCGGTGTCTATAGCTGAAAGACCCTGTACTTATTCCATCTTAAATTTACAAAGATAATTTTTATTGTTTTTTCTTTCTTTAATTAAAAGTTTTTCTTGTTTAAGAACCTGATTGTTTTTTATTCTGGTGAGACCCCAGGGGAGAGAGAAGGAGGGGGAAAGGTGAATTTTCCTCTCTGTTTCAAGATTCAAGGAGTTTGAATCACAGTGATCTTCCAGGGTAACCCAGGGAGGAGAAGCCTGGGAGAGGCAACGGTGAGGGAAAGGGTTTACTTTCCTTGTGTTAAGATCCAGAGGGACTGGGTCTTGAGGGTCCCCAGGCAAGGTTTTGGGGGGACCAGAGTGTACCAGGCACTGGAATTCCTGGTTGGTGGCAGCGCTACAGGTTCTAAGCTGGTAATTGAGCTTAGAGGAATTCATGCTGGTACCCCATCTTTTGGATGCTAAGGTTCAGAGAGGGGAATTATACCATGACAGAGTGTTACCCCAGGAACAAATGCATTTGAGACACAGATGTATAACCAATATTCATAACTTTAGATACAGTGATGATACCTGGATTTAAATACGATAATCTTATTTAGCAAATCATAACTTTTCTATTGACATGGTACATAATATACTTTGCACAAGATACGTTGTACTGTAAAACAGTGGCAATATCAATGATACAAATGTCATGCTTCAATCATACAGAATCACATACATTAGAAACTTTTGCAGGTGTATCAATGACAGTTAGGGGTACTAAAGCCAAAGACACATTTGCCAGCATAGATTATTTCATTACTGAAATATGGTAATGGCTTTATTATTCAATATTATTCAAGCTTCAATATTGCACGAAGAAACTTGCAATTCCCAACACTCATCCATGGGATATTTCAGGCTATAATGAAGCGATAATGTCTTGTGAGTGTGTAAGCCCTTGCTCTAAGTGATGGGGTTTGAAAACAAAAGTGTGCACTGGACCATGATGAGAAATTAACACTACCTGAAAATTTAATTTAATGCACCTCTGCCATCCTTCTGGCTGTGGAGAGCTAGAGGAAGCCTTGCCTGGATTTGCTGTCACTGCACATGCTGCTGCCTTGACATGGTTTCATGATTAATTTTTGATCAAGACTACCCTATGTAGCATTTTCCCCAGGGCATCTTTTATCTCCTTATTTCTCAGGCTATAAATCATCAGATTCAACAGTGGTGGCACCACAGAGTAAAACACAGCAGCCAGCAGGTCCTGATACAGTGAGGACATTGACTTTGGTCTCATGTAGGTGAACATTGTGGTGCTCATAAATAACGAAAATACAATCAGGTGGGGCAGGCAGGTGGAGAAGGTTTTGTACTTGCCCTGTGTGGAAGGGATTCTTAGAATGGTGGAGAAGATGTGAATATAGGATACAAATATTGAAACAACAAAAAGGAAACCAAAAAATAAAACACAGACAATAACCAAAATTTCATTAGCTGATGTATCGTAGCAAGAGATCTTTAGTAGCTGTGGGATATCGCAGAAGAACTGCCCAATAACATTGGAGCGGCAGAAAGGTAACCTAAATGTGTTACCCGTGTGCATCACCGAATAGAGGACAGCACTGATCCAGCACCCAGACGCCATCTGGGCACACATTGTCTTGCTCATGATCACATTGTAATGCAGAGGAAGACAGATAGCAACATAGCGGTCATACGCCATGACCACGAGAAGAATCATCTCTGCAAAAGCTAAGGTGATAACCAAAAAGACTTGTGCAACACAACCAGAGAAAGAAATCATACAGGTGTTGGTTAAGGAATTGGCCATGGATTTAGGGACTGTGACAGAGATGTAGCAGAGATCTAGGAAGGACAAGTTTCCAAGGAAGAAGTACATGGGGGTGTGAAGTTGGTGGTTGAGGGCTACAACCATGATGATGGCCAGATTCCCCACCAGGGCTGCCAGATAAATGACTAGAAATACCACAAAATGTAGAATCTGCAGCTCCCGGACATCAAAAAACCCCAGGAGAAGAAACTCGGTCAGGGTGGTTTGGTTGGACATTTCTTGCCTGGGACACACTCTGTAGAGGAATGGACATGGAAAGAAAGAAAGAAGAAGATAAACTGGCTATACATATTGCGTAGCAGAGAAGATACAGGGGACTGAAGAACTACAAATGGACTCTCCATTAATTTTACTTGCTATATGGATGTACATTTTTTATTATGGTTAAGAGGAGGTTTTATTTTGAAAGATGACTGTTTAGAAAATGTATCTTTTATTCAACAGACTAACTGTATATATTCCAAATTATATCTGCTGACTCTACTGACCAAATTGAGTTATATTATTTCTTTTCCTGTTAAAATTGTAGAAGCAACACAGCTATAGTAGATTAGCATGTATGGTCTTCTGGTTCATTTATCTGCTTCAGCAACAGCATTCTTAGCTAAGTTTCAAATACAAGCACAGTTTTTCCCTCACTTACACCTGATGTATTACACTTTTAAATCCCACACCTACTGACATCTGTGCAACCCAGCTGCCTTCAAATTCCTCCCCTAGTGACAAAAATGCTAAACACTTATTTTACACTTGTCATGGTATAATTCCCCACTCTGAACCTTAGCGTCCAAAAGATGGGGTACCAGCATGAATTCCTCTAAGCTCAATTACCAGCTTAGAACCTGTAGCGCTGCCACCAACCAGGAATTCAAGTGCTTGGTACACTCTGGTCCCCCCAGAATCTTGCCCGGGGACCCCCGAGACCCAGACCCTCTGGATCTTAACACAAGGAAAGTAAACCCTTTCCCTCACCATTGCCTCTCCCAGGCTTCCCTTCCCTGGGTTACCCTGGAAGATCACTGTGATTCAAACTCCTTGAATCTTAAAACAGAGAGGAAAATTCACCTTTCCCCCTCCTTCTCTCTCCCCTGCCAGACTCTCCCTGAGAGAGAAAGTAATCCTAACACAGAGAGAGAAAATTAACCTCTCTCTCTTCCTTCCCCACCAATTCCCTGGTGGATCCAGACCCAGTCCCCTGGGGTCTCACCAGAATAAAAAAACAATCAAGTTCATAATTAAAGCTTTTAATTAAAGAGAGAAAAAACAGTTAAAATTATCTTTGTAAATTTAAAAAATGGAATAGGTACAGGGTCTTTCAGCTATAGACACTGGGAATACCCTTCCAGCCTAAGTATACAAGTACAAATTAAAATCTTTTCAGCAAAATACCAATTTGAACTCCTTTCAGCCAAATACACATTTGCAAATAAAGAAAACAAACATAAGCCTAACTCACTTTATCTGCCTAGTAGTCACTATTCTGAACTTATAAGAGCCTGTATCGGAGAGATTGGAGAGAAACCTGGTTGCACGTCTGATCCCTCTGAGCCCCCAGAGTGAACAGCAACCAAAATCTAACAGCACACACAAAAACTTCCCTCCCTCAAGATTTGAAAGTATCCTGTCCCCTGATTGGTCTTCTGGTCAGGTGACAGCCAGACTTACAGAACTTGTTAACCCTTTACAAGCAAAAGAGATATAAAGTACTTCTGTTCTATTAACTCTTACTATCTGTTTATGACAACACTCTACCCACAACTCCATTCATTTTCTGCCCTCAGTGACATCTGTGTGACCAAAGTTGAGATTTTCGAAGTGGCTAAAGAGGTTTAGAAGTCCATTCTGCATTATCATTAATAATTGATCATCCAAATCCATTAGATAACTTTGAAAATCTCAGTCTATATTTTTGCAGACAAAGATATGCCTCAATGAAGAATATCTGTGTATCTCTTTAGGCATTGTATCCCACATGGAAGACTTGGTACTTTGTCTCTTTATGATGTTAATCAACGATTCAGAGAAGTAAAGGATGGAAAAATCTATTAGATCTTCTAATCCATCTTCCTGGGTTCTACCTCTAGGCCATTTTCTTATATCATGTCCAGTGTTGTTTGTGAAATATGAAGCAATAGGATTTTCAATATTTGTTCCATGTGTTTTAGCTGTTTATAGCTTCAGGCCAATTCCTCTGGTACAACCTAATGCA
Organism: Gopherus flavomarginatus; assembly: GCF_025201925.1. Taxonomy (NCBI): domain Eukaryota; kingdom Metazoa; phylum Chordata; order Testudines; family Testudinidae; genus Gopherus; species Gopherus flavomarginatus. Next base: position 15,840 of record NW_026114602.1, read on the forward strand.
GTGAAATTAATAGTCCTCTTGGCAAAATCTATTAGATCATCTAATCCATCTTCCTGGGTTCTACCTCTAGACCATCTTCTTATATCATGTCCAGTATTGTCTGTGAAATATGAAGCAATAGGGTTTTCAATATTTGTTCCATGTGTTTTAGCTGTTTATAGCTTCAGGCCAATTCCTCGGGTACAACCCAATGCAGTGAAATTAATAGTCCTCTTGACAACTCAGTGTCAAAAATATTTTGGAAACATGGACTGAGTTCAGAGATGAGCAATAAAAAATGAACTTGAAGACTGTATTTGTTGATTTAGGAAGAAAATTTAGAAAACTGAAATGTGTAGTAAATAGTAACTTCAGAATGTGAACATCAAACAGGAAGATGAACTATTTAACACAAAGAAAGGAGGGACAAGTAGAACTCATGGGACAGAATTAAGACAGGGAAATGTAGCAGGAATATACTTTCCTAGTTTATCTATGGTCTCGCAGGATATTCTTATAGATAAACTAAGAAAGTACAATTTAGATGGGGCTACTATAAGGTGGGTGCATAACTGGCTGGATAACTGTACTCAGAGAGTAGTTATTAATGGCTCCCAATCCTGCTGGAAAGGTATAACAAGTGGGGTTCCGCAGGGGTCTGTTTTGGGACCGGTTCTGTTCAATATCTTCATCAACGATTTAGATGTTGGCATAGAAAGTACGCTTATTAAGTTTGCAGACGATACCAAACTGGGAGGGATTGCAACTGCTTTGGAGGACAGGGTCAAAATTCAAAATGATCTGGGCAAACTGGAGAAATGGTCTGAGGTAAACAGGATGAAGTTCAATAAAGATAAATGCAAAGTGCTCCACTTAGGAAGGAACAATCAGTTTCACACATACAGAATGGGAAGAGACTGTCTAGGAAGGAGTATGGCAGAAAGAGATCTAGGGGTCATAGTGGACCACAAGCTTAATATGAGTCAACAGTGTGATACTGTTGTAAAAAAAGCAAACGTGATTCTGGGATGCATTAACAGGTGTGTTGTAAACAAGACACGAGAAGTCATTCTTCCTCTTTACTCTGCATTGGTTAGGCCTCAACTGGAGTATTGTGTCCAGTTCTGGGCACCACATTTCAAGAAAGATGTGGAGAAATTGGAGAGGGTCCAGAGAAGAGCAACAAGAATGATTAAAGGTCTTGAGAACATGACCTATGAAGAAAGGCTGAAACAATTGGGTTTGTTTAGTTTGGAAAAGAGAAGACTGAGAGGGGACATGATAGCAGTTTTCAGGTATCTAAAAGGGTGTCATCAGGAGGAGGGAGAAAACTTGTTCACCTTAGCCTCTAATGACAGAACAAGAAGCAATGGGCTTAAACTGCAGCAAGGGAGATTTAGGTTGGACATTAGGAAAAAGTTCCTAACTGTCAGGGTAGTTAAACACTGGAATAGATTGCCTAGGGAAGTTGTGGAATCTCCATCTCTGAAGATATTTAAGAGTAGGTTAGATAAATGTCTATTAGGGATGGTCTAGACAGTATTTGGTCCTGCCATGAGGGCAGGGGACTGGACTCGATGACCTCTCGAGGTCCCTTCCAGTCCTAGAATCTATGAGTCTATATCAGAAAACAAATCCTGATATTGAGGCCCATGAGCCTCTAAAATAGACTTAGAGCATCATGGGCATGCTCAGCACCAGAGGAGACAAAATCAATGGTAAATTTCTGCTATATGTCTGCATGTTTCCATATGCAAAGTAGGAAATATGTGATGCAGATATTGAATTATATTGTACATCTGAGCATTGCTGCGGATCAAATATATAATAAAATATTGATGCTGAGAGAGTGAACTGATATGTCTTTTTGTTCCTAGTTAAAGTTGCTCTTAAAAGGTGTATACTAAATTTTAATGGTTCAATACAGGTCAGAATAATTTCAGACTGTTAGAGTACATGTGCATAAATTGATTTAACGACTAATTTCCTGTGGTCTTAATGCTTCATGTTATTTTAATAGTAATGCTGCAATTTGTGCATTTTTTAAGGGGTACATTAATTACTTCAGACAATTAATCCCAATTTAACCAACACAAAACTTAAAAGCAAGGAGATGATGAGTTAAGGGGAAAGTCTGTTCTGTATCGTCCTGGAGAAAAATCATCAAATTATTCACGTGAATGGGACACCCTGTCCTATCCCAACACACAAGTACAGATAGAGAGAGAAAAAGAGAGAGCGAGAGAGCGAGAGATACATCTTCCACTTCAGAGAATTGTAATTATAGTTATAATGCCAAAGATCAAACATACAATAAAAATAATGATTTTAAAGGAATGCATCTCGTTTAAGAAAGTGATTTTCTTTTAGCAGTAAAAACAGGAAATAGTTTACGTATTCACTGGAATTTGTCTTGTTAATTTTCCTCATTGAAATTAAATAAATTTCCAACAAATTAATACAGCCAAGATTCAAGGAGTGCAGGACACTTACTGTGCTGATGTATGTGGATTTCTTCCAATATATGGTGTCTTTCCTCCTCCAACCTCACGGTCAATAAAAAAAATCTGTCATCACACCTCTACTATCAGTAAAAAATTCCTGGGGCTGAGGAAGGAGATTTATCCAGTTCTATTCTTCCAGGGACTATGGGACATGCTCTCCAGAGCCCTGCACAGAGCAAGGCCCCAAGCAGAGGCCCCAGGGCAAAATCTAACTTCTCCATCCCATGTGTTATTGCAGTTCATTAAAATAAAGTGCGAACAAAGACAGAGACCAAGGTCTAGAGGACTGAACTCAGGGCTTGTACCCCAAGCATCCTGAGTTATAATCCCAGTCATGAGTAAAATAAACATGTATTTGCTATCTACTGACAGAAATGTTCCAACTTTCTACTGGCACAAAACTGAACACTCTTGCCCGCCCCTCCTCCACGACCCTGCCCCTCTTCAGAGGCCCCGCCCACCACTCACTCCATCACCCCTCCCCCTGTTTCTCGCTCTCCCCACCCTCAGTCACTCACTCATTTTCACAGAGCTGAGGCAGTGGATTGGGATGCAGGAGGGGGTGAGGGCTCCAGCTAGGGGTGGAGGCTTTGGGGTGCGGCCCAGAATGATAGGTTTGTGGTGAAAGAGGAGGCTATGGCATGAGGGGTAGAGCCGTAGGGTTCAGAGTATGGAAGTGGGCTCTGGCTGAGGCAGGAGGTTGGGGTGTGGGAGGAGAAATGGGCTCAGGGCCAGGGGTGTGGGTTCTGGGGTAGGGCCAGAAATGAGTGGTTTAGGGTTTGGAAGGGAGCTCCAGGATGGGACAGGGCATTGGGGTGTATTGGGGGGTGAGGGCTTTGGCTGGGGGTGTGGGCTCTGATGTGGGGCTGGAGAAGAGGGATTTGGGGTGCAGAAGGGGGTTACAGCCCTGTGGCTCCTATGTGGAGGCACGGTCAGGTGGCTATACACTAGAGCTGTTTCTCAAAGACCAAGAACAAGCTGACACCTGGCCAGGTGTCATCAAAACTGATGAGCCATCCCCTATCAAGTGGCCATTCTTTGGCAAGGAACGGGGGTTGGCATAAACAGATCTGCATCTGAGGTTTGGTCCACTGGACAAACTTATGTCTGTGCTACTACATCGCTCAGGGTTGTGGATTTCTCCTGTTGACATAGCTTCCATCTCTCAGGGAGGCAGAGTACCTGTGCTGATGGGAGAAGCTATCCTGTTGGCGTAGGTAGCATCTTTGCTAAGTGCAACACTTATGCAGCTACGCTGATGCAGCTGTGATGCTGCAGTGCTGTAAGTGTAGCCCCTTTACAATCCTCCCCCCACACCAGACTGCAGATTGTTGTATATTCCCTTACTGGGACAACAGACCTTTCTTATCTGAACTGTCTGGGAGAGGGCTGGACAATGCAGTACAGAATACACAGTTTTAGCAGGTGGGAAGTCCAGGACTGGGAGCATATTGGGGTCACCCACCATGTGGTAACTAAGGCTGGCATAAGCCAGGTTGTGTGGCAGAGTGCAGCTATACACAGACCCATGGGGTGTGACTTGCATGCAAGTGGCTATTTTGTGAGCAGCCTAGGTGGGAGCTACATCAGCAGGGCATTGTAAGGCACTCAAGGTTGCAGGGCAGAGGTGTCCTAGGCCCTCACTGGGTTGAATTAGTCCCCAAAATGTCATTGCCCCCATGGGCCTCTGGAGAAATATGTAATTGATTCTGCCGTGTGCTATGGAATCATAGCTGAAATAACATGCTGCAGAATGTAAAAATAGAAAACTGATTAATATTACTCCAATGTAGAATGAACTCACTGATTCTTCACTATTCCACATCTTGACCTATTTTTTTATGGCACTAGGATTCTTACCAGGATCTCTGTATCTGCACTAAATCCACTATTCCCATCTCTCTACCCCATCCCACTCTTCACTGCATTTCAGCCTCTCCCTAGAGGGCGCCTTTCTGCTCCTAAATGAGGGAAACCATTCTCCAAGTTGCATCAAGGACTTGCCCATCTTGATGTAAATGTTTGTAAATAACAGACAACTTTGGGCGGTATGTTCTCATGCTCAAAAGGAACTTAATACAGACCACCCAAAATAAGCCAGGGTATTTTTTAGCACATTGGCCTAAAATTTCATAAGTGACTGGAGATTTTGGGTGTCCAACTTGAGACTCCTTAAAGGGTCTTGATACATAGAAAGTGCTGAGGATCTGTCCTGAAAATCAGGCTCATTTCAAGGTGTCCCATTATTTTGTGTGCCCAACTTGAGGGACCCCAAATCACTAATCACTTTGAAAAACTTATGCAAGGCCCCATTTTCCTGTGTTCATATAAGTAAGGATGCAGCTTCTTCCCGCTGCCATGTCTGTTGGGTCAGAGTGGAGCACCCTAGTGAAAGACCCCATGAGATGCAATCAACTTTGTTCATTCATCAGCAGATGGGCTAGCCTGAGCTTGTGTGTCATGAGTTCTGAGTTCAATTCCTGCTTTTCCTGCAGACTCCCTGGATGAGCTCAGGACCTTTGCTTCTCCTCTCAGAGTGCTTCACTCTGTGCATTATCCTGTTACAAGCACTATGGAGGGGGAGAATCTTTCCTTTTCATACTCTTGCTCACTGAGCATTGCACAGAGCCAAGGCAGCCCAGAGGATTCAGGGGGCCTGGGGTCTTTGGCTGCAGGGGGCCCCCGCTGCCAAATTGCTGCTGAAGACCCAGCACTTTGGTGGCGGGTCCTGGGGTGGAAGGGCCCCCAGCCATGGGTCTTTGAGGCACTTCAGCGGTGGGTCCCAGAGCGGAAGGACTCCCCCCTACTGCCAAATTGCCACCAAAGACCCAGAGGGGAAGAAGCTCTGGTGCCCGGGCCCTGCAAGAGTTTTCCAGGGCCCCTGGACTGAGTGAAGGACCCTGCTCCAGGGCCCCTGAAAAACTCTAGTGGGGGCACCTATGGGGCCCGGGACCTGGGGCAAATTTCCCCGCTTTTCCCCCCTCTGGGCAGCCCTGCTTGGACAGTCAGTGGGGATATAATGGTAGTGGGAGAGCCTGGGTCCTGAACTGAACAGAGACACTGACTTTATGGCTCATTACAAAAATTTGCAACAAAACCCTTAATTATTCACCTTATGCATAACAATCTAATCCCCAAATTTCCTTTTCATTTCAAGTGGCCTCCTCCAACATGCATTATCCTGTGTTGCCAGATCTCATGATTTTGTCTTATCTCATGATCATTAGTGTTTTCCTTAAAGCCCCATCTCCTGGAGTCAAGTGGATCTATGATGACTTCAGCCTTCATTCTTAAAGGAAAAAGTATGTGTGGCTGTGGGGGAGAGCTTCAACCCGTGACCCCAGTGCATTCTAAAGACTTAAAAAGCAGACAGCAAATAAAAACACCAACTCTATTTTTATGTAATCTCATTATTTTAAAGCTGATATGTTTTTTGGGGAGACTGACTCACAATTTTTGAACATTTGGAGCTGGCAATACTGATTACCACATATGCTTAACAATTGGTCCCAAGTTGTATTTAGCTCAGACACTCTACTTTCTTGCCCCAGACCTGAAGAAGAGCTCTGTGAAGCTTTAAACTTTCTACCTTCCACATACCCTGTTTCTCTCATATTCTTGGCCCAACGCAACTACAACAACAGTGTGAACAATCAGTGAGACTGGAATTTTCCCCTGGAGAGTTTCAGTTGAGATGAAATCACATTTTCTGAACTTTGTGTCAGGAAATTTTTGATCAGCTGTAATTTTAGGGGTTTCTATCATACTCAGGATAGAATTTGTAGTTGTCTATAACCCTCATAGGGGTCATATCTGCAGATCTGGAGGTTATTATTCCTCACCATAATCTTCAAAGAATTCAGGATGGACATTTTCCCCCAAGTATCCCAAGTAATAGTTATACTCTTGTGTTAAAATGTATGGAAGCAAATTTGAATCTGGATCTATAGACTCAGTATAACAGGGGTCACACTAAGGTGCTAAGAAAAGCTGTGTAGACATAAAGACTTGGATTGCGGCTGGATTGTAGACCTGGGCTTTGAAGCTGCTGTGGTTTGTAAAACTCTATAGATGTCACTCTAAGGTTTTTGGAGTATAAGTCAACCTGCAGCTCCTACTCATTTTCTAGTCACCTGAAACATGCATTATCTTCTATGGGAGTTTCGCCTGAGGAGTAATGCATAGCTGCACCCTGGTACACAGATAATGGACTGACAATTGCTGTTAATGAAGTTAATAGAGGAACTTGAATGACCATCTGATGCCCGGGCTTTTCAAAGAGACCTATGAGAGCTGAGTCCACAGCGCCAATTATCTTCACTGGGAACTGAACCTCCAATCTTTGAAAATTCTATCCCAGAGCAATGAACTTTCCCCTCTATTCTTCTTTTTCTCCCATTCCCTTCTCCTCCTCCTCACCATTTCCACAGTGAAATGAAATTCAAAGTGCTATTTCCCTTTCTTCTGACACCAGCGTCCCATTCTGACACTACCACTTCTCCCCCATCACCGCTGCTGCCAAGTGGTTGTATGTGCCTGGAGCTTTACAAATTGGTTTCCAATGGGAGAGAAACTAGTGATATATTCTCAGGGTGATTTACTTTTACACATATGCTCAAGTCCCCAAATAAGAGAACCACGGAGCACACAGGGGAATGTCCTTTTCCAAGAATCTCATCCCAACTCCAATGCCCATTTCCCAGGGAGAAAATTTGTCTCAAGCACTGGCAATCAGAACCCAAGGCAAGACAGCAAACATTTCTGCAGCATTTTCCCCTAAAACAAATGGCATGCAAAGCTGGGTGGAACGAATAATTCACTCCCTTTACTCTCTGCCAAACTTTAGACTGTTTCTTCTCCCCAGGGTCACAGCCACTTCTGAGGATGCAGTAAAATAAGGGCAACAACTCTAGTGAATGAGGGGATGTTGATGTATGACTATCTGACAGACAACTAAATTAAAGCTTTTTCTAGCTCTCTTTTTAATTTTTTTGTTTGGTTTTGTTGTGCTGAGTTGACAGCCCTGGAGGATGAACGTGCTCTCAGTATCCACACATCAGATGTAACACAGACCATGGCAGCTCCACCAGATGGCCCTGCCCATGACCCCCAAACTCCCTTATGGAGACATCACTTCCAGTGCTGAAAGAGGAATATAGTCTCTCCCAAGGCATTCTGTCCTGCACTGTGTGGTGTTTGAGTTTCTAGGAAAATGACTGGCAAAGGCCACCCAGTATGGCTGATTGTCCATCATTTTCATTTCTATGAGAATACCTCCTGAGTTCATATCAGAGCTGAGACATCAGGCTTATTGAACTGCTCTCAGATGGAAATGACTTAGGGCCATATTTTTAAGTCTTTAGGTGCCTAGTGGGATTTCCAAAAATATCTAAGTACCTAACTGCCATTTAAATCAATGGGTATTAGGCACCTGAATGCTTTTAAATGTCCCACTCGGTTCCTAAATACCGGCAACTATCTGGCCTTTAGTACTTAGTTATCCCATGGTAACAGACTGGAGCCACTTGGGTTACTCCATACAAGCTATATCTCTCTTTATCCCTTCTTAGAGAGACAAGGTGGATGAGGTAATATCTTTTATTTGACCAACTTCTACTGGTGAAAGACTAGCTTTTGAATTTACACAGTGCTCTTCTTCCTGTTAATCCTGATCCATGCTCACTGCACTGCGAAATATGAAAAATGCAACCTATCCTCCCAGGAAAGATGGCACCCGAAGAAACACTAGGAGTCCTGAAATCTCCTCATGGAGACAATTAGAGTCAATAGATGTTGCGGGATCTAGGGTAGGTTTGGACGGAAAAGACCCATATCTTGAATTCCAAGAATAATTTAGAATTCAATTTCAAGACCTCACAGTGAGGGAACAGTCAGAACTACCCCAGGCAGTCCAGGAATTTGACAGTATTTTCTATCAAGACAACCTCAGTTGTGGACTCCCTGTGCTCCACATTGTAGAGATCCCCTGTCTTCTCATGTTGTCATACAAGAGATTATAGAGTCTCTCTCTGAATCATTATCTGGGAATGTAACTCTACTTGTAACTCTTCCATTTGCCCTCTCCCAAAGTCTACAGGCAAATGCCGGCTCACTGTTGGTTATTCTTACACTCTTCGCTAAATCTTTCTTCTGAACCTATGGCTCCTCAAACTAAGATGGGATTAGTTCCTAGGAGTTATTAAAAAAATATTTTCTTCATGTCTCCTATTTTCCTTAGAGCCTCTTTAAATTCCTTGTTTCTCAGGCTGTAGATAAGAGGGTTCATGGCTGGAGGAAGCACGGTATAGAGAACAGCAGCAAGCAGGTCATAGTATGTAGAAGACCCTGAATTTGGTTTCATGTACGTAAACATTCCGGTGTAAGAAACAAACCAACTACAATCACGTGTGGCAGACAGGTTGAGAAGGATTTAGACTTACCCTGCGCTGAAGGGATCATTAGCACAGTGGAGAAGATGTGAGTGTAAGACACAATAACTAAACCAAAGCACATGAAACACAAGAATATAACACAGGCAAGAAGCAAAGTTTCATTAGGGTGAGTATCAGTGCAAGAGATCTTCAGTAATTGTGGGATATTGCAGAAAAACTGACCAATTGCATTGGACTGGCAAAAGGACAACCTAAAGGTGTTACCAGTGTGAAAGGCTGCATAGATCGCACTGCCAATCCAAGAACCAGCTGCCATCTGGGCACAGGTGTCTGTATTCATGATGACTCTGTGATGAAGAGAATGGCAGATTGCAACGTACCGGTAGTATGCCAAGATCACAAGCAGGGTCATCTCAGTAATAACAAAGGTGATCACCAAGAAGACTTGGGCAACATATCCGGAGAAAGAGATGTGTCTGTCACTGGTTAGGGAATTGGCCATGGACTTGGGGACGGTGACGGAGATATAGCAGAGGTCTAGGAAGGATAAGTTGCCCAAGAAAAAGTACATGGGGGTGTGCAGGTGGCGGTCCACAGCTACAGCTATGAGGATGAGAAGATTCCCAATCAGACCTGTCAGGTAAATCACTAGAAACAGCACAAAATGTAAAATTTGCAACTTTCGGATGTCGGAGAAACCCAGGAGAAGGAACTCAGTCAGGATGGTTTGGTTGGATGTTTCCTGTCTCAGGTACATTCTGCGGAGGGAAGAACAAGGGGAATGGTAAGGTAAATGGTTACAAAGAAGAGGGAAACTGCTGTGGAGAGAGTGAATTAAAGTGTTATTTACTCCTTCCCATAACACAAGAACTAGGGGTCACTAAATGAAATTAATAGGCAGTAGGTTTAAAACAAAGGGAAGTATTTCTTCTCACAATGCACAGTCAACCTGGGGAAATCTTTGCCAGAGGAGTTGAGAAGACCAAGACTATAACAAAGTTCAAGAATAGTGAGATATATTCATGGAGGATAGGTCCATCAATGGTTATTAGCCAGGATGGGCAGGGATGATGTCCCTAGCCTCTGTGTGCTAGAAGCTGGGACTGGTCAACAGGAGATGGATCACTTAATAATTACCTGTTCTGTTCATTCCCTCTGGGGCACCTGGCAACTGCCACTGTCAGAAGACAGGATATGGCTAGATGGACTTTTGGTCTGACCCAGTATGGTCATTCTTATGTTCTTTTACTTTTATATGCCTCAGAGAAGACATTGGAACTTTACAAAGCCAAAGTGACCATGATCTTTCTACACCTAGACACAAGTTGTCTTAAATGTTTGCACTGTCATGAGCACAATCCTCTTGTCTATTTTTCAAGCTTCATTGCACTTGTGCACCCCAGCCCCTTCTCACCCTGCCCTCAGTGACACCTGTACAGCCCTGTTCTCTTCATCCTCTGCCTCTGGACTGAGTTCAGAGAAGAGCAATAAAAATTGAATTCAAAGGCTCAACTTGTTGATGTTTAAAGAGGGAGTTGAAGATTATGTTGATTATGAAAATTCTGTTGTTTGGTTAAATAGTAACAATGTAAACACCAAATGTACAGCTGAAGTATTTAACATAAAGAAAGGAGATACAACTAATGCTGCTGAAGTGGGATAATGACAGAGAAATGTACCTGTAATATTAGAAAATGTTCCTCCTATTGAGCTTGATGATCCTCTTTAATAGACGTAGAGCATCACTTGACATATGCAAAGCCTCAGGAGAATAACTGCTTGTAAATATACAATATAATTCAATATGCACATCGCATAGTACCTACATTGTAAATGGAAACATGGAGATATATTGGTTATATGGCATTTGTCATAAACAGAAGGTTAAGGGTTCATGTCTCTTTTACCTGTAAAGCGTTAACTAGCTCAGTAAACCTGGAACACCTGACCAGAGGACCAATCAGGAGACAAGATACTTTCAAATCTCGGTGGAGGGAAGCCTTTGTTTGTGCTTTTTGGGTTTTTTTTTTTTTGTTCTCTCTAGGTTCTGAGAGGGACCAGACGTATACAAACTCTCCAATTTTCTGAAACAGCCTCTTCTGTTCAATTTAGTAAGTACCAGTTAGAAAGGCGGTTTAGTCTTTTGATTGTTTTCTTTATTTGCAAATGTGTATTTCGCTGGAAGGATTGTATCTCTGTTTGCTGCAACTTGTATTTGTGCTGGGGGGAGGATTCTCTCTAGGGTCTATAAGCTGAAAGACCCTGTAACATATTCCATCTTGATTTTACAGAGACAATTTTTACTTTTTCTTTCTTTTATTAAAACTTTTCTTTTTAAGAACCTGATTGATTTTTTTTTATTTCTTGGGTAAGACCCAAGGGGAGGGGGTCTGCACTCACCAGGGAATTGGTGGGAGAGAAGGGGGGAGGAAAAGCCTGATTTCTCTCTGTGTTAGGATCACTGTTTCTTTCTCAGGGAGAGTCTGGGAGGGGGAGAGAGGGGGGGGAAGGTGAATTTCCCCTCTGTTTTAAAATTCAAGGAGTTGAATCACAGGGATCTCCCAGTGTTACCCAGGGAGGGGAGAATCTGGGAGGAAGAAAGGAGGAGGGAATGGTTTATTTCCCTTTGTTGTGAGACCCAAGGGGTTTTGGGTCTTGGGGTCCCCAGGGAAGGGTTTGGGGGGGCCAGAAAGTGACCCAAAACACTATATTTTTGGGTGGTGGCAGCTCTATCATTTCTAAGCTAGTAATTAAGCTTGGAGGGGTTCATGCAGGTACCCCATCTTTTGGACGCTAAGGTTCAGAGTGGGGAATCATACCTTGACAGCATTGCTGTAGATAAAATAATAAATAAAATATTTGATTTTGGAAGACTGCGTTGATTTATCTTGTTGTTTGGAGTAAGTACTTACTAAACAGTTCCATTAAATATAATTGTTCAATATTGGTCACAATTTAAGAATTTCTAGCGCATCTGTGTACATTTAATTAGTCATTTTTGGTGGTCTTAATGCTTCACATTCAGAAAAATACTGCTCTAAAAATGTGTTTATGCTTTCTTAGTTACATTAATTATTGCAGATAATTAGACTTAATAATGAATTAAGGGGAAAGTCTAACCTCTACCTTCCTGCAACCCCCTACCCGCAATTATTCTCTGAGAATCAGACACTGTTTTGTATCTCAACACACTCCTATGCCCTCCATTTCGCGACGTGACAGCCAAACACAATTCTGTGCACATTCATCTAACTGATGTTGCAAAGCCAGTCCTTCTCTTCAAGCTAAGACTTGCAATGTATGTTCATGGAACACATGTAGAGTTGAGCTTGTGAGGGGAGATGTGAAAGTCTGCCAGGGAAAGGAGGAGGTGGGAGTTAATTATGGGGCACAGGCAGTGGAAGGCAGAGCAGAATCACAGCTTGGAGATGCCTTGCTTTTCATTCCCCTTATTGTGTCTGATCGCTGGAGCTGGAACCGGGGCAGGTGAGCTGTGATGAGCTACAGCTGAGACACTACTTGGTATTTGAGAAATGGGTGATTTTTTTGAGTAGGTATTATTCAGTGTGGCTCAATGTCTCATACTTCAAATCTCCTGTGGACATGTGATTGGCATGGCACATTCTAGGGGTAGGGCCTGACTTTGAAAGACATTAAGGTGTCTAGTGGGATTTTCAAATCCACCTCAGCAACAAAACTCGCTGACTTCAATTGTGAGTTAGGGCTCACATATTTTGGGAAATCCCATTAGGTGCCCAAATACCTTTTGAAATCTGGCCCTAATTAATGTCTTAGATAATCACATGGACACAGTAGAGAGAAAGGGACATGACCCTGGTAGGGCTGAAAACCTTTGCTATGTTTTTTATTTATTTTTTTTACCACCACAGCAAAGACACATAATTTGAGAGCAACCTGTTTGCCATTCCTAACCTTTTTAAGCTTTGCAGAAAGTAACAAATGAGTCCATAAGTTTAAAAAAAAATTAAAATAATGTTCACAATATTTCAAATATGTTCTAGTTTCAATAGTTTCATGATGAATTCAAAGGAGATACAACTGAACAGTAAAATCAAGTTATTTGTAAAATGGAGACCTGTAGGCTGGATCAGTGATCAGAAGGAAAAGTTAAATTTGTGAGACAAATGCACTTGCTCCACATACAGAACAGAGACTGGGTTTGTTTATTCCATTAGAGATTTATCATTTCCCATTCTTGCAAAGTGCCTGTGAGTTGTCATCACTCTAAACCAAAGTGGCTCTATTTTTCATTTGTTGTTTGCTGTTTCCCCACATTGTATTTACAAAATCCCAATGAACTGAATGCAAACCCAGGAATGTTTCAGTTGAGATAGCTGTCTTGCTCCCAGGATACGAAGGAGACAAGGTGTGGACCAGCCTTGGTTGATGGAAAGTTTGTCTCTGTCTCTTCTACCAGCAGCAGTTACTCGAATAAAGTATTATCTCATCTGCCTTGCCTCTCAGTTCACTTTACCCACAGTTAGCATGTACATTAATTTTCCCAATGGTAGACTTCAGAATCATATTGGGATTACTGTAAGGGAGTGGACTCACTCCTGTGGCACCTCCTGCTGGTTGTCCATGGGAATTAGCTCTTTCAGCATCCTGGAATGCTCCCTGCAGGCTGGTGATCCACCTTACCACTGGCTTCCGTGCCCCTCCCAGGACACCAGTGCCCCTTTCTCTGGGTTGCTGCCCCCACCCCAGCAGTACCCCCACACTCTAGGTCTCTCCACCCAGGGGAACCCCCACCCACTAACCCCACCTCACCTCAGTGTAAGGCTACTGCCAGTCACCATCTAGCCCCACTCCCTGGGGCAGACTTCAGTATATGTCACTCATCACAGGCAAGGTTGGATGGGACCTGCTGCCTCTCTCTATAGCTGGGCTGCCCCTCTGCAGTCCCAGTACTGGTCTTAGGCCCTCAGCTAGGCCCACAGCCTGGGTTTTTTCCAGGCTGGAGCTCCCCAGCTCCTCTAGCCTTCCCCCAGCCCTGCTTTACTCTCAGAATCCTGCTCAGTTCTCTAGCAGCCAGGCCCTTCCCTCTCTACAAGCAGAGAGAGACTCCTGAGCTTCTGGCTGCCATGGCCTTCTTATATGGCCCAGTTAGTCTGTTTGGGGCTTGGTCCCAGCTGCAGCCACTTCCCCCAGTCAGTTAGGGTTTTGCTCCTTTCCCGAGCTCCAGCCCTCTGCAGGGCTTTTCCAACCCCTTCAGGGCTGGAGCGGGTGCTCACCCCACTACAATCATATTCTAAAACCCTTCATCACATTGAGTAGTACCTTATTCTGCAAGTAGTTCCAATAGGGTTATTCACAAAGGAAACCAGTATTTTTGTGAGTAAATGTGTCAGAACTTTTTGTTCTTTATTTCTTCTAGCAGTGCCTAGGAGCCCAAGTCATGGCCCAAGACCACATTGTGCTAGGCACTGTGAAAACAGAATGAAAAGACAGTACTTGCCCTAAAGAGCTTCCAATCTGAGTATAAGACAAGAGACAACAGACGGATTCAGACAGGGTAGCACAAACAATTAGACCATTTTGGATGGCATGACAGGCAGTGGTCTCAGAGCACCAGCAGCTTAACTATGGTCAAATTGAATCTGTTTCAGTGAGAGGAAAGATCAAGTTAGTATCAATACCTCCCTGAGAAACACTGGATTGAAGAGACCGAATGATTTGTTGGTAGGTTACACAGAAACAAAATCCAGGAAATCTGTTCTCCTTGACACCTGTGTCTGTTGACTGAACAGACTGTCCCCCTTATTTGAATGGGATCAAAGTTAGGAAAAATGAATTTTCCTGTCTGTCATATCACATTCCGTTCAAGAAGGAGGGCTATTGTTGTTTTTTTGGCACTAAAACCAGGAAATAGTTTACACTTTCACTGGAATTTCTCCTGATACTTTTCCTCACTAAAAGTGAATAAATATACCACTAAATCAATACATCCCAGATTAAATGAGTGCAGGACACTTACTTGGTGGACGTGAGTGTATTTTTCACAGTGTATGGTGTCTTTGCTCCTCCTTCAAGATTGTTTCAGGTCAATAAAGAAAAGGTGTCATTGCAATGAATCTCTCTATTGATTTCCGATGCCCTTACTGCTATTGTATGTAGATACCAAAGGCACAGCTTTCTAACACCCTTTCACCCCAGACACTGAGACTTAAGTGACCAAAATATTGACACCCATTCCTTTCCACAAAATGAGCTGTGTGCAGCGGGCTTGGGACTCCATGCTCCATCAGCCAGTGTTGGTGCTGTAGAAAGATTTATTGTTGTTTGTTCTTTAAGGGCTTTAAAGGACTTGCTCTCTATAGCTCTGCACAGCTCAGAAGCAGAGGCCCCAAGGCAATATATTTCTAATTTCTCTGTCCCATGTCTGTCTGAAATTCATCAAAATAAAATGCGAAAATAAGACAAACAGAGAGCAAGGCCTTGAAGACTGAATTCAGGGCTGGCATCGAAAGTAGCCTGAATTATGATCCCAGCCATGGGTACAACCAATCCACATTTCCTATCCACTGACAATGTCTTGAGTATTATTTATCTTTTCAGCTTGGGGAAATTTGGGTGAAATATATGGCCTGTGATACTGAGCTGGTCAGATGATCTGATTGGAAGATTCCTTCTGTCCTTAAACTAAAACAATGAATGTATCTGGTAATTGAAATTCACCATTCTCATTGGTTAGGTCTTGCAGTGGTTGTAAAGCTTGGCTACTCCTTGTAAAGACACCAGGCTTTGGTTGACCTTGAAATAGTTTCAGGCCTTTGCTAGAGCTTGGAAAGGCTGCAAATAGGATTACCACCTGGCCATTATTTGATCGGCCTGTCTGTTTTTTTATAGATTTGCCAGTTGCCAGAAAAATAATTTAATCTGCTGGGGTTTTTTTATGTGGTTCTAAAGACTTGCATTATTATCACACTTCACTTGGACAGCTAATGTTTAAAGTTTCTGTGTCCAGCTAAAGATGCTGCAGTGTTCCAACTTCCACAATTTAAGCGATAACAGATAAAAATGATTGAAAATACAGAAGTTGTCTGCCCACCAACACACAAGCTGCATCGTGTGTGTGTGTCTGTGTATGTGAGAGAGAGGGTTTGACCATGCAAGAGTGTGGAGTTGTGGGATGTTATTAATCATATTTATGTGTTAGCTCTCTAGATACTGTAAGTGGCTGTTGAAGGGGAGGGGTTCCAGAGTTGCCTTGTAGTTGGGGGTTGTGGTTGTGGCAGGCTTGCTTTGTGGTGGGGGTTCATTTCAAATGTGGTCACGCTAGATGCAGACCCTGTTTAGCCTGTATAATGGCTGCATGTCTTTATTAGGCCTTAGAATGGATGCAGGCCTGGTTAGGTATCAGAATAGCTGCAGGCTGTGGTTATAGGTTGGGTATAGGCCATATTTAGACCTTGGAAGGCTATAGACACTGATTAGGTTTTGAAATGGCTATAGATCTTGGCTAGGCCTTGAATTTTATGCCAGCCCTGGTTAGGCCTTGGAACAGCTGCAGACATTGATTAGGCCTTAGATTGGCTTAGTCACATCTTGGGATGGCTGTAGGCTTTGGTTAGGCTTTGAAATGGCTGCAGGCCTTAATTAGCCCCTGGAATAGCTGTATGTCCTGGTTAGGTCTTGGAATAGCTGCAGGCCTTGGAATGGCTGCAGGTGTTGGATAAACTTTGCAGTCATAGACTGAGCCTTGGAATGGCTGCCAGACAAACAAACAAGCTCCCTCCCCCTACAATTTTCAGCTAAAACTCAAACTTTCAGCTGAAAATGTAAACGTCTATTTGGAAATGCCACTGTGGTATCTCATGGCCACATTTTCTTCCATGGTTAGGCTTCAAAAGATTAGATTTTTATCAGTAAGTGTCAGCAAATGTCAATTTCACACTACACACGCACACCAAAGAAAACTATTTCAACTGATAATCATCAAAATTTATAGAAAGGCAAAGTAAGAAAAACACTTGTTGAAAACTTGTTAGAATTTGATTTATGGGTATTTAATGAGTGTGTGTGTTTTGACACGTTAACTTTACAATTTGTGTGTTAATAGTATAAAGCTTTTAACTTTTTACATCTCAGTGGCTACTGTAATTAAACTGCTTTGTCCATTGTCTTAAGTCCCTATAATGTTGGGCAACTGTGAAAATTTAAATCAATAAAAATAGAAAAACACTTAAAAATAAGCATTGATATTATCCATGGAAATTATTAAAACATTAAAATCAAATTCAGCCAAGCCTAGCTATAGGACAGGCTCCCTTACTGGACAACATCTGCACCATGGGATTCCTTCTTCCTAAGCAACCATGGTGCATCATGGGAGTCCAATGGCTGCAATGCATCATGGGGGATGTAGTCTGGATAGGGAGTCCAGCCTGTAGAGCAGAATGGGACCATGAGGGAAAGCAGATAGGTTTTCAAAAAACAATAAACAAATAACAAAAAAATACCCCATGCATTTAGTCAAGAAACAGAATTTGGTTTCGCTGGTTCCTGCACCAACAATCACAGAACGCGGCAAACAGTCCATCCCAGCTGGCACTACTTGTCCCCTTTGGGCAGGCTCAGCCTTGAATTGTATAAGACACTTTCAAAGTGGGCAGGGGAATTCATATGCCAGGTCCTATTCACTCCTGACCTCTCTGTGGACCCTGCTAAGGGGTAATTAGCCAGTTCAAGTGATTTTAGTAGAGATGGATCATATCCACATACCCAGACCCATAGCACCCATGGAAAAAAATAGTTTGTGCTCAGCACTCACCGGACCCTGCCAATCAGCTCCTTCCTGTCCCCACTAGCGCCTCCTGCTCACTGATCAGCTGTTAGGTGGGAGGCACTTGGAAGAGGGAGAGGAGCAGGGGTGGGAAGAGCCTCGTGGGCAGTGGGGGAAGAGGTGGTGTGAGGGTCGGGCTTTGGGGAAAAGGGTGGAGTGCGGGTGGGGCTGAGCATGGGTGGAGCATCCCTGGAGAAAGCTGAAAGTCAGTGACTGTGCCCAGGCCCTCATTTATCCCTCTTGCCCCATCGTCTCCTGATAATGTCTTGATCTCGGCAGATCATTGCTGTGTGGATGCATTCTGGTCAGGATAATCCATCTTACTTCAGTTTGTCCATGTCCAGCTCTAACCAGGAAGGTGCCACTTGAGTCAAAGGGCAAATTCCCAGTAACTTCAGTGGGACCAGGATAAGATCCAAAGGAACTAAGTCCCTTGGTTACCTTTGAAAATCCTAGCCCAAACATAGTCTGTTTTGTATGAGTTTGCTTGTGAATGTATGTTACTCAGCAGTGGGGGAGGGCGAGCTGGCATGCACATTATTATATGCAGGTGTCTTTGCTAGTTATTGTAATTTTTCTATTTGACAAAGACTTTGCTGTCACTTTAGGCTAGTGAAATTGCAGAAAAATGAGAGGGTGCATTAAATTTTTGCTTTTGGATGTTAGGCACTTAGAATGGGAGTTAGGCATATTGATTTCTATGTGTGTTAGGCACCAAGTTGCTTTTGAAAATCCCACTAGGCACAAAAATCTGGCCCTTGGCTGATTTTTAAAATTCCACTAGGTATCTATCTGCACTTCTATCCACTTCAATACCTTTGAAAATCTGGCCCTGAACTTAGCACTGCTAAATGGAGCAATGGACCCATACCTTTGAAAATCTGGGCCTAAGTGTGTGCGCACACGTTACTAGGAGTGCATTTGTTAATGTGCATTATGGCATGTGAACAGATTAAGATGAGTGTGTTGGTACCATCTGTTAATATCAGGGTGTGTGTGTGTGTGTGTGTGTGTGTGTGTGCCGGTGTGCGCATTTGGAAATTCAGGGCTCCTCGCAGAGTACAATGGCTGTTCACTAAATTCAAGCCAGTGTCTGCAAATGTCCCAAACCTTGTTCTGAGTGAGGTAGGTGAGCCCAGTGCAGGGAAAGGGACTGTCTGCAAATGGATGGAGTTTCACATATGGTTAAAAACAGCTTTGCTGAAAGGGAACACTGGGATTCACGATCCTGCATTAGCAAGAGGCTGCTATACGTGTCCCTGCTTTGGATGAGCCACAGGAATGAGACCTAGGAGAGGGGCCTGGGGATAGCAGCTACCTCATTACTGTGATGAGGGACAGGCTCATGCATATGCCCCCATTCCCCATCCCCAACCAACTCCTTCCTGGTGAGGGATGTCAGGGGCTTGACGCTCTGTGACCTGGACTCACTTTAAATCAGGAATGAGCACAGAGTACAACTTAAATATTAGTAAATAGTAAAGATGGCCGGTGACCAGCTTGGCTTATGAGTAAAATCCTTGCTGACCTTAAACACAAAAAATCAGCTTACAGGAATTGGAAGATTGGACAAATGACCAGAGAGGAGTATAAAACTATTGCTCAGGAATGCAGGAGTGAAATCAGGGAGGCCAAATCACACTTGGAGTTGCAGCTAGCAAGGAATGCTAAGAGTAACAAGAAGGGTTTCTACAGGTATGTTAACAACAAGAAGAAAGTCAAGGAAAGAGTGAGCCCTGTGGAAGCTGAGAAAGAAGACAGTGTTTAAGTGCAGCCATTTAATAGCAGAGACAGAGCAGCTGTTGAGCTAAGTCTTAGCCTAATATCGAGAGACCTGGAGAAGCAAGGCCCATGTCAGAAGCGAGTGAAAGACAGCAGAATAGTCAGAGTGACTTAGCCTTGAGATAACGATATTTAGAGAAGAGAAAGTGAGAAAATACTGGAATAGATAGCACATAATCTAAATAAATTGCAGATGTTTTAATTAATGCATGTCACAAGGAGTATAAACTTGTGTGATTTTGTTTGTACTTTGGAGAAACTGAGCAGAGATGCTCTCTGCCAGCTGTATTCTTCCCTTGAAATTGCTTGAATAAAGCTGTCTCTGATTTTGTTGCTTCCAACCTGAAAGTGGATATTGTTTCTTCCACAGGCCCTTACTGAAAGAGGAAGGCAACCTAGTGACAGAGGATGTGGAAAAAAACTAATGTACTCAATGCTTTTTTTGCCTCTGTCTTCAAGAACAAGGTCAGCTCCCAGACTGCTGCACTGGGAAGCACAGTATGAGGAGGAGATGACCAGCCCTCTGTGGAGAAAGAAGTAGTTCAGGACTATTTAGAAAAGCTGGATAAGCACAGGCCCATGGGGCTGGATGCACTGCATCTGAGGGGCTAAAGGAGTTGGCAAATGTGATTGCAGAGTCATTGGCCATTATCTTTGAAAACTCACGGTGACTGGGCGAGGTCCTAGATGAAAGGAAAAAAGGAAATGTGCTCTCCATCTTTAAAAAAGGGAAGAAGGAGGATCCAGGGAACTACAGGCCAGTCAGCCTTACCTCAGTCCCTGGAAAAATCATGGAGCAGGTCCTCAAGGAATTAATTTTGAAGCACTTAGAGGAGAGGAAAGTGATGAGGAACAGTCAGCATGGATTCATCAAGGGCAAGTCATTCCTGACTTACCTAACTGCCTTCTATTATGAGATTACTGGCTCTGAGGATGAGGGGAAAGCAGTGGACATATTATTCCTTGACTTGAGCAAAGCTTTTGATACGGTCTCCCACAGTATTCTTGCCAGCAAGTTAAAGAAGTATGGTCTGGATGAATGGATTGTAAGGTGAATAGAAAGCTGGCTAGATCATCAGGCTCAATGGGTAGTGATAAATGGCTCCATGTCTAGTTGGCAGCTGGTATTAAGCGGAGTGCCCCAAGGGTCGGTCCTGGGGCCAGTTTTGTTCAATATCTTCATTAATGATGTTGAGGATGGCGTGGATTGCACCCTCAGCAAGTTTGCAGATGACACTAAACTGGGAGTAGTGGTAGATATGCTGGAGGGTAGGGATAGAATACAGAGGGACCTAGAAAAATTGGTCTAAAAGAAATCTGATGAGTTTCAACAAGGACAAGTACTGAGTCCTGCTCTTAGGATGGAAGAATTCCATGCAGTGCTACAGACTAGGGACCGAGTGGCTAGGTAGAAGTTCTGCAGAAAAGGAACTAGGGGTTACAATGAACAAGAAGCTGGATATGATTTGACAGTGTGAGTTGTTGCCAAGAAGGCTAAAGGCATTAGCTGTCGAATAGAGGAGCATTGTCGGCAGATCAAGGGACATCATCATTCCCCTCTATTCGGCACTGGTGAGGCATCATCTGGAGTACTGTGTCCAGTTTTGGGCCCCACACTACAAGAAGGATGTGGAAAAATTGGAAGGAGTCCAGCGGAGGGCAACAAAAATGGTTAGGGGGCTGCAGCAAAGGACTTATGAGGAGAAGCTGAGGGAATTGGATTATTTAGTCTGCAGAAGAGAAGAATGAGGGGGGATTTGATAGCTGCTTTCAATTACCTGAAGTGGGGTTCCAAAGAGGATGGATCTAGACTGTTCTCAGTGGTACCAGATGACAGAACAAGGAGAAATGGTCTCAAGTTGCAGTGGGGAAGATTTAGGTTGGATATTAGGGGAAAAAAATCACTAGGAGGGTGGTGAAGCACTGGAATGGGTTATCTAGGGAGGTGGTGGAATCTCCTTCCTTAGAGGTTTTTAAGGTCAGGCTTGACAAAGCCCTGGCTGGAATGATTTAGTTGGGGATTATTCCTGATTTGAACAGGGGGTTGGACTAGATGACCTCCTGTGGTCCCTTCCAATCCTAATATTCTATCATTCTATGATTAACCAGACAGGGAACATACACTGAGAATGGAAAGGAAACAGTTATATGTCCTCTCTGTACCCTTGGGATTTGAACTCAAGAACTCCTGGCTCTGCCCTCAGACCACTAAGCCCTGATCCCATCTGGTCTTTGCTCTTGATGTAGTTTGGTGAAAATGAATAAATGCTCTTGAGCAGCAGAGCAGATGTTTGCTTCTCGGCCTCCACTTCTGAGCTGTGCAGGGCTCCAGGGAGTGAGCCTCTGAAAGGCCTTAGGGAACAGACTTGGATAAATCACGTTCCCACAGCACCAATCTGTTCATGTCTGTGAAGCCAAAAGTCAGCTACACATAGTTCATCGGAAGAAAGCAACAGAACTAAGTGTACGTTCATCCTCTGTAAAGGATGTAAGGGCTCTAAGATAGCTGTGCCTTTGGCATGTAGATTCTATGGACAAAGATGTGATAGATCAGATAGATATACAGCATCATCCATCCATCCATCTATCTAAGTAAACAGGTAAATTTCTATGGATAGTTTAGATAAGAAGTTGATCTAATAAAAGATATTACCTCGCCCACCTTCTCTCAAAATAATATCCTGGCACTGACTCGACTGTGACTACACTACATACAAGTTAGATCATACCTATAAGCATCTTGGAATTGGAAGAAGAAAGTGCACAGTAAGTGTCCAGCTCTTTTTTAATATCTGTGGTTCTGAAAAGAGCAAATTTAGTAGCAAAAATCTGAATAACAAGTAAATTCTCTTCCCCGATGTTCTTGCCCGTATATGCCGGCTTCTTGAATGATTCCTCAAGTGACAGTGAAGTGAATTTTTTTTTGTTTGTTTCGGATAAGGACAGGCCTGTGACCCAGTTGGTAGGGTGCATGGCTAGGAGAGAAGAGATTTAGGGCATGTTAACGCAGCAGCTGGGAGGTCTAATGCCTAAAATAGGTCTGTTTTTGGGCCACACTGCTATTTTTAGGCACTAACTTCAGCAGAGCTAGCATAGGTCCATTTGTTAGAGCTGGGAATCAGACCCCCCAGCTGCAATGTAGATGTACTCTAAGGGAGAGGAGACATTCAAATTGTCGGTGGGAGTTGAGTGCCAAACCCTCATTTATACATATGGCAATCTCCCCCTTCATGCCTGTAAAATGCACATTGAATGCCTTGGAGGAGTTTGTGAAATTACACTCTCTGCTTTCAAATGCAAACCAGGAGCGAGTGCTTTGAAGTCAGATAAAGCCAACAAAAACGGAACAATTATGTGATTATAGAAAAATTAAAGGCAATCTCCATTTAATTCACTAATAAGGAACTAGTCCCAACACAGAGAGATGTTTTTAGTCAGAAAGGATCTCTGTAGCCCTGGTGCTATAAGACTTCCATTTCTCAGACATCCACAGTTGATGTGCCCTGTAGCCCAATCAGAGACACCTCATCTACCTAGGTAATATTGAGGTGTCTCTGCTGCCATTCTTGGGTGGGACTCCATGCCACTGCTCCTGCCTTTCTAGGATAGGAAAAAGGCCTCTTTCCACCAGTATCCCAAATGTGGTGTGGATTGCTTTGCTTTGGGTTGGTCTGCACAGGGACATCCAGGAAAATTAACCCAAATTGACTAAAGGCGGGAATTTGATGTGAACTTACTATACCACATTAAATTCCTGTGCAAATATCCTCATTCACAATTGAGGAGCCTTAATTCAGTTTATTTTAATTGACTTCCAATGTGACTTTAGAGACACTGAATTGGGATGCTTTAGTTCTGAATAACAGTGTCTACACACAGATTTAGTGCAGTTTAATGAATCCACTTCAAACTGATGTTAGTTAATTTGGATTAATTTTCCTGGATGTCTAAGTGTAGACAAGCCCTTAAAATCAGCACTAACCAAAGTGTTTCTGTAGCTTTCTGGAAAGAAAATGATCATTCAGTATTCAGCACTCCAGATAGGCAGTAAGAAAAATTCTGCTTTCACTGCTTCCTATTCCAAGCAAACAATCAGAAAAGACAGGTTATGAAGTTCTGTACTTCCAAATATTGCCCTGCAAAATCAATAACAATTCAAATTCCGGAGCATTTCATAGTCCAGTCATTCATCAGTCTCCCTTGTCAGTTTCAGAAAGAACAAGCTCAATTTAGGACAAAGTGACTTATAATGTCACTCAGGTAAGATGCTGACATCTAAAAGTTACTCTGTCTATTCTCTGCAGACTGCAGGGGCTTTCCAATAATAGCTTTGGAATCTGTGTTTCTGAAAGGATTCTTAGCTTGATATTAAGGGGCAAAGAAGATGTTATTCCAGGTAAGCTGATAATACCCATGGAGTGTGGGATAGCTGGAGCATAACTGGCTGGAGATGTAGAACAAGATCCTTCAGTTGTGTAGTCTAGATTAATTTGTTTCTATTTAAGTCAATGGGAGTTTTGTCATTGACTTGTCAGAGGCCAAAATTTCATCCCTGGACTCTACACGACTTGGTAGCCACTCATGTGTCCTTTATTATCCTCTTAAGATACGGGGAAGCCTTTCTGTTCCCTAAGACTAATTCTGACTCTCATTAGGGTTGTTAGTCCTCTACTCCTGATGAGCAAGGTCATAGAAATACTTACAAATTCCAGCCTCGCTTTGTCCCTCAATATTCTTTTTATATCTCTTCCTTTCAAGCTCAAACTCTCACTCACATTCTATTTCCTTTTATTTTCTCTATCTGTCTCCTTTCTAGGTAACTTCTGCCTCCGTCCTCCTCAAAACCGGTTCTTATCTCATTTCGACTGTCTCACTTACCATTACATTTTTCAGAAACAATGTGGATCTTTAAACAAGACTCTTCTTTGGGAGGGAAAAGGTTTGTGTGGATCTGTTTTATCTAAGAATGTTCCATAATATATTGACTAATTCTGTGAAGGACCAACTCATATTCTTTGTGAAAACCAGTTCAAACTAAACCCAGGTCAAACCAATTTCAGTTAACACAGTTACAGTCCTACTGAGCCGTCATTTCACCAGTTTTCACAGTTCCTCGTCTGTTTTGTCCCTCAGGTTTCAGGTCAAAAGCCAGCAATTTTTAACAGATGTCACTTAGGTTTCACTGAGAGCAAAGAGTAAAGGGAGTAGGATAGCAGATTTGTGACAGGACAAAATGGGAAGACAACAGGTAATGCTGTTGGAACGGAAGGCAGACTTTGTGTCAGCTCTTGTTACTTTTATCATAATTATTATACTTCATACGTTTTTTTCTGTCTCTGATCCATGCTTTTGTTACCACAGAACTAGACCACTGCAATTCACTCTACATGGAGCTCAACTTCAAATCATTCAGAGGCAAAAACTGGTGCAGAATATAGTGGCTAACTTAGTGAACAGTGCATCTGGCTAGGAGCATATAGCACCAGTGCAATGAAATTGGCACTGGCTGCCTGCCATTCTCCAGATGGAGTTTACACCTGACCCATAAATTGCTGGGTCTGACTTATCTGAGAGATTGTCTTTCTCCTTGAGCCATGCTGCCAACACTTTAGTCAGCAGCAGAGCTGCCCAAATAAGTCATTTTTCAGTTTGCTGGCTGAACCAAAAATCCAAAAAAATCCTTTCAAGTTGACCTGAAATAGATTTTTTTAAATTATTTTTGATACAACACAAAAGTAATAAACAAAAAAAAAAAAGAAAAACACACAATATTTTGGGAACAATGTGTTTTGTTCAAACTAAAACAAAGTGCTCAGATGCCACAGTGATGAGTAAAGTACAAGAAAACAATGTAGACTAGAATAGAGAAACAATGTTGTGGTTTCTGAGTACTTTTAAACATATTTTTAAATAAAATTGAAGTAAAATTTGAAAGGCAAAATAATTTCAAATTGAAAAATCTAAATGTTTTGTTTTGAAAATATCATTTTGATTTTTGAGTGGGTTTTATATAATCTTTTCAGTCGAAACAATTCAGCAAATTCAACATTAATTAGGAAAATATTTCAGTTTACCCATATCTGCGTTTGGTTTATCTGAAACAATTCATCCAGCTGTAGTCACTAGGGGCTCCTAAGCTGGCTCCCCGTCAGTATAGCTGAGAGGATCTCCTCTGTGATGGCTCTTGGGAGCTGGAACTTGCTCCCCCCACTTAATCTTAAACAGTCTTATCTGGCCATGCTGCAGAATGCAGATCTGTTTGACAAGGCTCCTGGGCCTGGTCTAGACTGGGGGGAGGGGTGGGATCTATCTAAGTTATGCAACTTCAGCTACGTGAATAACGTACTCAGACCGACTCACCATAGTGTCTTTACTGCAGTGAGTCGACTGCTGCTGCTTCCCCATCGACTCTGCTTGCGCTTCTCACAGTGGTGGAGTACAGGAGTCGATGGGAGAGCGTTCGGGGGTTGATTTATCATGTCTAGACTAGACGTGATAAATCGACCCCGTTGGATCAATTGCTGCCCATTGATCTGGTGGGTAGTATAGACATACCTTTGGAGAAGTATAATGGCTTACTTCCCGTAATGAGTCATAGGTGCTAAGGCCAGAAGGGAGTATTGTGATCATCTGTTCCGACCTCTTGTATAATATAGCAAGAGAAATTCCCCAAAACAATTCAAGTTTGAAGTATGCTCTACTTTGCGGGGAGGGGGGAAATCCAGTCTTGATTTTAAAAATAGCTAGTAATGGAGAATCCACCCCAACCTTTGGTAAATTGATCCAATGGTTAA
Source organism: Gopherus flavomarginatus (assembly GCF_025201925.1). Lineage (NCBI taxonomy): Eukaryota > Metazoa > Chordata > Testudines > Testudinidae > Gopherus > Gopherus flavomarginatus. The sequence continues at coordinate 42,097 of NW_026114602.1, forward strand.
TCACTCTCACTGTTAAAAATGTACGCCTCATTTCTAGTCTGAATTTGTCTTGCTTCAACTTTCAAACATAGTATTTTGCTATACCTTTGTCTGCTATTGAAAAGTCCATTATCAAATATCGGTTCCCCATGTCTGCAATTGTGAAAAAAGGCTTATATCATTATTGGGTATATTAACTGTAGTGTGGTATTAGAGAGACAAGGTGGGTGAGAGAGACAAGCTTTCTAGTGGCACAGAGCTCTTCCTTTCCTCTGGGAAGGTACTCACAGTGTCACAGCGTGGAACAGCTAGCTTATCATAAGTAGTTAGCACATATTCTAAGGGACCTTTCAAGGTGAAGTGACCCATTAACTGCCTTGTAGTCAGGGGACAAAAAAAGGGGATTAATGGGTTATAGATTGTTGTAGCAAATCATATATCCAGTGCTTTACTAAAACCATGATTTTTAGACATATTTTCTAATCTTTTAATCATTCTTGTGGCTCTTCTTTGACACCTCTCCAATTTAACAACATCCTTCTTGAACTGTGGACATCCACTGGACACAATATTCCAGCAGCAGTCGCACCCAGTGCCAAATACAGAGGTAATACAATTTGTCTATCCCTACTCAAAATTTCCCTGTTTATGCATCTGTGGATCACGTTAGTGTCACACTTGGAGCCCATGTTCAGCTTATTAGGCACCACAGCCTCCAAATCTTTAATAGAGTCACTGCTGAAAGAGTGGAAGGGGAGAAAAAGGAGATTTCGTAGATGTCTGGCAGGCCAAGTTCCGGCTACAATGATTACTTAATGTTGCTGGGCTTTCATTGTGTTATTAATTATGCAGGGGCACCCGGAGTCTCTGCCAGGCATTTTTTTTATTATTCTAAACACAAATAAAAAGACAATAAATACAATTACCTTAATTCAAAACAGAAGTGATGAATAATGAGACAGAAACAGAGCCAGTCTCCCCTCTTGTAGCTGTGTTGGCTCGTCTGGATCAGCAGAAATATAAATAATCCATGTTAATTGAGAAAGGCCAGTGAGTACAAGCTGGTCTATGTGTGGAACGGTTTCCATATGAAGGGAAACTAAAAAGATTAGGGCTGTTCAGATTAGAAAAGAGATGACTGTGAGGGGGATGTGATAGAAGTCTATAAAATCATGACTGGTGTGAAAAAAGGTGAATAGAGAAGTGCTATTTACCCTTTCGCACAACACATAAAACAGGGGTCACCTGATGAAATTATTAGATAGCAGGTGTAATACAAACAAGAAGAAGTACTTTTTTACACAATGCAAAATTAATCTGTGGAACTCATTGCCATGAGATGTTTTGATGGCCAAAAGTATAAATGGGTTCAAAAAAGAACTAGGTAAGTTCATGGAGGATAAAAATCATCAAAGACTATTAGCCAGGAGGGTCAGGGGACGCAACCCTATGGCTGGGAAAACCCAAAACCTGACTGCCAGGGGTGAATCTCTCCAAAATTGCATGTTCTGTACTTTGCACTTGAAGGTCTGGTACTGCTCACTGTCAGAGACAGAATACTACACTGGATGGACCATTGGTATGATCCAGTATGGCAGCTTTTATGGTCTTATGAATAGAGACGGGCAGAGCTGCTGTTGGATGCTACCTAAGGCTAGATTCTCCAAGGGACTTAGGTGCATCACTACTGCTTTAGGCACCTAACTCCCAGATATACGCACTACTAGTATTTACTGCTCAGCTACTACCTTACCCTGTAGGCGCCTAAATTTGCTCTGTACCTCCTTTCTTTTGATGTAAACATTTCTTATGTGCTACATTTCTGCCTCTGGGCATGAGCACCACAGCCTCGCTTTAGGCATGTGGATAGTTAAGCCCAGAGAAATCCACAAACAAGGGGAAGATAGGTGTTCCCTTGCCTTATTCAATTGCAGGACCTGATCTGACAGGTGTGTTCAGAGGCCACTTACCAGAGTGGGCCAGCACACAAAATCACAGGACATGAATGTGTAGGGGAGGAAGCAGATGTCCCCCATAATCTTTAGCCCAATTGTTAGTGTACCCACCTAGGATGTGGGAAACCTCAATTAAATTCCCCACTGATGAGGAGAAAGTATTTGAAGATGGGTCCTCCACTTCCCAGGAGCATGGGACATTCTCCTGGGGTGGGGAAAGGGTTCTCTATATTAAATAATTAAAGAGTCATTGGCATCCTTGTCTCCCATACAAGAGCCCTACCGATCAGGCTATAAAGCCATTTTCTCTCTGGGGCCCAGTGACTCAAATAATAAGCATTTATCTGCACAGCCTGACAGAATGGGGTCACGGCTCATTTTAAGTAGCTCCGATATCTGTTTTTGAAGGATGATGGTAGTCTTTCTTTTTCTCCCTCCCTCCTTTTGTCACCATTTTACTGACCCTTCCTCTTGTCTTGTTCCCCAGAATGTATCTGAAGCAGGTTATGAACAATCAAACCTCCATGCCGGAGTTCCTTCTCCTGGGATTCTCTGACATTTGGGAGCTGCAGATTATACACTTCACAGCGTTTCTAGTGCTCTACTTGGCAGCCTTGATAGGGAACCTCCTTATAATCATAGTCGTAGCCTTTGACCGACAACTTCACACCCCCATGTACTTCTCCTTGGTCAACTTATCCTTCCTAGACCTGTGCTACATCTCTGTGACTGTCCCCAAATCCATGGCCAACTCTCTCATGGACAGCAGAACAATTTCTTTCTCAGGGTGTGTCACGCAACTCTTCTTGGTTGTCACCTTTGCCATTACGGAGCTAGCATTACTCACGGTGATGGCATATGATCGCTATGTTGCAATCTGCCATCCCCTCCATTATGGGATGTTAATGAACAGGGGCAGGAGTGCCCAGATGGCAGCTGGGGCCTGGCTCAGCAGCATGATGTGTGCTGTGATACATAGCGGTAACACATTTAGGTTACACTTCTGCCTCTCCAACATGGTTGGCCAGTTCTTCTGTAATATCCCACAGCTATTAAAGATCTCCTGTGGAGATACACGTGTTAATGATATAGTAATGCTTGTTCTTGGTTCTGTTTCAGCTGTTTCCTGTTTTGTATTTATATTTGTGTCTTATATTCACATCTTCTTCACAGTGATGAGAATCCCCTCCAAGCAGGGCAGGTACAAAGCCTTCTCCACCTGCCTGCCCCACTTGATTGTTTTTTGTTTGTTTCTTGGCACTTCAACATTAACGTGCATGGGACCCAGATCAAAGTTTTCAAAAGTTTTGGACCTGGTAGCGGCCATTTTCTATTCCGTTGTGCCACCAACTGTGAACTCAATCATCTACAGCCTGAGAAACAATGGCATAAGGGGTGAGCTCAGGAAAATGTAAATCGCTCACCATCCCGGTCCAATAGGCATAAGATGGATTTAACATTCAGAGAACTGTGTGTTGTCTTTCCTGACATCTACATTGTTATGGGTTTCAACATTTATATGTACAATTTTTAATAAAAATAAAAGGGAAAAAATGAAAACAAATAAACCACCCGTAAAAGACAATTCTGGAGCTTATAGTTATCAATGGACAATTGAATGTTCATTAACCTAGCTAATTAATATTACGCTTGTAGTGGCCACATTGATGTAACTTAATAGGCTCTGTGGCAGATTGCCGGTACTGTTATGCTGGGTCTTGCGCTTTCTCTTCTTTGGGGAAGGTTCAGGGCGTCATTGCTTGCCTCTGAACCGGTATTTTAATTACTCCACTAGTGTCCTTGAGGAGGGGAGTGGAGAGGGAGGGACCTGGGCCCACCCTCTGTCATAAACAGATAGTTAAGGGTTAATGTCTCTTACCTGTAAAGGGTTAACAAACAGAGGACCAATCAGGAGACAAGATACTTTCAAATCTCAGTGGAGGGAAGCCTTTGTTTGTGTTTTTTGGGTTTTACTTTGTTCTCTCTGGGTCCTGAAAGGGACTAGACGTACAACCAGGTTTCTTGCCAATCTCCCTGCTACAGTCTCTTATATATTTAAAATAGTGAGTATTAAGTAGGAAAGGAGGTTTAGTCTTTTAATTGTTTTCTGTATTTGCAAATGTGTATTTTGCTGGAAATATTTTAAATTGTATTTTGCTAGGAGGAGGCTTCTCTCTTGTGTCTATAAGCTGAAAGACCCTGTAAGTTTTACCATCTAAATTACAGAGACAACTTTTACTTTTTTTCTTTCTTTTTATTAAAAGTTTTGCTTTTTTAGACCTGTTTGATTTTTTCCCCTTGTTGAGGCTCAAGGGAATTGAGTCTGTACTTACCAGGGAATTGGTGAGGGACAGGGAAAGAGAAGGGAGGGGGGAAGGGTGGAATCCCTTTCTTTTAGATTCACGGAGCTTGAATCTGTCTATCTCTCCAGGATAGCCCAGGGAGGGAAAGCCTGAGAAGGAGAGAGAAGAGGGGAAACAAACCTGATTTCTCTGTGTTGTGATTCAAGGAGTGGAATCACGGTGATCTCCTAGTATACCCAGAGGGGGAAAGATCTGGGAGGAAGAAAGGAGAAGGGGGGGAAATGGTTTATTCCCCTTTGTTGTAAGACTCAAGGAATTTGGGTCTTGGGGTCCCCAGGGAAGGTTTTTGGGGGGACCAGAGTGCCCCAAAACACTATAATTTTTTGGGTAATGGGAGCTTATCAGATCTAAGTTGGTAATTAAGCTTAGAGGAATTCATGCTGGTACCCCATTTTTGGATTCTAAGGTTCAGATTGGGGATAGAATACCATGACACCCTCTTTTCCAGGTCCCAACCCAGGGGCCCTGAGGTTTGTGGTGAACCACTTGAACTAGCGGTTCCTTCCCCTGGGCTACTTCCCTCTCCTGCCCTTCAGCTTGTGAAGGGGCTTCTTGCCCTCCTTCTACACAAGCCAGATGCCCCTTACCTAGGGTTTCTTTTGGATTTCTCATCCCACCACAGCACTCCTCCAAACTTTCCTTTTGTCTTTCTTCAAAACTGTTCTCTTCTCCAACTCCCACACTGTCTGACTGAAGCAGGGGTGTTTATCACATGACTGACTGCTGGTGCTCTAATTGGCTTCAGGTGCTCTAACTGGCTTCAGGTGCTCTAGTTAATCTATAGCAAACCTTCCTCCCCTTGCAGGGAATAAGGATCCCTACTAACACTCTCCTGCTGCCCTCTGGCCATGCTGTATCACAGCTCCTATAGCAATCCTGATTTACACCAGCTGGGAATCTATGCCATTGACAGCAATGGAGCTAGGCCAATTTACACCAACTGAGGATTCTGGCTGCATTAAGTCCAGTGTAGCTATAGTTGATTCACATTAGCTGGGATGTGGCCCATTAAGTTCAATGGGGTTACATCAGTTTACACCATCTGATAATGTGGCCCCATTTACTTCAATTGAATTGCATGACTTGATGCCAGCTGGGAATGGACCAACAGCTTGAATCCTAATCCACTGGTAGTTGAACATGTTAGGAAATTGAACCTTGATGTGGATAGACATTTCCTACAAGGTGTAGTAAGTGAAGGCCCTGATAAAGGCTCAGTATGAGGCCTGAGTCCTGAACTAAAATAATGGCCAAGACTTTGCTAACATAAAGCAAAGTGAAGCTGTGAGCCAGAGGCAGGCCCTGCTCACAGAAGCTGGCAAGGAAAGGGCTGATGCTGCAAGAAGATACGAACCTAAAAGGTACTGAACACTAGAGATCAGAACATTCACATACTTGCACATTCCACACAGATAACAAGGAACAAACTGACCCATCCCAATGACAGGGGCAAAAGGGTAATATGATGGATAGAGTTGTTTTGTTCAAACCAACATGTACAAGGTGAGAGGCGGCACCTTACTACACAGAGGGGTTGTACTTTGCTATGTAAAAGGGTTGTACCTCAATACGTCAGGAGTGATGTGTAACTTGTTTGTACCTGTGTATAAAAATAGATCCCTGGGGCAATGTCTTTGTCCGGCCGAGGGGGCAGTGGAAAGTCCCGCCACTGACTGAGCCAAGTCCATTGTCAAGGAGCACATATGTACTAGCTAGCTGTATCTTAGCAGCACCTTGGACTACGTTTGCCGGGGAGCTGGAGCCTGTGCTTTTCTTCGACAATAAACCTAGCCGACGTGCCTTTGCATCCTACTAGACTGTGGTCATTGGGGGTTCTTTCTGGGTCTGCTGCATCAGCTATCTGCAGAGCTGGGGCAGCACACAGGGTAAGCTCATGCACGCAGCCGAGTGATACCAACATTGGAGAGAGCAGAGCACCACACTGGTAGCATCTGACAACACAAGGGATTGAGCACTTTGGTCAGCCATCTTCCTGGAAAGAGGAGTGATGCAACTCTGCCCTTGAACCAATACTGTCATTCTGTTAAGTCTTAGTCGCTGTTTCACTTGTATCTGCTTGTAACCCTTTCGGACTCTATCCCTTACACTGGAACTCACTCTCTCTCTTTTTGACTAAATAAACTTGATTTACTTTTATTCTAAACCAACCCAGTGCTGGGTTTGACTTGAAGTGACTATCAGCTCCAGTTAAAGCAACAAGCTTGTGTGGTTTTGTCTCTTTAAAGGAGCAATTAATCTGATTACTCCTCTGAATGCTCCTTGAGAGGGCTGGATGATTCAGAGCAGACAGGTTTCTTGAAATTCAGCACTGGGCAGTGCATTGGGGGTCACTTGGCTAGTAGTAACCAAGGGCTGTGGTTTTACAGGCAGGCTCCTGGAGTCAAGTTGCTGAACTAAGACTGCTCAACACATGGACACTTATAAGACGTGGTAAAATTATCACAAATGCTCTGAAACCAATGGACCAGGTTGACCACAGTGTTACTCCACTTTCAGGCATTTTAATAAGTTGGGTTATACTGACATAGAACTGGGATAATGAAGGAGTCAAAAATCAGGACCAGTAAATTGTGTTGAACAGAATGCTGTTAATTGACCTTGGTGAGTGGACCTAAATGGAGATGGCTCTGCTGAATTTGTTCCATTTTTCACTAAGTCCACCTGTTAGGGAGGTGGTGATGTCACTATTCCTTAGCTCACTCTGGGCTCTTTTGGCGGCTGTGATGCTGGTGTTGTGGTTACATGGCCCAGGTACATCCTATTCATAGATTTTAAGGCCAGAAGAGACAATGAGCTCCTCTAGTCTGATTTCCTGTGTAGCACAGACCTATCTAGGTTACATATAAATAATTCAAGTCCCAATCTAATTCTCATTCAAATCATCGGATTTTGCCCTTGATTCTATCTGACACAAATGATGCCTTGAGAAGGGGGAAAAAAATCTCCTACAATTTGTGGCATGATCCGTCAGTACAAGCACAGGGGCCGGATAGACTCTTGTGTCTCTTATAAGACCACATCACCATCCACCACCAACATTCAAAGGCAACAGGTTTCCCTCTTGTTTAAACTGGGTCCACCCCATTCAGACAGTTAGACTCTCCTGGAAAAAAATTACAACTCCTGTTTGTTTATTTTCAGAACCCATCTATGGTGCTTACCTGCCCCCTGTTACTAGAGTTCCTGAGCGACATGCAACCTCCAATGTATTGTTCTTACAGCAAACCTGTGAGAGAAGAAAGTGATATCAGCTCACGTTTACACATGCAGACCTAAGACTCAGGCACCTAACTCCCAGTGACTTACTCTAGGTCACACAGAAAGCTTGTGATGGACCAAGGCCTTGAACCCAGCTCTCCTGAGTGCCCAGCACAATGCCCCAATCACTGGCCCTCCTCATCTTCTAGTAAGAGTTAAAGCCACAGCCACAGAAACACTGCCTTGCTTACTAAAATTTCAGAGTGCTCTCTATTGCACCAAAGAGACTACTTTACATTTGCTTAGTAATTAGTTGATTTTTCCCCCCTCACTAGTTTTACCTTTCACCTCTGCAGGGAACAGTAACCAAAATGCCCTTAGAAGAAGCCACCTAAATAAATTTTCTTAGTGAAACTTCAGCCATTCATCTCCAGGAAGATGCTGCAGTAAGTTGGCCATGCTTTGTGCACAGTTAGGCTCTTCATACATTTGTGTCATAGCTAGTGGTGGATCCCTCAGCTGGTTTTGGGTCCCGATATGAAATGAATTCTGTCCCCACCTCTGAGCTGGCTCTTAGTGGCTCTTTTATGACTCAGTTTCCTATCTCAATTTGTAGATGATGCCCGCTACCACTTACTTTTTTTGGTCACTAGAGAAGGGTGATGGGTTTATCGACATTTTCAATTTCAGAATTTATTTACAGATTTCTGCAGAACTTCAGTGAATATAGCTGTGGGAGGGTGGAGTTGGGTCTGTTTCATTCAATGTATCATCAAGACAAATGTTAGTTACATTTTAATTGTAGGGGAAAACTCTGGGTTATTAATGGTGCTAATAATGGTAGAACAGAAGAACAATGTGGAAGCAAATGTTTGTTTCAGGTCAGGGTGAAAATCGCTAGGCCAGGCTCACAACTAGTGTAAATTGATGTTGCTCCACGGACTTTGATGGTGCTATGCCAGTTAACATCAGCTGAATCGCTAGCCCTGTAGATATGAACCGGTGTCAGTGAAGGCAGAATGGCAAATGGAAGCAGAGTCTGAATTCAGAAGGAATACACAAGAGTAAGTGAGGGCAGAAATAGGATATGAAATTGATTGTTTGTCAAGAGTTGTGCTGAAGAGGCTCACACCAGAACAGCATCCAGACACTGTGCTGGGATCTGCAGGGCTCAGTGGAGTGAAAACTAGTAGAATTTAGTTTTGTTAATATTTTAAGAAGCCATTTCCCTTTTTCTTCCCTTTGCAGTGGACAGCACAGGGGCTGATTTTTGTTTTTGCTGGTGGTTTCTCCCCTTTGCCGCTTCACCCCATGCGAATGGTGGATGGGGTAGAACGGTGGATGGACCTTTGGAGAAGAGCGGCAGATGGGCCTTGGGGGGAAGAGGCTGTTTGGAGGCGGGGCCAAGGTCTGGGTGCTGGGCCCACAAAAGATTAATCCAGCCCTGCAGGTGCTGAGCACCTCCTATTATTTTTTTGGTGGGTGCCCCGGAGCACCCATGGAGACAGTGCCTATGAAGGGCAGGACATGCCCAACCAAATTACTGTGACCAAGTTCCTTCTCCTGGGATGCTCTGACATTTGAGAACTGCAGATTCTACCCATTGTGGTGTTTCTAGTCATTTAACTGCAGCCCTGGTGGGGAATTTAGTCATCATCAAAGTAATAATCTTTGACCACCACCTTCACGCGTCCATGTTTTTTCTTTCTAGACATCTTGTCCTTTCTAAACCTCTGCTGCATCTCTGTCCCTGTCCCCAAATCCCTGGCTAACTTCATAACCAATGCCAGACCCATCCCTTCCTCTGGATGTGTTGTCCAAGTCTTTCTGGTTCCCACCTTGGCAGCTTCAGAACCGAGCTTTCTCACAGTGATGGCATGTCAAGGTTCCTTCCCCACTCTAAACTGTAGGGTACAGATGTGGGGGACCTGCATGAGAAGCTCTAAGCTCAATTACCAGCTTAGATATTGTCTGACTGCCACCACTCGCAAGCACTACTTTCCTTCCCTGGGTAGCCTTGAGAGACTTCACCAATTTCCTGGTGAACACAGATCCAAACCCCTTGGATCTTAAAACAAGGAGAAATTAACCATCCCCCCTCCTTTCTCCCACCAACTCCTGGTGGATCCAGATCCAACACCCTTGGATCTAAAAACAAGGCAAAATCAATCAGGTTATTTAAAAAAGGCTTTTAATTAAAGAAAAGAAAAGTAAAAGAAAATCCTCTGGGAGAGATTAGCATACCAGCTACTCTCACAGACAACAGATTCCAAACACAGAGGATGTTCCCCTGGGCAAAACCATAGTTCCACCAAAAAAATACCCAATTTGATTCTTCCTCTAATTGCACAAGACGAGTTACAAAGAAATAAATATAAACCTATTTATTCCTTTCTAAAACTTACTACTCTGATAAGAGTCTGGTTCCTTGATCTTTTTTTCTCCAGCTGAAACTGAAACTGACTAAACAAAGGAAACTTCCCTCCTTCCTTTTGAAACATTTTGTTCCCCCATTGGTTCCTCTGGTCAGGTGTCAGCTAGGCTAGGTGAACTTCTTAACCCTTTACAGGTAAAAGAGGCATTAACCCTTAACTATCTGTTTATGACATGGCATCTGGCCTTTATGTTGCAATATGCCAACCTCCTCATTACAGGTGATCATGCAGGATTCATGTGCCCAGATGGCTGGTGGCTCAGCAATATTGTATACTCTTTGGTATACACCAGGCCTTTACATTGTTCTTCTGCGGATCCAATATTATTGGCCAGTTCTTTTGCAATATAATAGAATCATAGAACATCTGGGCTGGAAGGGACCTCAGGAAGTCAACTAGTCCAATCCCCTGCTCAAAGCAGGACCAATTCCCAACTAAATCATCTCAGCCAGGGCTTTGTCAAGCCTGACCTCAAAAACCTCTAAGGAAGGAGATTCCACCACCTCCCTAGGTAACCCATTCCAGTGCTTCACCATTCTGAGTGAAAAAGTTTCTCCTAATATCCAACCTAAACCTCCCTCACTGCAACTTGAGACCATTACTCCTTGTTCTCTCATCTGCTAACACTGAGAACAGTCTAGATCCATCCTCTTTGGAACCCCTTTTCAGGTAGTTGAAAGCAGCTATCAAATCCCTCCTCATTCTTCTCTTCTGCAGACTAAACAATCCCAGTTCCCCCAGCCTCTCCTCATAAGTCATGTGCTCCAGTGCCCTAACCATTTTTGTTGCCCTCTTCTGGACTCTTTCCAATTTTTCCACATCCTTCTTGTAGTGTAGGGCCCAAAACTGGACACAGTACTCCAGATGAGGCCTCACCAATGTCGAATAGAGGTGAATGATCACATGCCTCGATCTGCTGGTAATGCCCCTACTTAAACAGCCCAAAATGCCATTAGCCTTTCTGGCAACAAGGGCACACTGTTGACTCATACCCAGCTTCTCGTCCACTGTAACCCCTAAGTCCTTTTCTGCAGAACTGCTTCCTAGCCATTTGGTCCCTAGTCTGTAACAGTAAATGGGATTCTTCCATCCTAAGTGCAGGACTCTGCACTTGTCCTTGTTAAACCTCATCAGGTTTCTTTTGGTCCAGTCTTTTAATTTGTCTAAGTCCCTCTCTATCCTATCCCTACCCTCCAGCATATCTATGTCAAAGTTAGAATCAGGACTCACAATTTGTCAGACCACTCTGTTTATTAGCGCAGTGCTCCGCCAATAACATTCAGAATATGTGAGTGGCCATGCAAGGCCCAAACAGTCTTATTTATACAGATAAAAGAGCTGGAATTAGACAAAGGGACAAAGAAATCAAAACAGTAAAATTCACCTGGGGCACAGCATGCATATCCTACTAACTGTTATTGATCTAAGGCTCATGCTTCACCAATTGCCCTTAAACGGTGCAATTGTTCTATGTTAATGTCTGTATTCCTGACACCTGGTTGCAACATTTCAACAACTTTGCTTAAAGGTACAGACAACATTTCTTTAATCCTTTCTATTCTTACTATATAATTTATTCTACTTTCACATCTATCACTCCTCTCAGTTTAGTGTCATCTGCAAACTTGCTGAGAGTGCAGTCCATGCCATCTTCCAGATAGTTAATGAAGATATTGAACAAAACCGACCCCAGGACCGACCCTTGGGGCACTCCACTTGAAACCGCCTGCCAACTAGACATGGAGCCATTGATCACTATCCCCAAGCTGCTAAAAGTCTCTTGCACCGATATAGATGCTAATGATATTTTGATGATTGCCCGAGCAGCAGTTATATGTATGAGCCACTTTACTTTAATCATTTTTTCCTACAGTCACATTCTCTCCGCTGTGCTGAGAATCCCTTCCAGACAGGGTAGATATAAAGTCTTCTCCACCTCCCTGCCCCACCTCACTGTGTTCAGTTTGTTCCTTGGCTCCACAACATTTACATACACACAGCCAAGGTCTGCTTCTTCCTTGCATTAGGACCAGCTGGCTGCAGTTCTCTGTTCTGTGGAACCACCAGTAATGAACCCCATCACTTACAGCCTGAGAAACAAGGAGATAAAGTAGGCTCTGGGCAAACTATTTGGGAGGATGTTTTCACCAAAATAATTGAATTCCTCACTTTGATATTCGAGTACAGTCATATTGGACTCTATTTGAATGATCCTACATAGAATAAAGCTGTTCTCATGTTGGAATGACTTTGAGTTCTCCAACCTTTCATTCTGATGATGGACCTAGTCTCCCTCTCATTTCACTCAAGTTATTTCAGCTGTGTTTCTCCTGATTTACACTTCAGTGACCTTACTCCTGGTTTGTGCATCGGTGAGTGAAAAGGGAGTTAGGAACTGCATTTATTTTTTCCTGGGCAGTGCCCCTTTTAGGTATGAGAAGAAGTATTTGAAACATTTTGAATTTCAAGATTTTTAAATGAGAAAGGGACAATTATTTTGATGAATATTTTCATTTAAAATATTACCCCTTTTTTGACCAGGGTTATGGGTCTTCTAATTCAGAGAAGAGACTCCGAATGTGTCAAATTATTATTTTATCTGAGAATATTTCCAAAGCACACTTTTTGGTCCAGTGATTACAATAACTGACATCAGTTACAATGCTATTGGCTACAAGCTAATGATGAAATTCACCCATGTGCAGAGGTAAAGCACAAGGCATAAATATCACTTCAATCTCACTTTAATTTCATGAGTTCCATGTCTATTAAGCATTGTGAAAGCACTGAAATGATGCATTGACCTTGGCCATCAACAATGAATTGCGTCTGAGGAGGTATTTGCTCCTACACAGAAGTCTGTTGCATTAGGATGACAGTGATGAAACATTGGTATAAGGCAAGTGCAGTTGCCCACTCCTGGAACAGTAGGGTATTGCTAACTCCTGGGATCTTATTGTGAGTCTTGTCATATCTGGTGTTTTTTTCCGTAAAACCTGTCTGCTTGGAATTGGATTATTACACGAGAGCCTCAACTTTCCTTTAATAAAAAAGTAAGTTTTTGGCCTTTGTGGGTTTTTGAGAAAAGCAGGTAAAAAATCAAAATTTATAATTTTTAAAATCTCATCATTTTTAAGCAAAACTCAGGATTTTCCAGAGAACTGACACATGCTTTTGAATATTTGGGTTGGCAACAGTGATAGCCCTGTCTGACAGAATGTACCCTGTAGTAACACTCTGCACACCATTGTAATAATATTTGTATTAAATATGCCTCTTATGGTATCTTCTGAAAACTAATAACTAGCTGGTCAACAATTGTATGGAGAAATTTGTATAGCAACATTATATATAAAGTTATAGACAAAATCTGAAATCATGACTGAAGTGTGTTTACCAGACATGCCTGGGAGTGGGTAAACCTGATTCTCAAAGAAAAGGACAAAACTGACACCTCTAGCAAGATGTTATTCAAGCAGATGGGCCATGACCTGTCAAGTGGTTGATCTTTGGTAAGGAAGCAGGTGGGAACAAACATATCTGCAGTATAGCAAACAGCATGAGCCCTCTTTCACCACCAGAGTCCTTGACTTCAACCTCACAGTGGGAATGAATTTTGTCTATAGGTAACCCTCAGGGAAATACATTTCAAAGGGTGACTTAACTAAAAATGTGAGGCGCAAAACACCCAAGTTACCTCTCCCTAGGCATCTTTTGCTCTTTCTCCTAAGATGACAAAAGAAACCAGCCCATCTGACTTCGGGAGCAGTTCCTGATCTGAAGATTGATCAACCCTATTGATGGACGCATGGGACAAAAATTTTACCTTCAACCAAGTCTAGCTTGTTATGTTTTAGTAAAAGGAAGCATTTTATCTTTATTTCTCTTGTAACCATTTCTGACTTTAATGCCTTATGCTTGTACTCTCTTAAAATCTAACTCCTGGTAGTTAAATAAAGATGTTTAATTCTATAATTAAAACAAATCCAGTGTTGTGAATTGTTTGGGTGACTCCATTTAAGGTAGCTGGCTATTCTATATTGATCCTCTTAGAAGAGCCACAGACCTAGTATATCTGGATTGTCCAGGAGAGGGCTGAATAGTGCAGAACACACATTTCTGAGGGGGGCGGGAATTCAAGACTGGGAGTGTGTTGGGGTCACCCTGTAAAGAGGAACCAAGTTGACTAGAAGCCAGAGTGTGGCTGGTGTTTGCTGGGGGTGTGACCTGCAGGCTGGCAAGCTGTTTGTGAGGAGCCCGTGTGGGAGCTACAGCAGTAAAGTATTGTGAGGTACCCAGATTGCAGTGTATGGGTAACACAGCCCCTCCTTGGTCTGGCTTGCACCCTGGAATGTCAGACCCTGACACAACTTTACAAGTACCAGCAAAAATAAGTTCTTGGGATATTAATATGTGAAGGACATAAATCCACACCATGCAGAGGTCAAGCATAGGAGTTTATTACACACAGCGCTGGTAGAGTGTCACCTTGCTTATTAGGCTCAGAGACACTGCCAGTCAATTGATTACAATAGAATATATAGATTTTCCATGGGCAGGGGAAAGTGATGGTGTAGTTAGTTCCACACCCCGGGATAGGTTTTGCAGCAAGACAAGATAGCACATTAACCAATGGTTAAAAGGATACATAATGTCTCCACGCATGGTCTCAAGTTAGCAAGTTAACATTTAATAAATACTTTTATACTAATAACATTTTATCAAATATATATATGTTGAATTCTGATTTGGGGTCCATAGGAATGGAGCAACTCCTTTGATTGTCCAATAGGTACATTCCTAGGGGTTAAAGCAAAGAAACAGTGAAAGTATATGACCCAATACATATTGTCTCCTTTATGTCTTAAGACAGGTCATTGGTCCCTGGGAAGGGAGGTGGAAGGATGTCATATTTTATACTGATGTGCCAATTTTCATAAACTCAAGGTTGGATCTGTGGGAAGAATGTTCTCTACAGAAGAGACTGACACAATAGGAACAGGGATTCTTTGTTCAACTTGAAACTCTGAATAAGACACAATTATTTAGTTCTTAGCTTCAACACTTGGCAATTTGCTAAACAGGCCTATTTTAGCAAAACAAGATTATCTGTTTACCACATCATTGTTCTATGCATCCGAAGAAGTGAGCTGTAGCTAATGAGAGCTCATGCTGAAATAAATTTGTTCGTCTCTAAGGTGCCATAAGTACTCCTGTTCTTTTTGTGGATACAGACTAACATGACTGCTACTCTGAAATCTGTTTACCGCAGCTTTCTCTTAGCTGATCACTATTTGCTAGGCCTCTGGTCTCTTGACCAAACTCTGGACTGTGGGTCTGGAAAAGAGCTAGCACAATCCATACACCAGGTTGTTATATAAAATGCACAGGGATTTCAACCCTTCAATATGATTGGTAAACAAGCTTCCTAGGTGTTATGTTTTTTAAGGGATGATTCATTACTTCACTTCACGTAGTTCTAGAAAGAGAATTTCAAAGGCACAAAATGGTATTAGCTCCCAGGTCCTATAGAAATTCTGTGTGAATTGGGTACCTAACCTCCATATCAGCCTTTGAAAATTTTTTCCTATAGAAACAACATGCATTGTGCTCTGCAAAGTGAATTAGTTGATTAGTACTGAGTTCCTGTCAAAGAGACACATTCCCTTTCTACAGGAACAAATGACATTTTAACATTCCAGGCCCATGTATTCAGAGCTCACAGGCTTTGTTCAGCCTTGGAAAGATTAGCTTTTTATGGGTAAATGTAGGTAAACATTGATTTCGCTGCACACACACAAACCAACAAATATTTCCATCGATAATAAGCAACATTTACAGATAGGCAAAAGCTGCTGGAGAATTTATCGGAGTTACAGTGAAGGAATGTGCTGTGTTTCTTTTGACGTGTGATGTTGACAATTTGTGTTGTAACAGTTCTAAAGCTTTAACTTTTTGAATCTCGGCATCTACTTTCATTAAATAATTAATGTCTGACACCTCTTGAAAAATTTCCTACCACTGTGAAAAATGAAATTGATAAAAATAATTAAAACCCATAATGTCATGCAATTGTAAAAATTTAAATCAAAAGAAATCTAAAAAAAATGCTTTAAAATAATCATTGATATTATTTGTGGGAACTCTTTTTTAAAAAGTGCTAAGCCTAGCTATGTTACTGAGTTAACTCCAATGTTATCTCACAGGTAATGAGATTGGCCAATGTTGACACACAGACAATGTTAACTGCATATTTCTGAATAAAAAAACAATGATTTAGATAAAAGACTCTTCTATTGATCACAGTACACTGTCTCCTGTACATAAAATGGAATAACATGGTGTGCATGGGACTATTTCTAGGTTTCCTCCAGGATTTCTCCCATACTTACCTACCCCAGCCCTCTTAGCTTTTGAGATCTTTCAGCATCCAACCACTAGATAATTTGTTGAGTATCAATTCTTTGCAGAGCTAAAGGCCAGTGGGAACCTCAGTGCCCACTGCCAAGCCTGTTGTGTTCTCAGAATCTTTCTCTGCAGAATCACAGTGCTTAATGGGAATGGCTGTCAACCCTAGGCAGAGGGACAATGCTCAGAAGGGTGCACAGGATTTTTATCCAATGTGGATATCCTGTATGCTTCATTCTCCTCTGAGGGTTTCTACTCTTACCTCAAGGGTTTGCATCCCTCACCTAGAAAGACTCTTTGCCCAATCGTATGAGGCACCTAGATTTATATCAACAGCTACAGCAGACAATTAGCACTTGACTGGATTAGGTCCCTTCAAATATTTTAATAGCAACCTGTGCCTTTTCACTAGAGCTGGTGGGCATTTTTGCTGAAAAAACAAAGTCCTGAATTTCAAATGTTGAAACTTCCTGCATAACAAAATTTTTGAAAATGTTCAATTCAAAAACACCAAAACCTTTCATTTTGAAGAGCTAAAACCATTCTGTTTCAACCATGTCATCATTATATTTTCTCAGTTATGGTGATTGAGGATGTCTAAGAACAAGTAGTCATGAACCATTGTGATAGTTTCTGTGCACAGGGTGACCAGACAGCAAATGTGAAAAATTGGGACCAGGGTGGGGGCGTTAATAGGAGCCTATATGAGAAAAAGACCCCAAAATTGGGACTGTCCCTATAAAATCGGGACATCTGGTCACCCTAGCTGTGCATAATATAATAAAAATATGATATACAAATCAAAATTAAATGAAAGCAAATGAGAAAGTCAGAATAAATCATTTTGAAATTTGACCATCAAAACATTAGTTGAAATCTACAGCTGCCTGTAAAAGAGTTTCAGTTTCAACAAAACTGTTGTTTCTAATGGAAAATTGCTATTGACATTTTTGACCAGTTCTGCTTCTAACTTTTGGGCAGTGTCTTTGGATCTAGTTCAGTGCTATATGGTGCTTGTTACTGTACAGGGTTGGTCAAAAACATTTGGAGAATAACTGGATTTTCATCAAAACAGAGACTTTAATGGGAATGCATGCTTTTCTTTATCATTTTTTTCCATTGGGAAAACAGAAAATCAAAGATTTCTTGTGCAGCAACTAATGTTTGCAGTTATTTCTGTCCAAAGGTTTCCAGCAATTTTCAGCTGAATTTTTTTGGCATATTTCACATGAAATATTAAGCAGCCCCCCCCACTCACTGAAAAAAAAAAGTGCAGAAAACTACCAAAAAATTGAATATTTTTTAGCCCAAAACTGCTAAATTATCCAGTTTTAAGCCCAAAATTGCAAATTTTGGGGGTCTTGGTTTTCTGGGGGAAAAACTATTTTTTTTTCACAGAAGCCACCATCATTTCCAATCTGTCACTGCCGAGACATTGCTTTTCCCACATTAAAGATGGGAAAGTGAGGGGTGCAGGTTGGAATTTTTAATAAGGCCTAATAGAATTAGATGCTCAAGTCCTATGGAAAATCAATGGGATTTGGGCACCTATTTCCCTTAGAAAATCCCAGTCTAAGTAGCACTGAGATTCTGTGATAGAGCCAGGATTTGAAGCCAGGTCTACCGAGTTCCATTCCACATACTTTACAATAAGCCCCATATTGTTTCCAGATGCAAGACTATCAATATTTTAACTACGTCTTTGCCCCTTCCTCCATGTTCCTCTCAGACTGCAATGTCCCTCCTCCCAGGTATTTATGGGGATTGTAGGATACCAGTCAAAATCCTCCATGCTGCCATAACATCTAATCAAAGTACCTACTAATTCTGCAAGGACAATTTCCGCCATATCACTCTCTTCAGAGCCCCTTTCACCTCATTGTTCCTCAGGCTGTAGATGATGGGGTTCAGCATGGGTGTGAGGACTGTGTAGAACAGAGATAGGAGCTTCTTGACATCTGGGGAGTAGCTAGACTTGGGCCGTAGATACACCAAACTGCCACTTCCATAGAACAAGGTTACCACGATGAGGTGGGAGGAGCATGTGGAGAAGGCCTTGCGCCTGCCCTCGGCTGATGGCATTCTCAGGATGGTGGTGAGGATGCGGACATAAGAGACCAGGATCAGCACAAAGGGGAACATGAGGAACAGGAGCGTGGAGCCGATAGCCTGCATCTCATAGTGGTAGGTGTCAGTGCAGACCAGCTTCAGCACTGCTGGAGCATCACAGAAGAAATGGTTGATCTGGTTGGAGCCACAGAAGGGCAAGTTGAATATCCAGACTGCCTGCAGCAGAGAGACAGGAACTCCGATAACCCAGACACCGCCCACTATTTTGCGGCAGACTGGTTGGTTCATGAGGGTGTTGTAGCGCAATGGGTAGCAAATGGCCACGCAGCGGTCATACGCCATGGCTGCTAGAAGGAAGCACTCTGCGCAGCCAAAAAAGAAAAAGAAATACATCTGCACAGCGCAGGCAGCAAATGAAATGCTCTTCTCCTCCTCCAGGAGGTTCACCAGCATCTTGGGCACCGTGTCCAAGGTGAAGCAGATCTCAATGAAGGCCAAGTTCTCAAGGAAGAAGTACATAGGAGAGTGGAGAGCAGGATCAACTGTGACAACAAAGATGATGAGGGTGTTTCCCATCACTGTCACCATATACATGAATAGGACCACGCAGAATAGCATATCCTGAAGGCGCAGGAGGTTGGAGAACCCCAGCAGGATGAATTCAGTTATGAGGGTTTGATTTCTCCATTGTGCTTCCTCAGTGGGTGTCATCTGCAGAGGCAATGAAGGCAGTAAAGAGTTATCTGGACACAATGTTGAAAATTCATAGATTCCAAGGCAAAAAGATACCACTGTGATCATCTAATCTTAACTCCTGTATAACACAGGCCAGAGAACTGCCCCAAAATAATTCCTAGAGCAGACTTTTTAGGGGGAAAGAGCATGCAATCTTGATTTAAAAGTAGAGATGGAGAATCCAATACAATCTTTGGTAAGTTGTTCCAATGGTTTATGATTCTTACTGTTAAAAATTAACTCCTTATTTCTAGTCTGTATTTGTCTGACTCCAACTTCCAGGCATCGGATCTTTTTCTACCTTTGTATGCTAGACTGAAGAGCCTCTATCAAATAGTTGTTCCCCAAGTAGGCATTTATAGACTGTGATCAAGTCATCCCTTAACCTTCTCTTATCTCAATCTATGTAGCTGAGCACACTTTAAGGCGTGTTTTCTAATCCTGCAATTATTCTCAAAAGTGACCCAGGTATTTTTGTTGTGTCAATTTTTGGTTGCCCAACTTGAGACACATTGAAGGGGTGTGACATTCAGATAGTTGATGCTTATGTCCCACTACTGAGTAACTAATCCCCCCTCCAAGCAGGATTCTTTTCTTCCAAGAATAAAATAACTCTTTGTGTTCAGTTACAAAGAGGATGAGCATTAAAATGCTGGAAGAAGCATCCTTTATATTTATGGTTATCCTATACCTGGTGTAGTAAGATGAGGCCCTGAAACATAAACTCTTGTGTCAGAGGCCCAGTCTGAGGCCTGAAGTCTGAACCAAAGTAATTCCAAGCATTGCTAAGGAAAAGCTGGGCTGTGAGCCAGAGGCAGGCCCCACTCACAGAAGATGGTAAGAAGATGGTTGTTAGAAGAAGGTGCATCCACATATAAGCGCTAATAAGAGGAACTTGTGCCAAGATGGCACCTGGACATCCTGATACGAGGGCACTCCACAGAGATAACAAGGAATAGGTAGGTGCATCTTTTTTATGTATGTTCATCCATCATTGTCGATGAAGTCCTCAACAACTCATTCGTTTGATGACTGGACTCTGTGCATCCGAAGATGACTGATCAGTCTGATTCGGGCATGGAACGTCCTGTCACACGTCGGGCAGACATGTGATGGCACTGTCGATGATGTGCGGGCAGTTCTGGACTTGCGCAGTTCACGCTTTCTTTCAGCCTCAGCAGTACGCCTCGCCTCAGAGGTATTACTACCTGTGTGAATGAGGCTGTGCCATGCTGGACGGTTCAGTGCGAGGGTTTCCCATGTGGCGGTGTTGATCTCAAGGGACTTCAAAGAGGTCTTCAGCGTGTCCTTAAACCGCTTCTTTTGTCCTCCATGGGAGCGCTTTCCCTGGGTGAGTTCTTCATAGAAGAGTTGTTTAGGAATGTGCTCGTCTGACATTCTCATGATATGTCCTGCCCATCTGGTCTGGGCTCTCATCAGCAGTGTGTGAACTGACGGCAGGCTGGCTCTGGTAAGGACTTCAGTATCGGGCACTTTGTCCTGGCATCTGATTTTTAGAAGCTTTCGCAGACAGGAAATGTGGAAGTGATTGAGCCTTCATGCATGATTCCGATAGACAGTCCACGTCTCGCAGGCATACAGCAGAGTTGGAAGGACCACTGCTCGGTAGACCTTCAGCTTCGTTGGTAGGCTGATCCCTCGACGTTCCCAGACGTTGGAGCGCAATCAGCCAAATGCAGAGCTGGCTTTAGCAATTCAGCAGTTTACTTCATCATAGATTGACACTGCTCGGGAAAGCGTACTGCCCAGGTACGTGAAGTGGTCCACTGCCTGAAGTCTCTGTCCATTTACAGTGATGGACGGTTCTGAGTACGGAGCATGGGGAGCTGGCTGGTGCATGACCTCAGTCTTCTTGATGTTAATGGTGAGACCGAATTTGTTGCATGCAGATGAAAACTTGTCCATACTGGCTTGCATTTCTGGCTCTGTACTAGCATTCAGAGCACAGTAATCGGCAAAGAGAAAGTCTCGAAGTACAGTTTCCTTCACCTTGGTGATGGACCGCAGTCACCTCAGATTAAATAGTTTCCCATTGGTTCTGTACTTCAGGCCTACTCCTTCAGTGCAGTGTTGAAAGGCATCAGTCAGAGTGGCAGAGAATATCATGCTGAACAAAGTGGGTGCTAAAACACACCCTTGTTTGACACTGTTGGTGACTGGGAAGGTCTCAGATGTTTCACCGTCATCCAGGACACGAGCCATCATACCGTGATGAAATTGAGGTACCGTTTGTATGAATCTGTCTGGACAGCAGAATTTCGACATGATCCTCCACAGGCCCTGGCGACTGACAGAGTCGAATGCTTTCGTGAGGTCCACAAAAGTTGTGCAGAGTTCACGATTCTGCTCTTGACATTTCTCCTGTAGCTGGTGTGCAGCGAAGATCATGTCAATAGTCCCACATCCCTTGCGGAAGCCGCACTGTGATTCTGGCAGTAAGCCCTGCTCCAGGTGAATGATCAATCGGTTCAACAGAACCCGTGCAAGAACTTTCCCCGCTGTAAAGAGTAGCGAGATTCCACAGTGATTGTTGCATACCTGGAGATTGCCCTTCCTCTTATAGAGGTGCACGATGGACGCGTTTCTAAATTCCTGTGGAATGGATTGCTGCTTCCAGAAGGACTGAAATAGCTCAGTGGGTTTCCGTAGCAGCACGGGTCCACCGACTTTGTACACCTCTGCTGGTATGGCATCTGACCCTGGGGCTTTGCCACTTGACAGCTGGTTGATGGCTTTCTTCACTTCATCCTCTTCTGGTGAAGCATCCATTGAGTCATTGACTGCAACCTGGGGCATCTTGTCAATGGTCTCATCATTGATGACTGAGGGGCAGTTAAGAACTGCTTCAAAATGTTCAGCCCATCTCTGGAGAATCTGCGTCTTTTCTGTAAGGAGCACAGTGCCATCAGAGTTCAGGAGGGGAAAGCTCCCAGAAGACTGTGGACCATGGAGTGTATTGAGGGCTTCATAGAACTGCTTATAGTCGTTCCTGTCTGCGTACACCTGTATTTCATCTGCTTTGGTGCTCAGCCACAAGTCCTGCATTTTGCACAGTCAGTTCTGTACTGTTCTGCGAGAGTTGATAAAGGTGGTCTTCTTTGTCTCTGAGGATGGATCGTTCTGATATGCACGATGCAGGTGGTGCTTCTCAGCAAGATACATACAACCCCATACACCCCAGGTGCATCTTAAAGACAGGGTCAAAAGGACAGCATGATGGATAGATCTGTTTGTTTGAAACAACATGATCAATGGGGGAGACAGCCTCCTAATGCACCAAGGGGCTGTACCTCAATACCTCAGTAGGGATGAATAATCTGTCCTGTAACTGTATAAAAGTAGGCCCCGGAGTGCGTATCTTTGGCCAGCTAGGGGGCAGTGGAAAGTCCCACCACTGACTGAGCTGGTCCATTGCCAGGGGGCACAAATTCGTAGTATGCCTTGTACAGTTTACGGGAAACTATTACTGTGCTTCGTTTGACAATAAACCTGGCTCGGGTTCCTTTGTACCTTACTAGAGTTTGTGGTCATTGGGGGTTCTCTTGGGTTTTGCTGTGTTAGCGATCTGCGCAGAGCTGGGGCAGCACACAGAGAGAATATGCACACAGCCGACTCTTATCGTCATCGAACCAGAGCAGAGCACCACATCGATAGCTATTGACAACACCTGGTGAATGTGTGTGTGTGTGTAGGTTACACCTTCAGTGGTTTAAATAAATTACTGGAAAAATGAGTGTCAGATAGCCTGCTACTGACTGATCCTCTGGTAGATAAAAGCCTATCACTGCTGATAGAAGACTAAGTTATACAAGTGTAGCAATCTGCAGTGGTGCTTTGGAGTTGGAATTCCAACTTTGCTGGGAGTCATTATACTGACAGAGCTGGAGAATTTAGGCTGAGATTTCCAAATGTCTGTCTATCTATCTTTCCTGTACTTAAAAACCTCCAGAGATGAGGATTCCACAACTTCTCTAGGTAACCTGTTCCACTGCTTAATTAGTCACATACTTAGAAACATTTTTTTCCTAATATCTAACCTAAACCTTCCTTGCTGAAAATTAAGCCAATTACTTCTCATCCTACCCTCAATGGACATGGAGAACAACTGACCACCATCCTCTTTATAACTTCCCTTGACTTATGTGAAGACTGTCAAGAATCAGGGGGTAGCGTGTTAGTCTGTATCCACAAAAACAACAAGGAGTCCGGTGGCACATCAAAGACTAACACAAGGGTAAGCAACCTATGGCACGCGTGCCGAAAGTGACACACAAGCTGATTTTCAGTGGCACTCACATTGCCTGGGTCCTGGCCACCGGTCCGGAGGGCTGTGCATTTAATTTAATTTTAAATGAAGTTTCTTAAACATTTTAAAAACCTTATTTACTTTACATAAAGCAATAGTTTAGTTATATATTATAAACTTAGAGAAAGAGACCTTCTAAAAATGTTGAAATGTATTACTGGCACGTGAAAACTTAAATTATAGTGAATAAATGAAGACTTGGCACACAACTTCCGAAAGGTTGCCAACTCCTAAACTAACAGATTTATTTGAGTATAAGCTTTCATGGGCAAAAAATCCGCTTCTTCAGATGCGTGGGTAAAAAAAACACTTCTTCAGGTGTATCTGAAGAAGTGGTTTTTTTTACCCACAAAATCTTGTGCCCAAATAAATCTGTTAGTCTTTAAGGTGCCACCGGATTCCTTGTTGTTTGTGCAAAGACTGTTATTGTGTCCCCACTCAGTCTTCTCTTCTGTAGATAAACATACCAAGTTCTTTCAATGTGTCCTCATATATCAGGTTTTCTAAACCTCTGATCATTTTTGGTGCTCTCCTCTGGACTACATCCAGCTTGTTCCCAGCTTTTTTAAAACGTGGTACCGAAACTGGACACAGTGCTCCAGCTGAGGCAACCCCTGTACTTTACTCTTGTTTTTATCATATTTCATCATGTTGATTGAAGAACAGTTCCCCAGTTTATCAATATCACTTTGAATTCTAAATGACTGAGTCTAGCTGAATGGCTATAGAATCAGATAGACACCGAATAGGATTTTAAAAAGTCTAGGCAGTTTAGACACCTACCTAACTCCCACTGATGTTAATGGGACTTAGCCTCCTAACCTGCCTAAATATCTTTGACAATCTGGCCCTGTTTGCCTCTCTAACTGGGTCGTTAAACAGAAAAAGGCCAAGAAATTTTCTAGGGCAACTCTGCTGAATTCATTGCAATCACATCAAAGATCACATTGGCTCCTTTTGTACAGAGTGGTATTTTCCAAAGCATCTAACTGAGTGAGGAGCACAAATTCAATAGACACTTAGGAATTCTGGAAAACATCAGCTGATGGGAAAACTTGCTTCATATTTTATTATTATGTATTTATTTGGACTTCCAGTAAAATATACCAAAAACTGTCCATCTATTACTTAAGATGCCTTAACTGTAAGAAGCAAAAAAACAAACACCAATCAAGCCAAAGCTGCGCTTGTAAAATCCTGTAGAATAGAAGAAAAAAGTATATCTCTGCTATATAAGTCTAGATGTTGGTATCAAAATCCTGTAGAGTAGTTATTATCATTTATGAGAATGTCTGTTTGTCTGTCTATTTATCTATATTTCTTTCTTTTTTGTTTCCTTCATTGGCTGCATAGTATCTGTATACCACATACCACTACCTGTAAATGCTGTAGGAAATTCTTTACCTACCTCTTGAAGTTGGAAAGGTTTTTCATTGACTCCAAAAAATCCGTGTGTTAATTAAGTTACGCTGTCTCTGTTGCCTTTTCAGTAGTGAGCAGCGGGATAACATCTCTGAACCATACTCCAGTATTTACTAGGTTAAAACAGTTGACTGAAATCATTAAGAGTCTTTTGTTGCTTCCACTGAGGTCAAAGACGAATCTCCAATTCACTTCTCATGCGTTCCCCTAAATAGAATTGGACCAAACTCTCAGCTTCTTTGTCTTGGTTCCTAAGTGTTGTAGGAGAAATCTGGCCCATGTGTCTGCTCAGTGCTAGACAGCTGACCAGTGTTAGTGAAAGAGATTAAATTTCTTCTCCCCTGATCTTTCACCAATTAAGAACTTAGGGTTACAGTTCAGGTTAGGGTGAGTTTTACAACTGACTACAATGAGAACAGGATCTGGGTTTCAGTTCTGCTTTCTTCTTGAAATGTGTCTGTGAAATATATTCTGTAATTGTAAGAGTTAGGACACTGAAGCTGTCTTGATCCTCAGAGTCCTGGGTCTCCTGAGAGCATAGTGCTTTTTAGTGAAATAGTTACAGTGTGTGGGGTTTGCATTCATTTCACATTCCAACATTGTCTCTTTCTCTCTGTGATAGTCTCTTGCTGTCTCTTTTGGTCTGATCCTTTTCCCATTGAAGGCAATGAGAAAATTCACTCTCTCTCTCTCTTAATCTGTCCCTCCACTTCTTTTTTTGTACAAGAAGGTTTCAGTTTCTCCATCCAAACCAAGGTGGGTTTTCCCCTTATTTAAAGTCATATAGTTGCATAATGGAAGTGCATTTGTCATGCAAGCATGAAGCAAAAATAAAATAACATGCAATAAAATAGATGAGAGCCTGAAGTGCCTACTCAGTTTTCAGACAATCACAGGAGCAATTCTGTGATTCACAACACCTGAGATAGGTGCCTAGACTCCCTGTAAATGAATGGGGAAAGCTAGGTACCTTAGACTGCGAGTCACAAAAGCTGGGTTGGTAGCCACTAAGCTAGCCAGTTTAAATGCTGATGAAAGGCAGGTGTCCTACAGCCTGCCCCCTCACAGAGTTATGTGACTCCCTCTGCTTATAATTCTCAGTGGTGAAACCACTTTTAATAGAGTTAGGCACCCTGATGGATTAAGTTAATGAGTAAAATGTACTCATATGAGGAAATCTTCTGGCTGAGTTGCACTGGTATTGTATGCGTGATGTCATGATGTGATCAACGTTATTCACCTGAGGACATGGAACAACTCTTTTGAGGAAAGTAAGGGTGAGACTATGTGTGTCAATACCAACAGTGACTACTTGTGCCACTAAGCTTGGAGAAAAGTACCTGTGTGTGTGTAAGCACAGTACATCCGTGACAGTATATAGGTCTATTTATCTGAGAAAGGCGGAATAAGAGCCAATGGTTAGAAACTGAAGCCAGACAAAATCAAATTACAAATAAAGCTCTCATTTTTACCAGTAGTGGTGATTAACCTTTGGCACAAACTACTGAGGGAAGAGGTGGATTCTTCATCTGTTGATGTCTTCAGATTAAGTCTGTATTCCTTGCTGGAAGACGTGCTTTAGAGAAACACAAGTCATGCTCTAGGGCTTGTCTACTTGGTGGGGCAATGCACACTTATAAGTGTGTGATACCTGAAGCTCACTAAAGTGTTGCATTTTAATTCATTCATATAGACCCTGCTGGCACACACTAAAGGTTCCCTAGTGCGCTTTAACTTAGTCCTCTTTCAAACAACACTGTGTTAAAGCACACCAGGGAGCACACCAGCAGGGTCTCTGCAGACCAATTAATATGAGCGTTAGAAATCACACCACTGTAAGTGAGCATTATCCACCATGTAGACCATACTTCACTCCAACACAAGTTATTAGGCTCAATAAAGGAATAACTGAGTGAAATGTAATGCTCTGTGCACTGCAGGAGCTCAGACTAGTTGGTCACATGGTCCCTTCTGGCCTGATACTCTGTGACTCTGTGAAAACAGTGATGAGGAAGTGAGACTGAAGCGCTCATGTGAACAGGGCCTGGGGCTTGGACTGATAATGTGAGCAAGCTCTAGTCATGTGTGATTGTTCATGTGAATGGGTTTGCTCTGGGCATTAGTAGGGTTGGTCATGTGAGTGGGGCTCATTGGGGGAGGGGGCTGTCTATCCATCCATTTAAATAATTCATCCATCCACCTTCTATATCTATCCACCTGCTCTATGTATCAGTCCCTCTATCTACTGTATCCTTCCATCCATCCACATAATTATCCAATAACCTTCTCTTATTATTGATCTACCTATCCATTCCTAAGTTCTTCATTTGCATGTTTCAAGGGAACTCAAGGGAGTTAAGTGCGCCAATAGGGTGCCTTAGTTTAGGCTAATATTACAACCCTAGCCTTCATTGCCGTAGGAGCACTTGAATAGGATTTAGGACATTTGGAAACCATTGCCAGCTCTGGCACTGGCCTACTTTGTGAACTTGGATAATTCACTTCATTTCTCCTCCAGGTCTCTGCTTTCCCTCCTGAAGTTTCTCTCTTGTCTATTTAGACCTTGAGCTCTTCCAGGAAAGAACTGATCCACACTGTGTGTTTGTCCAGTGCCTGGCACAATGGAACCTGATCTCTGCTGAGACCTTGAGCCACTGATGTAATATAAGTCATAGAATTATAGAATCAAAAGACTGGAAGGGACCTCGAGAAGTCATCTAGTCCAGTCCCCTGCACTTCTGGCACAACTAACTCTCATCTAGACCAGTAGTCCCCAAGCCCTTTACTTCACACATACCCTTGCCTCTATCCTCCCACCTAATCCAGAGCCAGGACCAGGAGCGGGGCCTCAATTCTGGGAAGGGAGATGCAGACGGGGTAAGGAGGCTGAGGCTGGGGCCACAGCTGGGGGCAGGTCTGGGAGCAGTGTCTCCACCAGGCCAGGAGCTGGGGCCCCTGGCATGGGGCTGGTGGCAGGGACCCCAGGTGTTGGGCCCGAAGGTCCCCAGTCATGGGGCTGGTAACTAGGGCCAGCAGCCAGGGCCAGGACTGGAGCTGGGTGATGTTCCCTTCCCACCCCCTGTGGGTGCTGTCCTGAGCCCCAGCCTTGCATCCCTGAACATTTCTCCAGTTTGAGGACCTCTGATCTAAACCAACCCTGATAGGTCATATTTCAACCTTCTTCTTCATCATCATCATCATCATCATCATCAGGTTTTGGGGTTCTAAACTCTCCTAAATGTAGGAGCACTCTATCCTGCAGGGTTGGTTCAGGCCCATCACTATTCAGAACACCCTACCAATAAATGAGGTAATAGTTATCAAGCCAACTATATGTGTATATTTACACCAGGTAATAATGAGTTCCCAGGAAACAAGCCCCTTGGGGAGAAGGCCACATAAACATCTCATGATACCATAAATATGTTACCAGACACCTCAGAGAAGGACAGCAACATTGCCAGATCACATCAACTCACTTAACCCCAGTACTAAAACTATACTAGCAAGTTTTATGGTATGATTAAGGTAATGTGTGAACAGTCAATTTGCCTGTAATTGCTACCATCAGATGGCTCTGTTGAAATGTTCCAGTGCTGATGAGTAACTCCTGATAAGAAGACTAAACCAACCCTGTTTTGCTGTCAGTAGGAAACCCTCACTCTGGCAGAGGAAGGTAAAGATTTTCATGAGATGAGTTCAGCAGTTTTCTCTCCCTCCAGTTGCTGACATTCTTTCACCTATTTTTGTGTTGCTCCAAAAGGCAAACTTTACATATGATTGTCGGTAATTTACTTTCTTAAACTGATGAAATAACTAGCAGGTTCATATTTCCAGAGATGTGAAACGTGCTTCATTATTAATCCTGGTTACTGTTCTATCTATCTATCTATCTATTTAATCTATTATATTTTTGTAGTGCACTGTTGAAAGATTAAGAGAAACTTTTAACACCTTTGGTGTCTCATGCACTAGTCATTTTTGTTGTCTTGTCTTTCTTCCCACCCTGTTGGTTGTCTCCACAGTGAGTTCTCCTCCCTTCACACTCCCTGAAACTGTCCTTTACCAAAGGACTCTGATGAATATTTTTCCAGCTTCATCCAAGGGGTGTTTCTTTAGGCTTATTCTTCCTGATTCGTCAACAGCCTTCCACATGGTGCATCACTAGCTCTTCAATGCTTTCCTCTGGCCTCCTGTATAACTAGGTTTGGTAAAAATTCATTTTTTAAATATATAATTTAAAGGACAAATGCAGAGGACTTCACTTAGGAAGGAACAATCAGTTGCACACATACAAAATGGGAAATGACTGCCTAAGAAAGAGTGCTCCAGAAAGGGATCTGGGAGTTACATATCGTGGATCACAAGCAAAATATGAGTCAACAGCGTAACACTGTTGCAAAAAGATGAACATCATTCTGGGATTTATTAGCAGGTGCACTAAGCAAGACATGAGAAGCAATTCTTCCACTCTACTCTGTGATGATTAGGCCTCAACTGAAGTATTGTGTCCAGTTCTGGGCCCCATATTTTAGGAAAGATGTTGACAAATATGAGAAGAGCAGAGCAACAAAAATGATTTAACATCTAGAAAACATGACCTATGAAGAAAGATTGAAAGAACTAGGTTTGTTTAGTCTTGAAAAGAGAAGACAGAGGGGGGACATGATAACAGTTTTCAAGTACATAAAAGGTTGTTACACGGAGGAGGGAGAAGAATTGTTCTTAACCTCTGGGGACAGGACAAGAAGTAATGGGCTTCAATTGCAGCAAGGGTGGTTTAGGTTGGGCATTAGGAAAGATTTAATAACTTTCAGGGTGGTTAAGCACAGGAACAAATTGCCTAGGGAGGGTGTGGAATGTCCATCATTGAGGGTTTTTAAGAACAGATCAGACAAACGCTCATGTGGGATGGTCCAGTAATGACGTAGCCTTGCCCTGAGTGTAAGGGATTGGACTAAATGACCTCTCAAGGTCCCTTCCTGTCCTATGAATCTATGAGTCTATGATTTTCTAAGTCACAAGAGGATAATCAATTAATTCACCTTTTTGCCTTTGAAACTCTCCCCTCAGTATCACAAGATGTTACAGGTGGCGAGGAGCTATAAGATTAACATCTAGAATGTTCAGACCTCTGTGATAAAACAGATAAAAATGGATCACAATTAATCTGATTTGGAGGTCATGTGGGAAATGGATAAAGACGATTGACAAGTTCTGCTCTTAATTATACCAGCGGACAACCCATTGGAGTCAAGTGGCTGGTTTCACTACTCTGGTTCCATTATTCTGGTGAAACTCCATAGGTTTCCCTGGAGTTGCATTGAGATAAAACTAGAACAACACAGTAGTGAACCAGGCACATTGTGTATATGAGTAGCATTTTCAGCCATCCTCTTGCTTTAGCTAATACAGTATTTATATTACAAGTATGGATAGAATTTGTCAAGGATTTAGGGACCCAACTTCTATTGCCTTTCAGTGGATTTTGGGCTCCTAACTCCCTTTGAAATAGAGTTCTCTGAGAATTTGCTACAAAATATTTTTTGCTGAAAAATGCTGATTCATGTAAACTGAATTCATACATGGGAAAATGAATGAAATTCTGATGGGTTTCAATGAATTTCTCTGCTCACAAAATGGACATCTTCTAAACAAAACAGTTCAGTTGAAAATGACTTTTTTATTTCAAAATTAAACTTTATTTAGAAAGAATAAAAAGGGTAAATTCGAATGAAGCATTTTTCAAAATTATCAAAACCAAACATTTTTATTGCCTCAAACTGTTTGATTGGTTGATTGATTCATTCATTAATTGAATTACTTGGTCTATTGGTTCACAAAAGATTTTTTGGCCTGATTCAGGATGGGAATATTTTTTTCTGAAATCTCAAAAATTCTTACTGGATGGGAAAACCATTTCAAACCCAGCCCCAGTTAGAGGCTGTGAAAACCACAGTCCAAACAATGTTCTAGTTACTTTTGCATTTTTTTTTCATTCGTGTATGTTTTGCAGATCACAGACTTCTACTGGCTTCCACTTGTACTCTGACATTGGCTTGAAATAACAGAGAGTTTCCATCACACTATATTTCTCAGAGATTTTAATATCTTGCTCATAGTCAGTGGCTGCCTCAGGAACAGAAGGTGGATCATAAATGGGGTAGTCCAGAAGGTGACACTTCTGACCACTTTCCATGACAATCAGACTGATAGGAAATACTACCTTGCCTGCAGCGTGAATTCCACTGAACATAATTAAACTTACCAAAGAGGACAGAAAATCTGAAGGCTTTCGGAGAACTGGATTACTCTCTTCATAACCTCTTTCAGACTCAGAGTAAAAATGTTTAGAAGAATGTGTTGCAAATATGGCAATTTCCTGCAATATCCTTGAAAAACCTTATTGAATTAAGTTTAAGTATCTTTGGAGTCCATTGTATTAAATGAATGGTTTATACTTTATTGTGGGCCAGGATTACCTGTAACCTCTCCAGAGTGAGAGAGGGGTGATGAACCCTTGGCAGTAGTATGAGCTTCAAAGGATTGTATTTAGGAATGGGCCAGATAAGAATATAGTTTTAGAACATATACAGATAAGTGGCTTTCCTGGGAAGCTCCAGCCATTTGAAGCTATGTCCTGAGGAGAGAGCTATTCTCGGCTGATTACCTATTCCTGGAATCTAAAAAACAAAGGTCCAGGCTGTATAAAGGAGAGGCAAAAGTTTTCATGAATGTGTGAGTTCTGAGATAATGCTGTTATGAACTTGTAATCTGGGAAAAACCCTTTGGTGAGTTGGGAAGGAACGACTCCTAGCAGAGCCCTTGCTGGAGTTGAGGTGATCTCTGGTTATCTTATGAGCAAGCATATAGGTTCTTTTATTATTTTAATATGTTTTCTCTGTAACGCTTTCACCTTAAGAGTAAACATTCTTGCTTAGAAAGAATTGCATAGTAACATATTGCTGGGGGGAATGAATCCATTTGTAGGCTTGGAAGAGAAAAGAAAGCACAGACGTAGGCCTGCTAAGGCTTACTGAGGAAAGCAGAAGGTAGGCAGGGCTCGAAGCCCTCTGGTAAAGAGGGAGAGACATGAGTCTCTACCCCAGAGAAGTGACAACTGAGGAACTGAGAGCATAGAGTGGGTGCCCTTGGTGGAACAAAAGGAGGGAAATATAGATGAAGTTGCCCTGAATGATGACAGAATGACCTGGGCCAACCAGACTGTGGTCACTGAGTTAATTCTCCTAGGGTTCTCCAATCTCCCCCAGCTCCAGCGCCTGCTCTTTGCGATATTCCTGGCTGCTTATGTGATAACCCTAATGGGTAACATTCTCATCATCCTCATCACAACAGCGGATCCTGTTCTTCATAGCCCGATGTACTTCTTCCTCCGGAACTTGTCCTGCCTGGAGATCTGTTTCACCTCAGTCATCGTCCCTAAGCTGCTGGCGAACCTCCTGTCTGCCAATCAAACCATCTCCTTCCATGGCTGCATCTTGCAGATGTATTTCTTCTTCTTCTTTGGCAGCACAGAGTGCTTCCTCCTGGCCGCCATGGCCTACGACCGCTATGTGGCAATATGCAACCCCCTGCGCTATACAGTTGTCATGAATAGGAGGATTTGCATCCAGCTGGCAGTGACTTCATGGGTCTCAGGGATTCCTGTAGGAACAGTGCAGACCACTTGGCTGTTCAGTTTCCCCTTCTGTGGTCCCACTGAAATCAACCACTTCTTCTGTGACAGCCCCCCAGTGTTGAAACTGGTGTGTGGGGACACCTACCTATTTGAGATGTATGCTGTGACAGGCACCATTGTAATTGTATTGTTCCCCTTCATCTTCATCCTGGTCTCCTACATCTGCATCATCTCCACCATCCTGAGGATACCCTCAGCTGAAGGCAGACTCAAGACCTTCTCCACCTGCTCCTCTCACCTCATGGTGGTGACTCTGTTCTACAGCACAGCTGGCTTGACCTATTTCCGACCTAAATCCAGCTACTCCCCAGACACCAAGAAGCTGCTCTCTCTCTCCTACACAGTCTTCACACCCATGTTAAACCCCATCATCTACAGCCTGAGGAACAAAGAGGTGAAGGGGGCCATCAGGAAAATGCTGGGTTGGCAAATATGTTCAAGGCAATTTTGATTTTTTTTCCCCCAGGCAGGTGAATGTTTCAGTTAACTCAAAGGCTTTTACCATGTGGCCTTTGGTATCATACATGGAGAGGATACAGATCTCAAACTGTATTGTTTTTGTTGAGACTTTCAAAAGGACAACGGGGGTCAACTGGAGATAGGTCCCCAAATTCCTTACGTCTATTGTAAATCCTATACTTAGTTTAAATATAAATACATCGCGCATCATGGATCCAATTTGAATGGAAATTTGGGTGCCCAAATCTCTTAGTCTCTTTTAAAAATCTCAGCTTATATTTTAAACAAGGACCATGAATGGGATTCTGAGCTCAGATACACCTCTGAATATCTAGAGTAACTCCAGATTTATACCACTTGAAATGAAATGAGAATGAAGCCTCTTCTTTCCTGGTGTACCTGTAACTTGTCCATGTGATGTTTCTTCCCATGACTATATCTTGCTTCTCTCTTCCGCATGAGCTCTCTGCTGGCTTCCAAGTTGATTCTAAGATAACCATTTTGACATGTGTGCTGGAAGTTAGGCATCCAGTTCTGACTGAGTTCCAAGGGTATTTAGGCACCTTACTACTTTAACCAACTCAGATTCCCTGCCATAAAACTCTGTCTAATGGATCCATAGGTCACTCTCTGCCACACTTAAAGTCAGTGGAAGTAACAGAGCTGGAGCCTCATTGATCTATGGGAGGAGGCGTTTTGTCAGGTTGTTATATATGAGAGTCCAACATCTTTGGAACTCATAGCCCCTGTGCTCCAACTAGTCATGAGTTTGTCAACCTTCAGGGCACAGAGCAAGTGTCATCTTTCTCTGCTGCACACAGGGAGATGTGGGATGGGCTAGGGCTGGGTAAACTTGCTGTGGAACACTGGTGAGAGATTCTGGGAGCTGGGTGTGGTGGGATGAGGGCTCAGTTTCTGTCAGATATATATTGCTGCTGAGTTGTTTGACCTTGTGGTATTTGACTGGGTTTAATTGTTGAAAAGTACTTTTGAAAAGATTTTCAAGGCCACCCAGAGATTTGATTGGGTGTTATTTTATTGTAGAGCGGAAAGTATTTAAATGAGTAAACAAATAAATAGGGTTTGGCTAGAACAAAATGAGAACCAGAAATAAATATAAATATTCATCCGTGTCTGATTAATTATTATTCTTACACAGAGGTCCCAGTGAGCATGAGGAAATGTTTGTAGAAACAATAAATACTGAGGAACATGAGACTGGATCATTCCCCCTCTTCAGTCGCACAAAATAACACTATTTATTCACTCTTTTCTAACAAACTGCTCTCACCACTAGATTTTATTCAGGTTTCTCTCATGATGTAGGCAGTAAAATAACTGCACAACATCAGTGGATCAATGTTAGGCTACAGCAGCTGGGAATCTGGCCCAATGACTATAGTGGAGCTACGATAATTTTCACCACATGTGAAAGTGGTCCATCACTAGTAGTTGACACAGGGCTGCATTTACATGGTTTGCTACAACATTTCCTTGAGAACAGCTTTTATAGAGAAGGTGAAGCTAGAATAGCATAGTCCTATGAATGTATTAAAAATTGTGTCCTGTCAAGCACGAAAGCAGGCAGGCAAACACCTCTGAGAACAATCATTGATTTAAAATCAATATTAGGGAGAGAAGGAAACCAGGGGAAATTATCAAAAGCACAAGGTGCAGTTTGGTGCCCCACTAACACTAAAATTTCCCCCCAGTTATATAGGCACAGGAATCATGGGACCATATCTGTGAATTTGAGTAAAGAAAGTCAAACAGCAATTTACTGAGTCATTCCCAAAACAAAAAGAGAAGGTGACACAGAAGCAGCAGTCCCAGCTGTGGTTTAAGAGGATTTATCGAAGATAAGCAAAGTGGCTCTGCTGTGGAGGCACCAGTACTAATTCCAGACATGGGTGAGGATGTCCGTGGGCTGCAGTAAAGGGAGTTATTGTCTAGAGATATTTAAATCCTTCCAATGAACTAGGATTCATTTGTTATGGATCCTGCCATGCTACTCAGATGAGAAACGGACACCCACCACTGCCAGTGATTTACCTCATTAGACACGTAAAATTGTCCAGTTTCCTCCAGGTTCATAAGGGCAGGGAGCTGAAACTGACCTCACCCGTCTCATTACTGTTTGTGAAATTGATACTCCCCAACTGTTGCACTCTATTGAAACAGGAACAACAGCTCTTTTATTCCCTTACCTTTAACCAACTTCCTCCAGTTTGGACCTGGTTTCTCCTCACTGAAGACTCTAATAACCTCTTTATAGCTAAATACAATTGAAGCTTACTTTACTCTCATCCTTCCTGATGTGCCAGCTGCCCTGAGCAATATAGACACTTTGCTCTCTGCTCTATCTCTTCTTTGGCTTCCCTGCCACAGCAGATTCCTCCTAAGCCTCTATCTTCTTCTTTACTTGAATTATTATTATTAATCATAATAATTCATGTCTGCAATGATCATACATGTCTGGACCTAATCCAATGAGTAATTCTCGTTCAAATGAATAATTTTTCCCATCAAGGATTAATTCTCTTTTTTTTTTAGTGCCATAAACTCCAACTTTGAAAGTTCAGGCTTTAAGCCTCTGACAGTGAAGAACTATATCTGAGAGCAGCAATTCTTTAGTGACTGATCCTGCAAATTTTACCACTCATTTGGTAGCACGAGTGATCACATTTCATTCTATGGTGCCAGGCACTTTACTAAAGTGGATGGCTGGAATTCTGAAAGGATCCTAATGGGTTTATGTGCCCAGATCCTATTGATTGGTCAGTGCAGAACAATGCATGCAAAAATAGTGTGTATAGACCAAACTTGTTGTGACACATGCCTAGATGAGAAAGAAAGTGAGGACTTTTAAACAAGTTTAAAAAAAGATTAAATATATTTCTTTTAACTCCAAATTGCTTTATCTGGCTATTCTCCAGCTGTTTCCCCAAACTGTCCTCCAGATGAAGATAAGAACATAACAGTGGTCAGACCAAAGGTCCATCTAGCCCAGTATTCTGTCTTCCGACAGTGGTCAATGCCAGGTACCCCAGAGGGAATGAACAGAACAGGCAATCATCAAGTGAGTCATCCCCTGTTGCCCATTCCCATCTTCTGGCAAACAGACTAGAGACATCATCCCTGTCCATCCTGGCTAACAGCTGTTGATAAACCTACCCTCCATGAACTTATCTAGTTATTTTTTGAGCCCTGTTATAGTCTTGGCCTTCACAACATCTTCTGGCAAGGAGTTCCACAGGTTCATTGTGTATTGTGTGAAAAAATACTTCCCTTTGTTTGTTTTACACTGATTGCCGACCAGTAAGCATGACAACTTTTATGTGGACAGGAATGTTTATCCCCCTCCTGCCTCCAAAAATGGCAGCATGTAATCTCAATCTCCAGATGATGGGAACTGAAAATAAGTCAAGCTGCCCTGAGCTACACAGTTAAGAATTAGGCTCCTTGTACATTTAGACAGAGATTTTCACAGGCACCGGATGGAGTCAGTCAACCAGGTCTCATTGATTTTCAATGGGAGTTGGATGACACATTCCCTTAGGTACCTTTGAAAACTGATTTGCTTCAGCGATGCAGTCACTGATGGTTTATCTGGAGTGGACCAGTGGAGAGTGTCCTGGATGGGAGCAAGAGGCCCTGAGTTATTCCCTCCTGTATAAAATTAATTATAGCTCTTTCCTGCTCTGAACCATTTTCCACCAGGAAATGCTGATTTGACAGAATCAATATATTCTACAGGAATATATTGATTCTTTCTAAGGTTTCAATGGTAATAAGCCAGGCTTGCTCTGAATCTGCTTCGCTGGCTTCCCACCAGCTGTCCACCTCCCAAGAATTTCCAAACAGAAATTTCAGGTCCTGCACAGCTCTCTGTGTAGCTGTTGAGTTAGGGTAGCAAATTTACCTGAACTGATCATTTCTTTTTTGTTAGGGGATTATGTTGGCTGCATGTCGAACCAAAAACAACTCCCACATCCCACCCCACTTGTTGTTATTGTTATTTCTTTGTATCATCATAATAGGTTGAGGCCTTAGCTCATGACCATGACCCCATTGTGCTAGGTATTGTACAAGCTCAGAACAAAAAAGAGCTTACAATATAAGATAAGAGACAACAGATGGAGACAGAGAGACAAAAGGGGGAGTACAAGAAGCAATGAGACAATGAGACTTGTTCCATCAGCTGGGCTCTTTTAATTTTTTTTTAAATATTCATTTGATGGGGAAAAAATTGTCTACTTTGTGTTTTA
The DNA here is from genome assembly GCF_025201925.1 of Gopherus flavomarginatus. Lineage (NCBI taxonomy): Eukaryota > Metazoa > Chordata > Testudines > Testudinidae > Gopherus > Gopherus flavomarginatus. The sequence goes on from NW_026114602.1 coordinate 79,436, forward strand.
TTTCATGTTTTCATTTTTACTGCTCTTCATTATGATTAGTCCTTGGTCTTCCTTGTCATTCTCTTTATTTTTGTGTGTTTCATGTTCTTCATAAGGCTCTTGTCTTCCTGATGAGTGTGTGGGTGTGCGTGGGTGTGGGTGGGGCATGGGTGGTGTGGGGGTGTGCATGTTTCTGTGTGTATTGTAACACTGAACCTCTTTCCCCCCTCTTCTGGTTTGTTTCACTGTTTTCTTTGTTTTTTATGTTTTTTTCAGACTCCAGTCATTGTTGGGTTAGGTGGGCAGGTGATGGCTGGTGTTGCAGGACTGTGATAGAGAGGAGTTCTCACTAGATGATCTGATGGGCACTTCAGGCCATGAACTCTATTGCTCTATGGTTGTATCATTTATTTTATTTTTTTGTTTTTTCATCATCTTGGTTTTCTGGGGTGGGGGGTTGTTGTTTGTTTCTTCTTTTGTTTTTCCTTCCTAGGGCCTGACACCGGCCTGACTTGTCAACCTAGTAGCATGTTGTAATTTTTGAAAACAAATAAAGAAGAGTATTTAATTTCTACATGTGCCTCTGACAGTCAGCAGTTGTAGACTCTTTTCCGTTTAAGTGGAGCAGGTATGAGAGGGAGACAAAGATGTGTGCTACGCATTTAAGCAACGTCAACTGAATTAAGTTTGATGATGGAAATCATATGAAAGCTATAGTCCCCCTCCCCTCCGTTTCTCAGTTTTTTTTCTCTCATGGCGAACACATACTTCTGGATGGTATCTGCTCCTTTCCTCCATCATTACCCTAAAGAGGTGTAAAAGGGAAAGAGCATCACACTGCATTTTGATGATATTTTGAGACACTGTGGATCTTTGCCAAGTCTTAGCCATACCGAATGTTGTCTAACTTGAACTGGGAACTGGAGAAAAACGTTTCTGAAGAGGAATTGAAAGAACCTATCATTATACTAGAATTCTGGAGACAGCAAACCCCACCTCCCCAGCAGATCGAATTCAAGAAGACCCAGGCTATGCTCTCAGTTACATATATACAGAAGCTCTGATGTTGTTCAAGAAAAAACACAGGGCAGAATTTATTCCTAGATCTCTCTTTATCATGACTCCAGATTATAAATGCTTTTTTTTTTTAAAAAAATAGCATGAGACTATGGTCAAGCCCCATGTATTTCTTCCTCCAGAACTTGTCCTTTGTGGACATCTTATTCAATTTAGTCACTGTACCAAAGATGCCGATGAAGCTCCTCTCTAAGAATAAAGACATCTACTTCTCTGGTGACATGACACATATGTATTTCTTCTTCTTTGGCATCACAGAGTCCTTCCTCCTGTCCGCCATGGCTATGCAGCTATATATGGCCCATTGCATTACACCACCATCATGAACAAGAACTTTTGTAAAAAGCTGGCAGTGACTTCTTGGATCTCAAGGATTCCCATGGGAACTGTGCAAACAACATGGTTGTTTAGTTTCCCATTCTGATGGTCCAGTGAGTTGAACCACTTCTTCTGTGATGCACGCACCAGTTCTAGAGTTCATCTGTGCAGACTCCTACCTTTTTGTATGTATGCATTAATTGCCTCCACTATACTTACCTCTCCATCCTTTCTGATTATCTTTTTTTCCTATGTCCATATCATCTCCACCATCCTAAAGATGCCAACAGCCATAGGAAGGCCCAAAATCTTTTCCACCTGCTCCTCTCAATTCATTGTGGTGATTCTATTCTATGGCATGGCCAGTTTGACCTACCTCTGACCCGAATCCATCTACTCCACAAATACCAAGAAGCTGCTCTCTCTTTCCTACACAATCTTCTCAACAATGTTTAATTCCATTATCTATAGCCTGAGGAACAATGAGGTGAAAGGGGCCCTCCAGACAATTTCGCACCAAAGAAATGTGTTTTGATAAGGAGGTGAACATTTTTGGTAGCTGAAACTCTGATATTATGGTGACTCCTTGAACTGAAGGTTAATACACAGAGCTTTGCATTTTCACCCCAGCTTGACACCCACCAACTACTCATCTAGACAAGTCCTGACTTCCAGTGTGCAATCGTGTCTCTAAACTGCCTAGATGTCACTTCTTTTCAAGGCTGTATTGAACACATGCCATATGAAATAATCTCCACTGGCTATATACTGGTTTCTTGGTTTGTTTTAAGATGTTGGTTTTGTCTAACAGTAAAAATAGTAAAATATTTCACAGGGGAATTTATACTGGTTTATCAAAATTGTGAAAAATTTTTAAAAAATCAATAACATTTTCTGATTTCTGAAATATATATATATATAAAACCCCTTCTGCCAGGCAGAGCCATCAGCAATCAGGGCTGGGTTCAACATCTAGTCGTTCCTTTCTATTGATACAACACACAACCGTCTCAAGCCCCCACCTAGTAACTTAGGAAGATTACACACCACCCCTGAGAGGCATTACTTCCCCACTCGCAAGCAGAGAGTCTTGGTGTAGAAAAGAAGCTTTTAATGAAAGTAGTGAAGTAACTCGATGTTAATTTGGGAAAACACCACAAACAGGATTAATAAATATAAACCCTAAGCAAAAAACCTACCCCTAAATAAGTTGGGCAGTGTCCTTTTTCCTTCAGGTTCTTAAGTCCAGCAATGCAAAAGTCCCTTTAATGTGCCTGTCCCTTCTCTGCACCCCACTCACAGTTACTGTCCTTGGTCAGTGCAGACCCAGAGTTCATAGGTGCATTTGCAGAATTCACCTCCCATCCTGGGTGGAAGTAAGGAGACACCTTACTTGCTCCATGGCCCCTCTCTGCCAGTCATCCTGCTGGCCACTTGCTGCACCTCTCCACCAGCCACTCACTGTGCTGCCTGGCCATCTTGCCAACCACTCGCTCACTGTGCCACCTGGCCACCTCACCAGCTCTTCATTCACCAGCTGATTGTCAGTCACCTTCTGCTGCCACCTGCCTCTGTGCTGTGACCTCTGCACATAAGTCTCATAGTGATTTTCAGCTCTTTGCAGGCTGGGCAGAAACACTCTAATTTGAGTGATTTCAGCTCTCAGTGATTTTCTGCTCTGGGCAGAAACACAATGTTGACGGGTTGGATCACAGAAATCCCCTTGGGAACTGCCAAGTGATATGCCAAAACTACTTCAGCCCCTGCTTTCCCTGCCAGCTCGGGACCCCAGCACCCTCTCTTGCTGAGCCAGACACACCCATCTGCTCCAACACAGACCCAGGGTCTGAATTACTTGCCCAAAAGCTGCAGACTTAACTGAAAGCAGCTCACAGAAGTGTTTTTGTCTTTAACATTCAGATGCCCAACTTCCAATGGGATCTAAACTCATAAATTGTTTGCCCTCTATAACACTGATAGAGAGATATGCATAGCTGTTTGCCCTCCCGCACACACAGGTATTAATACATTCTCTGAGTTAATTAATAAGTAAAAAGTGATTTTATTAAATACCAAAAGTAGGTTTTAAGTGGTTCCAAGCAGTAACAGAGACCAGGGCCAGCTCTAGGTTTTTTGCTGGCCCAAGCAAAAAAAATTTTGGCTACTCCCCGTCCCAGCCCTGGGCTCCCTCCCAAATCCCCTGCTGCCCCAGCGCTGGGCTTCCTCCTTTACCCACTGCCACTAGTGCCCTACCCCCATCTGGCTGCTGCCATAGTCCTGGGCTCCCCCCTTCCCCCCCACTAGTGTCCCCTCACACCTTCCGCTGCCCCAGCCCTGGGCTTTCCCTCCCCCACACCTGCACCCTCCTTCCGCCGCAGCCCTGGGTCACTGGTAACTTGCTCCAAGGGCGGGTCATTCAGCAGCAATTTTGGATGTGCACAGAACACATCCAAATTAAGGGAATTAAGACTGAGAGGAAAAACAACTGAGGAAAGTTGGCAGTTTTTCAAAGGGACGCTATTAAGGGCCCAAAAGCAAGTTATTCCAATGGTTAGGAAAGATAGAAAATGTGGCAAAAGACCACCTTGGCTTACCCTTGAGATCTTGCGTGACCTACAAAATAAAAAGGCGTCATATAAAAAATGGAAACTAGGTCAGATCGCGAAGGATGAATATAGGCAAATAACACAGGAATGCAGAGGCAAGATTAGAAAAGCAAAGGCACAAAATGAACTCAAACTAGCTATGGGAATAAAGGGAAACAAGAAGACTTTTTATCAATACATTAGAAGCAAGAGGAAGACTAAGGACAGGGTAGGCCCACTGCTCAATGAGGAGGGGGAAACAGTAACGGGAGACTTGGAAATGGCAGAGATGCTTAATGACTTCTTTGTTTCGGTCTTCACTGAGAAGTCTAAAGGAATGTCTAGTATACTGAATGCTTACGGGAAGAGGGTAGGTTTAGAAGAGAAAATAAGGAAAGAGCAAGTAAAAAATCACTTAGAAAAGTTAGATGCCTGCAAGTCACCAGGGCCTGATGAAATGCATCCTAGAATACTCAAGGAGTTAATGGAAGAGGTATCTGAGCCTCTAGCTATTACCTTTGGGAAATCATGGGAGACGGGGGAGATTCCAGAAGACTGGAAGGGGGCAAATATAGTGCCCATCTATAAAAAGGGAAATAAAAACAACCCAGGAAACTACAGACCAGTTAGTTTAACTTCTGTGCCAGGGAAGATAATGGAGCAGGTAATCAAAGAAATCATCTGCAAACACTTGGAAGGTGGTAAGGTGATAGGGAATAGCCAGCATGGATTTGTAAAGAACAAATCGTGTCAAATTAATCTGATAGCATTCTTTGATAGGATAACGAGCCTTGTGGATAAGGGAGAAGCGGTGGATGTGATATACCTAGACTTTAGTAAGGCATTTGATACAGTCTCTCATGATATTCTTATAGATAAGCTAGGAAAGTACAATTTAGATGGGGCTACTATAAGGTGGGTGCATAACTGGTTGGATAACCATACTCAGAGAGTAGTTGTTAATGGCTCCCAATCCTGCTGGAAAGGTATAACAAGTGGGGTTCCGCAGGGGTCTGTTTTGGGACCGGTTCGGTTCAATATCTTCATCAACGATTTAGATGTTGGCATAGAAAGTACGCTTATTAAGTTTGCTGACGATACCAAACTGGGAGGGATTGCAACTGATTTAGAGGACAGGGTCAAAATTCAAAATGATCTGGACAAATTGGAGAAATGGTCTGAGGTAAACAGGATGAAGTTCAATAAAGATAAATGCAAAGTGCTCCACTTAGGAAGGAACAATCAGTTTCACACATACAGAATGGGAAGAGACTGTCTAGGAAGGAGTATGGCAGAAAGAGATCTAGGGGTCATAGTAGACCACAAGCTTAATATGAGTCAACAGTGAGATACTGTTGCAAAAAAAGCAAATGTGATTCTGGGATGAATTAACAGGTGTGTTGTAAACAAGACACGAGAAGTCATTCTTCCTCTTTACTCTGCGCTGGTTAGGCCTCAACTGGAGTATTGTGTCCAGTTCTGGGCACTGCATTTCAAGAAAGATGTGGAGAAATTGGAGAGGGTCCAGAGAAGAGCAACAAGAATGATTAAAGGTCTTGAGAACATGACCTATGAAGGAAGGCTGAAGGAATTGGGTTTGTTTAGTTTGGGAAAGAGAAGACTGAGAGGGGACATGATAGCAGTTTTCAGGTATCTAAAAGGGTGTCATCAGGAGGAGGGAGAAAACTTGTTCACCTTAGCCTCCAATGATAGAACAAGAAGCAATGGGCTTAAACTGCAGCAAGGGAGATTTAAGTTGGACATTAGGAAAAAGTTCCTAACTGTCAGGGTAGTTAAACACTGGAATAGATTGCCTAGGGAAGTTGTGGAATCTCCATCTCTGGAGGTATTTAAGAGTAGGTTAGATAAATGTCTATTAAGGATGGTCTAGACTGTATTTGGTCCTGCCATGAGGGCAGGGGACTGGACTCGATGACCTTTCGAGGTCCCTTCCAGTCCTAGAGTCTATGAGTCTATGAGTCTATAAGATCCCTTACAAATCCTTGTCAATTCTTTCCCTACTTCCACACTTTCACTGCTCAGAAAGGATTGCCCAGTGCTCAATCATCAGATATGTGTTCAATTCCTGGCTCTCCCAATATTGAAAATAATTCTCAGCAATTCCCCATCTGCCTTTCTGTAACCGATTTACATCTGTACAAAACATTACAGTCCATCCCCCTATCTGGAGTAAGGTGACATATACTGGTTATGCCATCTGAGAAGCTAGCCCAATTGTTCTAATCTGACAGTGTTTTACAAAGGTGTAAATGATGACACAAGGTGTAAGACTGCTGATCTCTCTGTGCCGCAGTTCCTGATTTATGTTGGTGGTGTGAAGATAAAGGAATTAGTGTTTATGAAGCAGTCTTTACACTCTTGGTTTCATGTAAGTACCTAGGTAGACAGAACCACTAGATCATATTGGCATCACAAGCAGTAAAGCACTTCTGAACTTTCCAATGTGTTCATAAGATTATGGAAATGTTGGAATTAAAAGGTTTAAGAGCAGGTGAGATAGTAGAAAAATTGTGGGGGCCTCTTTTATGGCTAAAGATTAAAAGTCCAGTTGAACAGCCACTTCACAGGTGATTGGGGGTAGTATGTTGGGAAGAGAACTGAGTTTGGGGGGTGTCAAGGATTACCTGATTACTAACTAGTGATGGTTGCTTTTAGTATAATTGGTAGAAATCTGTAATCTTGGAGCTAAAGGGCCAGGATTCTAATCCTACTATTTGCAGTGTGTGTGTTATTGTGTCTGTGTTCCATAGTACATTAATTTTTTTACAACACAACATTGTTTTTCTCTAGACAACAAATGGCTGGGTTAGAGAAGGTGAATCAAACCACTATCACAGAATTTCTGCTGGTTGGATTTGAGACCCGTCCTGAGCTGCAGATAACCCTCTTTGCGATGTTTTTCATTATCTACCTGTCAACCATTGCTGGGAACATTCTCCTCATTCTCACAGTTTGGACTGACCATCATCTCCACACTCCCATGTACTTCTTTCTCAGCAACTTGTCCTGCCTGGAAACCGGCTATGTTTCCAATGTCATCCCCAGGCTGCTGGTGAGTTTTCTGACGCAGGACAAGACCATCTCTCTGCCAGGTTGTTGCATCCAGTTGTATGTTTTTAGCTTCCTGGGGACTACTGAATGTTTCCTCCTGACTGGGATGTCCTATGACCGGTACTTAGCAATATGCAGACCATTCCATTATGTAACTCTGATGAGCTCCAGGACTTGCTTTCTGTTGGCAGTTGCTTCTTGGACATGTGGATTTGTGGCTCCTTCCTTTACAGTAATTATGACATCTAAATTGGCATTTTGCAGCCAGAGTGAAATTAACCACTTCTTTTGTGATTTAACAGCAGTGTTGAGACTTTCCTGTGAAGACACCAGCATCATTAAGGTAACATCCCTGATCTTAGCTTCCATCATAACCCTGGCCCCATTTGTCCTGACCATTACATCCTACATCTATGTCATCCTAACCATCCTGGGAATCCCATCCACTGCTGGGAGGAAAAAGGCCTTTTCCACTTGTTCCTCTCACCTCATTGTTGTCTCAACTTTCTACGGGGCTTTGATCATCATGTATGTGGTGCCCTCAGGAAACCAGTCTCTGGATTTCAACAAGGTGTTCTCCCTGCTCTACACAGTGGTAACTCCCATGTTCAACCCCATTGTCTACAGCCTGAGGAACAAAGAGGTGAAAGGTGCCTTGGGAAGAGTAATCCATAAAATGTTGCTTTCTCCCAAGATGTAGCAAAGTTGTATGCCCCCATTTTCAAGTGAAATCACAAGGGAAGAAAATTCAGCAGAGAAATTCTAATGTCAAATACTCCAACAACATCCTAGGTTCTTGAATGCAAATGATTCTGCTTCATCAATGGTTTTATAACTCAAAGGTTACCTGAAAAGTGTGCAAGTGTGTGGATGTGGGTGGGTATGAAAGAAAAAGAGAGATGATGAGCTATTTTGTTCATTTTTCCTTCTTCTATGATGTAGCTATCAGAAATTCACATCTAGGGTAACCTGGACGTTTCTACAGATGGAGGTTTATGATTTCAGAGACACCAAGGAATTACAACCAGGTTAACGGAGAATGCCTGGCACACACAGCCCCATTAAAACTCCCTCCAGGAGAAATTTTCCATGCTGCTGTGTTGGGTCCAAATCCACTGGACCTGTGTGCTTTACATTTCCTGAAATCTGAGCAGGCTGCAGAATTTTCTCTTCCAGGCACCTCAAGCACATGTCCTGGGTGTAGGCAGTCCATTTGTTACCACTTTACCATATCCCAACTGCCCTAGACCTCCACCAGGAGCAAAAATAACCCCTTCAGCCTCCCCAGTAGCCTATGTACATCCTTTTCCAGAACTCCCCATGGTACAGGTATCCTGGGTTTATAGTTTAACTGCTGGGAAGTGCCTTGATGGTAATATCTAATTATATAAATTAGGACAGACCACTGTCAGAGAAAAACTCAGTTCTCACTTGTTGGTTGGGTGCAGCAGAGTCAGATACTTTATTTATTCTCAAGCAATTGCAAAGAGGGAGAGAGTGCCCTAGGACGCAGGGTTTCCCCCTCCTAGGCAGGTCTCTCTCCAAGTAAACAATTACAGCAAGCATTTATACTTTTTGTTACCTACAATAATGAGCAACAGCTTCATTTTGTTTATACATAGGCTATCTTGTTTTTCTCACTTCTATTTAGACGCAAGTTTACATTCCTCATTATCAACACAAGGTCGCAACGACTTCTCCCACAGTTCTTTCCCACTCACTTCACACAATCCTCGCTTCTACAAATCTTGTATTATTAGGGTTACAGCTAGCCTAACTCTTGCTAACAGAGACTGTCTTGCATTAAGATCCCCTATAAATCCCTGCCAGTTCTTTCTTTACTTCCACACCACAGTGATATTTATTCTGCCTTGGCTGCCTTTCAGCCAAGCCTTTGTTTGACATGGTTGTTGTTTTTCTGACTTGTTTTAATGTAAACTTGCTTAAATGACATTTATAAGCCACTGTGTAGGACAGGGGTGATATGTGCGGAGAAGAGATGATAGAGAAGACGCCTGAACAAACTGCCAAAACCTGCTTGACGAAAAATAGGACAATCCCTGTATGGAGTAAAGGGTAAAAAGAGAAATAACATGAAAATAGCATGGACAGCAAACATTATGCAAGCTGAAGCATATGCATGCACATTGTGTGAGTTGGACAAGACACATAATACTTCACGTTGATTGGAAAAGAGTAATGAATATTTAAATTGGAAGATGTGACTTCTGGAAAGTTATATGGCAGGCAGTGGTAGAACCCCTTATGGGGTTATTCCCTATGACGTCATGGATGGGTATATCTGTATTAGAATGTAAGTGGGTTGGTAGTGTGTGAGGAGAATGTCATTGCGACCTACCTACACCCCAGGAGAGGGTGACTGGTGCCTGTCTTTTTCCATACATCTGTTATTTCTCACTCTAATAGGAACTGCCATCACAAGGTGCGCTTTTGGTTCAAATAAAGATTTGAATGAAGAAACCTGAGCATCTAAGACCAAGAGTGTGTCATTCTCACACAACAGCTCTTTTGAAGCACATGACAGTGACACAAACAGACACACTGGCAGGCTCTGAATAGGGTTCTTGAACTCTTCATGTATCACAGAAAATATATAGATCCAGGCAGAAATAATAAACACACCAACATGCATTTTCTTGCCTCAGTTTCCTCATTGTTCTGGAACATTCTATGGGCTTATGACAGAGTCTTCTGAGATGTCCAGGATCCACTGCACATCCACATGGCTACATCTCTGAATCATGGAGTCTCTCTTTCTCTCTCTAAGTCAGCTAGCTTTCTTCTCCCTCAGTAGTCCCAGAGTTAAACAAGGATGCCCTGCTAGGGAAGCAAGTCTGTCTCATCCTCTCTCCTGCCCAACATTTTCTGTCTGTCTCCTCCTGACTCAGCCTCCATGGTTTCTAAAGACTTGCACCACTGCCTGGGTTTCTTTGTTCTGCTGCAAGGCATTTTCCACACTCCAGAGCCCTGCAGAGAAACTTGGGCCATAACTACACATACAGGACTGTACCAGTACAGCTGCTCCACTGCAGGGCACATGTGGTGAAGATGCCCTGTGCCAACGGGAGAAAGCTCTCTGGCTGGCATAAAACCCCACCTCTGCAAGCGGCATAAGCTGTGTCAGGAGGACAAACTCTCCCTCTGACATAGTGCTGTGCACACAAGCGCTTGTGTTGGTGTAACTTATGTCGCTCGGGGAATGGGTGGAATATTCACATCCCTGAGCAACGTAAGTTTTACCAGCAGAGGATGTAGTGTAGACAGCCTTGGCTGAACTGGTTTCCCAGTTCCTTCTCAATAGGTGAACATTACAATTTAATGACCCACCCTTGTACCCTGTCTGAAAGAGATGTGCTACAGTCCTGTCAACAATCTGCTTTCATTGAGGCATTCCATGATTCAAGAATTTCATAACATCCACCAGGATTCATAAGCTGTGCATAGACAGATTCCCTGAATTGTGCGATTTTCAGAGTCATATTTTGAAGATTTAAGAGGGACTTAAGTACATGGGCTTTGTGTGATTTTGGTCATCTTTACAAAGGTCAATTTACCTCATCCCCAAGCATTCACTAAATTATTAGACCACAATCACTTTGTTTTCATTGAAAGAAGCAGTATTAGCAATGTCTACATAAACAGCTGGAGTGCTGTATCCAGTTTTGTGCACCAAATTGACAAATTGAAGCAAGTCTAGAGCAAAGCAATAAAAGTGATCAAAGGTTTAGAAAACCTGACCTGTGAGAAAGGATAAAATAGCTGGGCATGTTTAATATTGAGAAGATAAGTCTGAGGGAGGACCTGATAACAATCTACATATATGTTAATGGTTGTTATAAATGTAACCCTTCTGCCCCTCTGAGTTGGCAGCAACAATGGCCGGGTTCAGTATCCAGGGGTTCCGTTTCAGTAACACAATGCATAACCGGCTCGAGCCCCCACCCAGTGACCTGGGACACTCACATACCACACCCCCCTGGGCGCCTCTAGGAGGCAATACTTCCCCTCTCGCAAGCACGGAGTCTGAGTGTAGCAAAATCTTTTTTAATAAAGGAAGGAATCAATGCGGCATCCCATTGGAGAAACACCACAAACAGGGTTATAACACAAACCATAAACAAAAACCCACCTCCAAGTACGTTTGGCACTGTCCTTTTTCCCCTTAGGGTTTTAAGTCCTATCACCCCAAAGTCCAACAACCCAAAAGTCTCTGGTCAATGCCACCCCAGAGTTCGAGAGTTTATCTGTAGAGGTCCCTCCCCCCAGCCTGGGTAGAAAGGGGAACCTTACGTGGTCCGGGGCCAACTGCCCTGCCTCTCCGTGGGTTCTGCTTCCGCCTTCTCCATGAACTGCTCCGCTTTACCAGCTGCTCCACTCTGCTCCTCCAGCCGTCCTCAGAAACTGCTCCGCTCCACCAGCTGCTCTGCTCCATGAGCTGCTCCAGTTTTTTCTGCAAACTGCTCGGCTCCGCTCACTCTGTGGGCCGCTCCACACGTTCCACAGCTACTCCGCTCTGCCAGCCACTCTGCTGCCACCAGCTGTCCCGTGATACCTAGTGAAATTTGGCTGCTGCTTTGTTTGGGTCTGTCAGGCTCCAAGGGCTTGACTTTTCTTGAGTCGGGAGAAGGGAAAGTGGATGATAGGTCCCTAAATTCCCTTGGGGGCAGCAGAGGGTAATGGATGGGAGTCAGATAGTTTGGAATCTAATCCTCAAACTTAAATATTCCATCCTGTCTGACTACAATATACAAAAGCCATGCTGATATCTTAAAAGGTGTTTTTTTTTTGGGATCATGTCACTAGCTGCACACAATTAAAGCCTGACTTCAGATACCTCTAGAGAATTTGGCCATAAACTCTGAAAATAACCCAATCTCTAGATGACTCTGCTTCAAAATTTCAAAGAAAGATAAAAGTGGCTTGGTCAAAAGAGATCTCATTTATGACATGAGATTAAATAGCCAGATTGTCTCCTCTGGAGTGACATGAGTAAAATTGCCTATGATCGCAGCTACATAAACATGTTAATAGATCCCTTTTGTAGCACATGCCATAATATTTGTAAAATCCATGAAACAGGAAGGAGTGGGAAGTGGGAGGAGAAAGAGACTGAGAGAGAGCGAGAGAGAGAATTCCCTGGGTCTTAATGATCTGATATAAACAATAAAAAGCCAAGGGATTTCAAAGCCAAAGATTCTTTCATGAATGAATGTTGTCAGTGGACCATTCTGAGGATTTACCTCGTTCTGTCTGATATAATCGTCTTAGACATGGCTGGGTGCATGCTGGATGGATGGAGGCTGTGTTTTATATGAAAGAGAGATAGAGAGAGAGAGGTTGCCAATGGAATATGTCTGATTACTGTTCAAGACAGAATGGATGAAGTGTCAACTTTCACAACAGGTAATTTTTTCTCTCTTTTTGTTGTTTGTTTAGTCAAAATTGATATTCTTTTTTTTGGTGCAAAAATTTCTTTAGATGGGAAATAGCTTTTTGAGGAAAGAGAAATTTCAACAAAATAAATTGTGTTAATAAAAAAAGTGTTTTCATTGAAAAAAGAAAATAAAAAAGCGGTAAGTTTGTTTATTTGTTTGTTTTTGACAACCAATCTCTCCATCCACCAAAATTGTGTGTGTGTGTGTGTGTGTGTTTTTTCAATGAAAACTCCAAACATTTCAATACAATTTTAGGTTTTTCTTTTTTTCATTTTCATCAGAATTGTCCATTGGGTAGAAAATATTTTCCCCGCTAGCTCCATTTACCAGTCCCTTTTGTTTCCATCTATCTTTTCAATAAATATTGTTTTCATTTTTTAAATCCTTTTTTTTCCCTGTCCAGATCTGAACTCCCTCTATTTCTGCTCTTATGAGATGGGGAGATCAGTACCAGAACACAATATTCTAGAAGAAGACATTTATTAATTGATGGAATGGCACAGGAGTATTTTCAGTGTTATTCTCCATCACAATTCTTATTCATCATGGCTGAGGTTTTTTTTTTCAACTGAGCTTAATTTTCTGGCTCCCACTGAAAGTTATAGCTTGTCCCTTTGAAAATAACATACAGTAGGACACTTGAGTAGTAACTTTCCATTCCTGGGTAAAATATCTTATAGAATCATAGCTTCATAGACCATTGTGATCATCTACTCTGACATCCTATATAACACAGGCGAGAGAACTTCCCAAAATTCCCACAGGCCCTACAATTTCCCCAACCTCCCTTCATGTCTCAGTTCACCGTCTATGAAAAAGACAGAAAAAAAACCTGCCCTTTCTCCTGTGGTACACATGGGGAGAATAAACTAATCAATGTTTGTCAGTGACATGGTGACAGGTCAGCTGCCCCATTTCCCTTTTTCTGGTCTCTCTGTGTACCCACTTCTTGCCCCTTCCCTGTCTTGTAGTGGAATCTTCTTGCTGGTCTTCCACTCTTGGTGCTGGGGATGCAGCCACACTGCCCTGTGTACCAACAACATATCAGCCTGCAGCTCCATCTGGGTTTCAGACAAACAATAAATATCTTTTATTGGATCAACTTCTGTTGGTGAGTGAGACAAGCTTTCAAGCCACACAGAGCTCTTCTGAAAGTCTGGGGAAATTATTTCAAGGGTCACCACAAAACACAATGTAGAACAGATTGTTTAGTATAAGTAGTTAGCACATATTCTAAGGGCCCATTCAAGATAGAGTGGCCCATTAACACTTCTGCAATCGCAGGACAAAAAGAAGGGTTAGTACGCTACACATCTTTGTAATAAGACATAAATCCAAGGTCTCTGTTCAGTCCAGGATTTTAAGGGTTTAGCAAAGTTATGAATTTAAGCTCCCAGGCTTATCTTTCAAAAGTGTTGTGCAGGTTTCTTTGCAGGATGAGGATGATAAGTCAGATGTAGAGTGATAGCTTTGTGAAAAGTGTTTACTCACAGGTGACATGGTATTTTTGTCTTCTATCATTTTCCTGTGTGAGTGTATCTGAGTGTGTAGTGATTGTCGATATTACCCACATAGCTGTTAGTTTTTCACTTAGTGCATGGGATGAGGTGCACCACATGTTGTGATAAGTATGTGTAGGACCCATGGATCTTGAAAGGTGTGTTCTGGGGGAGTGTTGATCATTGTAGCAGTGGAGATATGTCTGCAGGTTTTGCATCTGTTATGGCAGGGTCTGTTGCTCCTTTGAGTTGGTGTGTTATAGAATCATAGACTTTAAGGTCAGAAGGGACCATTATGATCATTTAGTCTGACCTCCTACACAATGGAGGCCACAGCATCTCACTCATCCACTCTTGTAACAAATCCCTAACGTATGTCTGAGCTACTGAAGTCCTCAAATCGTGGTTTAAAGACCTCAAGGTGCAGAGAATCCTCCGGAAAGTGACCCATGTCCCACGCTACAGAGGAAGGCGAAAACCCCCCAGGACCTCTGCCAATCTGCCCTGGAAGAAAATTCCTTCCCAACTCAGGGCTGCCTAGAGGATTCAGGGGGCCTGGGGCAAAGCAATTTCTCTGGCCTCTTCCATAAAAAAAAGTTGCAATACTGTAAAATACTATATTCTCATGAGGACCCCTGTGGGGCCGGGGGCAAATTGCCCCACTTGCCCCCCCCCAGGCCGCCCTGGGGAAAATAAACATTTTAAAACCTTCTGCATCTCGGCACAAACCCAGATTTGAGAAAACTTCTTTTCAAGTCACCTTTACAAGGTACCACTGGTTCTCAACATCAGCTAGTGCTAAAAGGCACTAAAGCTCATTAAAAGGGTTGGACAAATATTTTCTGTCAAAACATTTTTTTGGATCGAAAATTAGGGTTTTTTAAAAAGCAGAAAAAATCACGGACAGTGTCTGTTTTCCTTCAAAATTTGTTGTGGTTTTTTTAATTGAAAAGCTGAAATTAGTCTGCGAAAACCTGAACATGGTTTGGGGTTTCACAAGTGTGTGGCCAAATATTTGCTACCTGCTCTGTTTGATTGTTTAAAGAAACAATAAAAAAATTCTGCTTAAAAAAAATCCAAATTTTTTGAACCACCTCAACTTGTGACCAAATGCCTGGGCCCATCCAGGCAGAGATTTTTCCAGGTTTCTGAAACTCTGCTGGCTTCCTTAACTCATATTTGTCTCCGTAACTTTGGGTTCATTTAGGTCAGCCCTCACCTTAAACCTGCTTTGCCTCCAGTATTTATAATAGTGTTAAATATATAAACAAAGTGTTTTTAATTTATAAGGGGTGGGAGGTCGCACTCAGAGCTTTGTTATGTGAAAGGGGTCACCAGTACAAAAGTTTGAGAACCACTGACTCTGACCCCCACCTACTTCCTGCCCCCCGACTGCCCCCTTCAGAATCCCCAACCCATCCTGCAACTTGTCCCCTGACTGCCCCTCTGAGACTCTCCCAACCACCACCCTGGGACACCACCTCCCATGAACCACTCCTGCTTCCTGTCCCCTGACTGCCCCGGCCCCATTCACCCCCTCTCTGAGTCCTGACAGACCTCCGGAATGCTCACAATCTGACCCCCTGTTCCCCGCCTCTGACCGCCCCCCCACAAAACCTCTGCCCCCTTCCTGTGCCCTGACTGTCCTCAGAACTCCCTGGACAGAGCTGCAGCGGCGTGTCTCCGGCAGGACCTGAGCTCCCTCCGCTTGGCTGCAGCTCGCAGCCTCGCCTGCTTACCACAGGGCTCTGATCGGGAGGTGCTCAGTCCCCACTGGAGCAACACCTCTGCAGCGCTGTCCAGAGCCACTTCTGGACATGGCGTGCTGAGGCGCCAGGGGCTGGGGGGAGGCAGGGGAGAGCCTCCAACACTCTTGGGGGGGCCCCTCTGGGGCCCCGGGGCCTGAGGCAAATTGCCCCACTTGCCCCCCCTTCTTGGCGGCCCTGTCCCATCCCGGACCCCAAATATGGCAATCAGCTAACGCTGAGCATGTGGGCAAGACTCAGCAGCCAGCACTAAGGAAAGAATTCTCCGTAGTAACTCAGATCCCACCCCATCTAA
Source organism: Gopherus flavomarginatus (assembly GCF_025201925.1). Taxonomy (NCBI): domain Eukaryota; kingdom Metazoa; phylum Chordata; order Testudines; family Testudinidae; genus Gopherus; species Gopherus flavomarginatus. The sequence continues at coordinate 95,483 of NW_026114602.1, forward strand.
CATCCCATCACAGACCACTGGGCATATTTACCACTAATAGTCAAAGATCAATTAATTGCCAAAATTAGCCTATCCCATCATACCATCCACTCCATAAACTTATCAAGCTTAGTCTTGAAGCCAGATATGTCTTTTGCCTCCACTGCTCCCCTTGGAATGCTGTTCCAGAACTTCACTCCTCTGATGGTTAGAAACCGTCATCTAATTTCAAGTCTAAACTTGCTGATGTCCAGTTTATATCCATTTATTCTTGTGTCTACATTGGTACTGAGTTTAAATAATTCCTCTCCCTTCCTAATATTTATCCCTCTGATATATTTATAAAGAGCAATCATATGTCTCCTCAGCCTTCTTTTGGTTAGGCTAAACAAGCCAAACTCTTTGAGTCTCCTTTCATAAGACAGGTTTTCCATTCCTCTGATCATCCTAATAGCCCTTCTCTGTACCTGTTCCAGTTTGAATTCATCCTTCTTAAACATGGGAGACCAGAACTGTACACAATATCCCAGATGAGGTCTCACCAGTGCCTTGTATAATAGTACTAACATTAGCTTTTTTTCACTACTTTCTCCTTCAATTTTTTCCCCAAGACCTTGCATACTACACATGTCAAACTAACAGGCCTATAACTGCCAGGATCACTTTTCTCTCCTTTCTTAAAAATAGGAACTATGTTAGCAATTCTCCAGTCGTATGGTACAACCCCTGAGTTTACCAATTCATTACAAATTCTTGTGAATGGGCTTGCAATTTCATGTGCCAGTTCCTTTAATATACTTGGATGAAGATTACCTGGGCCCCCCAATTTGGTCCATTAAACTGTTCGAGTTTGGCTTCTACCTCAGCTATGGTAATATCTACCTCCATATCCTCATTTCCATTTAACATCCCACCATTATCCCTAAGCTCCTCATTAGACTCATTAAAAACTAAGGCAAAGTATTTGTTTAGATATTTTGCCATGACTAGGTTACCCTTAACCTCCACTCCATTTCTTTTCTTTCTTCTTATTTATATGGCTATAGAACCTTTTACTAATGGTTTTAATTCCCTGTGAAAGGTCCAACTCTACACGACTTTTGGCCTTTCTCACTTTATCCCTACATGTTCTGACTTCAGTAAGGTAGCTTTACTTTGTTGATCACTCTCATCTTCCACTCTTTGTAGGTTTTCATAGAATCATAGAATATCAGGGTTGGAAGGGACCTCAGGAGATCATCTAGTCCAACTCCTGGCTCAAAGGAGGACCAATCCCCAGACAGATTTTTGCCCCATATTCCTGAATGGTCCCCTGAAGGGATGAACTCACCACTCTGGGTTTAGCAGGCCAATGCTCAAACCATTGAGCTATTCCTCCCCTCTTTCTGCTTTTTCTTAATCACCTCTCTGAGATGCTTGTTCATCCAGCTTGGTCTTCCACTTCTGACTACGAATATTTTCCCCTTTCTTGGGATGCAGGCTTCTAAAAGTTTCTGCAACTTTGACTTGAAGTAATTCCAGGTGTCCTCTGCCTTTAGATCCACGTGGTCTTCAGTCCAAACCACTTCCATAACTAATTTCCTTAATTTTTTAAAGTTAGCCCTTTTGAAATCAAAAACCCTAGACACAGATCTATTTTTTGTTTATCCTTCCATTTAGTTTGAACTGAATTAGCTCATGATCGCTCAAACCAAGGTTGTCTTCTATGAGGTCCTCACTACTCACCAAAACCAAATCTAAAATGGCATCCCCACTTGTTGGTTCTTCAACTGCTTGGGGAAGGAATCCATCAGCTATCACATTCAGGAAAATCTTAGCCCTATTATTACTACTAGCACTTGTCTTCCAGTCTCTATCTGGGAAGTCCTGGTATGTGGGGAGCTTGCTTCTGATGATGAGCTTGGAGAGGTTGGGGGAAGTTGCATGAAGGCCAGAAGTGGGAGTTCAGGAAAGATTTATTTCAGGATTGGGTCCCCATCAAATATAGGTCATAGTTGTTTGATAATACCCTCTATGGATTCCACTGCAGAATGGTCTGTGACAACTTTTGGTGTGCTGTCAGAGGGGGGGTTATTTCTGTGTTGAAGCAGGTTGTCTCGATGTATTTGGGTGGCCCGTTCCATGATGCAATCTACTTCTCTGGTGAAGCATCTGCTCACCACATTTTCAAAAGGTGAGCCTGGAAGCTTAAATTCATAACTCCGGTAGACATTAAAAATCCTGGATGGAACAGAGACACTGGATTTATGGCTTGGCTTATTACAACAATATGCGATGCACTAACCCCCTGTTTTTGCAAAATGACTGCAGAAGAGTTGATGGGCCTGTCAAGGTTCCTTCCCCACTCTGAACTTTAGGGTACAGATGTGGGGACCTGCATGGACACTTCTAAGCTTACTTACCAGCTTAGATCTGGTATCGCTGCCACCACCCCCAAGCACTATTTTTCTTCCTTGCGTAGTCTTGAGAGACTTTACCAATTCCTGGTGAACACAGATCCAACCCCTTGAATCTTAAAACAAGGAGAAATGAACCATCCCCCCTCTTTTCTCACACCAACTCCTGGTGGATCCAGATCCAACCCTCTTGGATCTAAAAACAAGTTAAAAATCAATCAGGTATTAAGAAAAAGGCTTTTAATTAAAGAAAAGAAAGGTAAAAGGAAACCCTCTGAGAGAGATTAGCATACCAGCTACTCTCACAGACAACAGATTTCAAACACAGAGGAGGTTCCCCTGGGCAAAAACTCAGTTACACAAAAAATATCCAAATACCCAATTTTGATAATTCTCTTAATGGTACCAAAACAAGTCACAAAGAAAATAAACATAAACCTATTTATTCCTTTCTAAAACTTACTACTCTGATAAGAGTCTGGTTCCATGATCTTTTTTACTCCAGCTGAAACTGAAACTCTAAACAAAGGAAAACTTCCCTCCTTCCTTTTGAAACATCTTGTTCCCCCATTGGTTCCTCTGGGGACCCCAATACGTTGGGGACGCATCAGTTGGAAGCGACAGAGGAGGAGAAGGACCTTGGGGTATTGGTTGATAGCAGGATGACTATGAGCCGCCAATGTGATACGGCTGTTAAAAAAGCAAATGCGATTTTAGGATGCATCAGGCGAGGTATTTCCAGCAAGGATAAGGAGGTGTTAGTACTGTTGTATAAGGCGCTGATGAGACCCCATCTGGAATATTGTGTGCAGTTCTGGTGTCCCATGTTCAAGAAGGATGAATTCAAACTCGAACAGGTCCAGAGACGGGCTACTAGGATGATCCGAGGAATGGAAAACCTGCCTTATGAAAGGAGACTCAAAGAGCTTGGCTTGTTTAGCCTGGCCAAAAGAAGGCTGCGGGGGGATATGCTTGCTCTATATAAATATATCAGGGGGGTTAACGTTAGGGAGGGAGAGGAATTATTTAAGTTTAGTACTAATGTAGGCACGAGGACGAATGGGTACAAACTGGATATTAGGAAGTTTAGACTTGAAATTAGACGAAGGTTTCTAACCATTAGGGGAGTGAAGTTCTGGAACAGCCTTCCGAGGGAAGTAGTAGGGGCAAAAGACTTATCTGGTTTTAAGACTAAGCTTGATAAGTATATGGAGGGGATGTTATGATAGGATAGTTTAATTTGGGCAATTGATCTTGGATTATCACCAGATAAGTCTTCTCAGTGGTCTGCGGGGAGATGTTGGATGGGATGGGAACTGAGTTACTGCAGAGAATTCCTTCTTGGGTGCTGGCTGGTGAGTCTAGCCCACATGCTCAGGGTTTAGCTGATCACCATATTTGGGGTCGGGAAGGAATTTTCCTCCAGGGCGGATTGGCAGGGGCCCTGGAGGTTTTTCGCCTTCCCCTGCAGCGTGGGGCATGGGTCGCTTGCTGGTGGATTCTCTGCAGCTTGAGGTCTTCAGACCAATTTTGAGGATTTCAATAACTCAGTCCTGGGTTAGGGGTTGTTATAAAAGTGGATGGGTAGGGTTCTGTGGCCTGCCTTGTGCAGACTAGATGATCATATTGGTCCCTTCTGACCTATGAGTCTATGAGTCTATGAGTCTATGGAAGCCTTAAGCTGGTTAAAGGCCTTCTGACACTTATAGTCCACTGAACTGCATTTGGCTGTGTCTTTCCGGTCAGGTCTGTTAGTGGGGCAGCGATTTGGCTGTAGTGTGGTACAAATCGCCTGTAATACCCAGCCAAGCTTAAGACGGATTGGACCTGTTTCTTTGACTTTGGGACAGGCCACTTTTGGATAGCATCTACCTTGGCCTGCAGGGGATTTATCGTTCCTTGACCCACCTGTTGTCCAAGGTAAGTCACTCTGTTTTGGCCTATTTGACACTTTTTAGACTTAATAGATAGTCCTGCCTGCCTGATGCGTTCAAAGACATTTTCCAGGTGCTCCAGGTGTTCGGCCCATAAATAAGAAAAAATGGCCTCATCATCGAGGTAGGCAACTGCAGATTCTCCCAATCCTGGTAGGAGACTATCTTCAAGTCTTTGGAGGGTGGCGGGTGCATTTCGCAGCCCGAAAGGAAGCACATTAAATTCATACACCCCTGCATGGGTGATGAAGGCTGACCTATCCTTGGCGGGTTCACCTAGCTGTACTTGCCGGTACCCCTTGGTTAAGTCTAATATAGAGATGAACTGGGCATGTCCCAATTTCTCCAATAACTCATCCGTGTATGGCATTGGATAGTTGTCGGGATGAGTTACAGCATTTAATTTATGGTAGTCCACGCAAAAGCATATTTCCCCATCTGGTTTAGGAACTAGAACCACTGGAGATGACCATGCACTGTTAGAGGGGTGGATTATACCCATCTGTAGCATGTTTTGGATCTCCTGTTCTATAGCAGCTTGGGTATGAGGAGACACCCAGTAAGGTGGGGTTCTAATTGGGTGAGCATTACCTGTGTCAATGGAGTGGTATGCCAGTTCGGTCTGTCCTGGGGTGGCTGAGAACATTGGCGCTAAGCTAGTGCCCAGCTCCTTGATCTGCTGTCACTGCAGACGTCCAAGGGTCGCGGTCAGGTTCACCTCTTCCGTGCCACCATCACTTTTTCCGTTGTAGTAGACACCTTCAGGCCACTCAGCGTTATCTCCTCCCTGGGCTGTAAACTGACAAATCTTTAATTCTCTGGAATAAAAGGGCTTTAGAGAATTAATATGGTACACTTTAGGCTTTAGGGTTGAGGTTGGGAATGCTATGAGATAGGTAACAGTTCCTAGGCACTCTTGGACCGTGAATGGCCCTTCCCATGATGCTTCAATCTTATGGGTCTGTAGCGCCTTTAAGACCATAACCTCATCCCCTACTTTGAAGGAACGCTCTCTGGTATGTTTATCATACCAGGCCTTTTGCTCTTTCTGAGCATCCTTTAGGTTTTCTTTAGCAAGAGCAAAAGAGTGTCGGAGGGTGCTTTGTAGTTTGCTTACAAAGTCTAGAATGTTAGTTCCTGGAGAAGGCGTAAACCCCTCCCATTGCTGCTTCAGCAACTGCAATGGTCCCTTAACTTCACGGCCATATACAAGTTCTAATGGTGAAAACCCTAAACTGGGATGTGGTACAGCCCTGTAGGCAAAAAGCAACTGCTGCAACACTAGGTCCCAATCATTGGAGTGTTCATTTATGAATTTACATATCATGGCCCTCAAAGTTCCATTAAACCTCTCCACAAGGCCATTGGTTTGATGGTGGTAAGGGATGGCAACCAAGTGATTCACCCCATGAGCTTCCCACAGGTTTTTCATTGTCCCTGCCAGGAAGTTAGTTCCCAAATCTGTAAGGATGTCGGAAGGCCAACCTACCCTGACAAAAATGTCTGCTAAGGCCTGGCACATACTTTTAGCCCTGGTGTTGCTTAGAGTTACTGCTTCCAGCCATTGGGTAGCAAAATCCATGAAAGTCAGTATGTACTGCTTTCCTCTGGGGGTCTTTTTTGGAAAAGGACCCAGAATATCCACAGCTTCTCGCTGAAATGGGACCTCAATTATGGGGAGTGGCTGGAGATGGGCTTTGACCTGGTCTTGGGGCTTTCCCACTCATTGGCACACCTCACAAGACCGGACATAAATAGCAACATCCTTGCCCATTCCCTCCCAATGGAAGGACTTCCCCAACCGGTCTTTGGTTCTGTTCCCCTCAGAATGGCCACTGGGATGATCATGAGCTAAGCTCAAGAGCTTTACCCGGTACTTAATTGGAACTACCTACTGTTTTTGTGGACACCAGTTTTCCTGGTGTCCACCAGAAAGAGTCTCCTTGTATAAAAGTCCTTGTTCTACAACAAACTGGGATTGGTTAGATGAGCTGATAGGTGGTTGGGTGCTCCTTGCCACCATCCAAGCTTTCTGAAGGCTGTCATCTGCTTCCTGCTCAGCCTGGTACTGTTCCCTTGATGCTGGAGACATCAGTTCCTCCTTAGACTGTGGACTTGGGCTTGGTCCCTGTGGAAGCGATGTAGGTGATGGGGTTGTTTTCGTTGATTGTGAACCGCTCTCTGCTGATGCACTATGTGATATTTCAGGCTCTGGCTGAGCCTCTGGCGTAGGGTTGTCTGCTGATTTTGCCAGTTCAGGCCCACTGGTGCCCTCTGGCGCTGGAGTTGGAGATGGCTTTGCAAGCGCTGGAGTCAGTGCTGGCAATGGTTCTGGTGCTGGTTGCTTTGCCAGTTCCGGTTCTGGGACTGAATTCACTATGGCTGTAGCAGTCATAGGTACAAGATCTGGTTCCACCACCTCTGTCTGGGTCTCTGGTAACACAGACGGGGCCCTGGTGGACGGCTCAGGAACAGGGATGGGTGTGGAAGCTTGCTTGGCCTGGCCGCGGGTGACCATTCCCACCCTCTTGGCCAGCTTCATATGGTTGGCCAAGTCTTCCCCCAGTAGCATGGGGATGGGATAATTGTCATAGACTGCAAAAGTCCACATTCCTGATCAACCCTTGTACTGGACAGGCAACTCAACTGTAAGCAAGTTTAAAGATTTTGACATGAATGGGTGAATTGTCACTTGGGCCTCTGGGTTGATGAACTGGGGATCCACTAAGGATTGGTGGATAGCTGACACTTGTGCCCCAGTGTTTCTTCATGCGATAACCTTCTTTCTGCTCACTCTCAAGGTTTCCCTTCGCTCCGAGGGTATTTGAGAGGCATCTGGGCCTGGGGATCTTTGGTGTGATTGTGGTGTAATGAACTGTAATTGGTTGGGGTTCTTGGGACAGTGGGCCTTTATATGTCCCAGTTCATTACATTTAAAACATCGTCCAGCTGACTGGTCACTGGGCCGAGGTGGGTTACTGGAGACTGGTGAGGTGGGACAATAAGGTGTCTGAAGCTTTCCTTGGGTTGTAGGTGGGGCTCGGGTAGCCGCCAGTGATAGGGTTTATTTTCAGTTTGCCCCCTCTGATATTCGCTCCAATTGCTAGTAGTTTTTTTCTTTTCTGCTACTTCCACCCACCTGGCTCCAATCTCCCCCGCCTTGGTTACAGTTTTGGGCTTCTCATAGACTCATAGACTCTAGGACTGGAAGGGACCTCAAGAGGTCATCGAGTCCAGTCCCCTGCCCTCATCTAGGATGTACCTTTCTATTTCCTCAGGAACACCCTCTAAGAACTGCTCCATTTGCATTAGGAAGGACAGAGCTTCCACAGATTCAGCACTTGCTCCTGATATTCAGGCATCCCAATTCTTTCCAATGTGGTAGGCGTGTCGGGTGAATGATACATCTGGTTTCCACCTTAGGACTCTGAACCGCCGACGGGCATGCTCAGGTGTTAGCCCCATTCTGATTCTGGCCTTGGTTTGAAAAAGTTTATAATCATTCATGCATTCCTTAGGCATTTCAGCCGTCACCTCTGCTAAGGGTCCACTGAACTGTGGCCTCAGCTCTATCATGTATTGGTCTGCAGAGATGCTGCACCCAAGGCAGGTCCTTTCGAAATTTTCTAAGAAGGCCTCAGTATCATCACCTGCCTTGTAGGTGGGGAATTTTCTGGGATGGGAAACAGTACCTGGAGAAGGATTGTTAAGGTTGGCTGGTACATCCTGCTAAGCCCTTGCTAATTCCAGTTCATGCTTTCTCTCTCTTTCCCTCTCCTCCATCTCTTTTTCTCTCTCCTCCATCTCTTTTTGTTTCTCCTCCATAGCTCTTTTGTTGGCAGCCTCAGCCCTGGCCATCTGTCTGTCATGTTCCTTTTGGCTCTCCTCAGCCTGGAGCTTAGCTAATTCTAGCTGCTGTTGGATAGTTTTTTTTTCTTTGCCTGACTTTTTCCCCCTGGTCTACCTTAGCTATCTGAGGGGTGGAACAGCTTGGAATCTTTGGTTACTGTAATGTGACTCTTTAGAAAAAAAACAAGTAAAATAGGTTTTTGTTACTTGCCTTGGCAATATGTTAATGACCCTTCAGTGATCACAGCTGGAGCTTGCCTTCTAACAAAAAGCACTCTGTTAGAATCTCTTATCTGTTTGCCTTCAGGTTATCTCTCCTTCACTGCTTCCCCAGCATCTCAAAGGAGGAAAAAAATCTGGCTTTAGGTTCCTAAAAAATCCCTCACTGCTGCTCACCATGTCAAGGTTCCTTCCCCACTCTGAACTTTAGGGAACAGATGTGGGGGCCTGCACGTACACTTCTAAGCTTAATTACCAGCTTAGATCTGGTAGCTCTGCCGCCACCCCCAAGCACTACTTTTCTTCTCTGGATAGTCTTGAGAGACTTCACCAATTTCCTGGTGAACACAAATCCAACCCCTTGGATCTTAAAACAAGGAGAAATTAACCATCCCCCCTCCTTTCTCCTACCAACTCCTGGTGGATCCAGATCCAACTCCCTTGGATCTAAAAACAAGTTAAAAATCAATCAGGTATTAAGAAAAAGGCTTTTAATTAAAGAAAAGAAAGGTAAAAGAAAACCCTCTGGGAGAGATTAGCATACCAGCTACTCTCACAGACAACAGATTCCAAACACAGAGGAGGTTCCCCTGGGCAAAAACTTAGTTACACAAAAAATACCCAAATACCCAATTTTGATAATTCCCTTATTGGTATCAAGACAAGTTACAAAGAAAATAAACATAAACCTATTTATTTCTTTCTAGAACTGGTTCCTTTATCTTTTTTACTCCGGCTGAAACTGAGACTCTAAACAAAGGAAAACTTCCCTCCTTCCTTTTGAAACATCTTGTTCCCCCATTGGTTCCTCTGGTCAGGTGCCAGCTAGGCTAGGTGAACTTCTTAACCCTTTACAGGTAAAAGAGGAATTAACCCTTAACTATCTGTTTATGAGAGGGCCACTTTACCTTGAATGGTTCTTTTTGATATGTGCTAATTACTTATTCTAAACAATCTGTTCCACCCTGCCTTTAGCTGTGACAGTTGGAGGACCTTTACCAGAGCTGAATCCAGCACAAAACTCCTAGTTGAATCTAAACATTTGGAAGAGACATCCAATCTCATTTTAAAGACTAAAATCCACCACATCCCTGGGTAAGTTGTTCCAATGATATTTACTCTCACTTTAAAAAAAAAAATGTGCTCCCTTACTTCAAATCTGAATTTGTTTAGTTTCAGGTTCTAACCATTGAATTCTTTATCTGCGAAGATCAAACAGATTTCCGCAGTCAGAGCTCTTCTCCCTGTTTCGGAACATACAGACTGTGATCAAGTTGCTTGTTAACATTCTCTTGCCTAAGCTAAATAAATGTAGCTTCTTGAGTGCCTCACTGGAAGGCAGATTTTTCAAACCCAGGATCATTCTCACAGCTCTTTTTTTAACACTTCCCAATTTTTCAAGATCCCTTTTGAAGTGTGGACACCAGAACTGGAACCAGTATTGCAGTCACAAACACAGTAATGCTGTATATGTATGCAATACAACCTCTCTGTTCCTACCTGATATTCCCTTTTGATCCATCCAGAGATTGATTAACTCTCTTAGCCACATCGTCACACTGGGATCTCAAATTCAGTTGGTTATCTACCATAACACCCAAGCCCTTTTCAGAGTAACTGCTTTTGATGGTACAGTCCTCAATCCTGTATATGCGACCTACTTTCTTCCAGATATATGACATTGTGCATTAATTAGAATTAATTAATTATTCAGAATGCCATGCAGTACTAAGTCAAATACCTCACAGAACTTTATGATATCAACACAGTTATCTTTATCAACTGATCTTGTAAATTTACCAAAAAATAAAAAAGTATCAAGTTTGAAGTCTCCAAATCAAAATTTGAATCTCTCTCCAAGAGATGTGCTCTCATTCAACCATAAGATATGAGTGTGATGCAAGAATCACTTGGGGAAATTCTCTAACCTGTGTTATGCAGGAGGTCAGACTAGATGATCACATTGGTCTCTTCTTGCCTTAAATTATATGAATTTTTATCAACCTTATTTATTCCCCTTTAGATAACCAATGGCTGGACTAGAGAAAGGAAACCATACACTCATTACAGAATTCCTGCTTGTAGGATTTAAGACTCTTCCCGAGCTGCAGATAACCCTTTTTGTGGTGTTCTTGGTCATCTACCTAGCAACCATTGCTGGGAACCTTCTCCTCATTCTGACCGTATGGACTGATCACCACCTATACACCTCCATGTATTTCTTCCTCAGTAATTTATCCTTCCTGGAGACTGGCTATGTCTCCAATATCATCCCCAGGCTGCTAGGGAGTCTTGCAACAGGTGACAAGACCATTTCTCTCCTGGGCTGTTTCCTTCAGTTGTTTGTTTTTAGCTTTCTGGGAGCTACTGAGTGTTTCCTCCTGACTGGAATGTCCTATGACAGGTACTTGGCAATATGTGATCCACTGCATTATGCAAGCAATATGAGTCCCAGGTTTTCTTTTCTGCTGGTCTTTGTTTCTTGGGCATTAGGCTTTGTGGCTCCTTCCCTCACAGTAATTATGGCATCCCTGTTGCCCTTCTGCGGTCCTCGTGAGATCAACCACTTTTTCTGTGATTTAACAGCTGTGTTGAAGCTTCCATGTACCAGCACCAGCCTGATAGAGATAACAGCTCTTAATATCTGCCTCTACTATATCAATGATCCCATTTGTCCTGACCATCATGTCCTACATCTATGTCATTCTGACCATCCTGAGAATCCCATCCACCACTGGGAGGAAAAAGACCTTTTCCACCTACTCCTCCCACCTCATTGTGGTTTCAACGTTCTACGGGGCTCTGATCATCATGTATGTGGCACCATCAGGAAACCAGTCTCTGGATATCAACAAAGTGTTCTCCCTGCTATACATTGTGGTGACTCCCATGTTCAACCCCATTGTCTACAGCCTGAGGAACCACCTTTGTAATTCTGACCTCAGGTCTAGTCATGATGAACTCTGGTAAAACACAGATTCTAAGTGGCTCATTTCAGCCTTCTTGTTAGTTGAAATACTCACTTCTGTAGCAAAACTACCACCATTGCAATCAACACATTTTCTTACCCAGTGTTTTCCTCAGGGGGCCTTCACCTTGTTCTTCTTCAGGCTGTAGATCATGTGGTTTAGCATGGGCATGAGGATGGTGTAGGTGAAAGATAGTAGCTTTTTGGTATCTGGGGAGTAGCTGGACTTAGGTCATAAGTAGGTCAAGCTGTCCTTATTATAGAAGAGAGTCACTACAATGAAGTGTGGAAAGCATGTAGGGAAGGCTTTTTGCCTGCTGCCTCCTGACGATTAGGCTAAGGGCCTATTTCTCAGTGAAGGCCTATTATCAGGTGATTCAAACACCCAGCAACATTTAACAATAATTTGTAGTAATAATGCTAAATTGTATCACCTTTATTCAGAGCAGAAAATTTGAATTTAGTGAGAATGAGAAGTTTAGTCATTTAATGTTTAGTGCAATATTCTCTTTAACAGAAAAAGTGTTCTGAATGTAAGACGGACTAGTCGTGTTAGTATGGGGAGTTTGGCTATTGCAATATCTGTATCAGAGAAAGCAGATTATAAGTAATTATTCTGAGTGTAAAAAGGGAATTTATAGACTGTCAACACATCTAACTATAAAAGAGTGTATGTTTGGGTTATTAATTGGATCGGACAGAATTGAGATTAGATTGCCTTGGGCTGCAGCCTTTGGTTCCATAAGGATTAGGTATTACAGGTCCCTCCTTTTTATGCACTATTCTTAAATAACAAAGATAACCAAGCTTGACTACTAATTTATTATTACCTTCTAAGACTGGACCACTAATCAGTTTTCTATATAAAGGTAAGAGCCAGGATGGTGTAGATGATATGAATGTAAGAGACAAAGATCAGTATAAAGGGGACAATAACAATAGAGCCCGTCAGGGCATACATCTGAGAAAAGCTTTAGCATGAGGCGGACGGAGGCTGTTGCTGAAATAATAGTGTTGATGTACTATACTTAATAGTCTGTAAGGCATTTGACTTAATACAACACAACATTTTGTGGGTGTTGTAGTTCAGGTGCCTCACATTCTCATTTGACCAGAATTCCTGATCAGGACTACAACTCCCTTATTACCCCTCTTGTAGATTCCCTCTGCGCACTGGTGTATCATGGGAGATGTAGTACAGCTTAGGTGCATGGCCCATAAAGGAAAATGGCGCATGAGGCAATTGAACTACAACTTCCACAAGTCACTGAGGAACCATATCCAAATTTAAATATTTCAGACTTCAGCTTAATATACTTGTTGGGGACTGAAATATGTCCAACTTTTTTATTTAAAAAATCAAAATTTTCTGCATAGAACAGACTCTTTTTGTGAAAACCTTTAATTGAAAACCCAGATTTCACTTGAAAATTTTCCATAAACCTTACTTTTTTTTGGTCAAAACTAGTACTGGAATAGATTTTCCAAATTTCCAAATTTCAGTTTAAATTAAAAACAACTGATAGAATTCTCTCTCTCTCTCTCTCTCTCTTTCTCCTTTCTTCTCTAGTGGGTCTGAATGAATGCTCCCCTGACAGCTAGCTGGGAGGGGGAGAGACTTTGGATGTGTTTATGTAAATACAGTTTGCTCCTGCATAGAGTGGTGTCAAAGTGATCTTCTTTGGCAGGTGTTGGGTTACAAATCACCTTAGTAATGAATGCACGGGTAGTGAAATATGGTTACCAATGTTGTAATTATTTTAGGAATACAGGGAAGCAGGTCTGTGCTTAACTTGTCCCAAATGTGGGAGTCACACTCAATTGCAAAAACCTCATTAAGCCAGGGACTTGAATGCCAGGGCCCTGTAACAATAAGAGGGGTGGGGACAGGTGTCTTAGCTAGGAGGCTGTACCCCTGCACCAAAGGTCCTCCCTGGACTGGTTTAACCAGTTCCTCATCACTCTTTAAAAAAAGAGCTAAGTGAGCTTCATTAGGAGTCTCTTTGTTATCATAAATGCTCAATCAGAGTTGAAATCACTTGAGCTACTGTGTATGACATTGCACACTACAAGACTTTATGAAAATACACTACTGTAACTGGTGTCAAGTATCAGAGGGGTAGCTGTGTTCGTCTGGATCTATAAGGTGCCACAGGATTCTTTGCTGCTTTTACTGTAACTGGAATATGCTTCATGCAGAAGGTTTCTTGTAATGTATCATTACAAAATTTATAATCTACTGATCATCCCATTTGTATAAATGTGCCACTCATAACTGAAAATAAAAATATACCTCTGAGAGCCTATTGTAATTATGCAAAGTGTGGGCCATTAATGGTGGTTTGGAATCTTGATGACTCCCCTTAACTGGGACAATTGACTGCAGATGGCTGTTTTACCTTTAAGTCTTCCTGTATACTTGTGTGCTGGCAAGTGGGTAATGAAGTCTTACAGTAACATATGATCATGTCACCTGAACTGGAATCCATCTTTTACCTGGTGTTTTTCCACTGGGGGGGACCCAGAAGGACAAAGGATTCCCACCTTATGCAAAATATATATAAGTGGGTGGAACAGAGAAAAGGGAGAGCCATCATGAGGAATCCCCTAGCTACCACCTGAGCTGGAACAAGGGCTATACAGGGGAAAGGACTGTGCCCAGACTAGGAAAGCATCCAGTCTGTGAAAGAGATTTATTGAAACATCATTCAGGGTGAGATTTTTACCTGTACTCAGTTGAATTACTGTATTAGGCTTAGATTTGTGTGTTTTATTTTATTTTGCTTGATAATTCACTTTCTTGTCTCTGTCAGGGGTGACTCTAGGCACCAGCAAAGCAAGCACCTGCTTGGGGCAGCCCATTTGCAGGGGCGGCATGGGAGCTGAGAACCAACAGGGGGCTCCGGGAGCTGTAGTTCCTTGATTAGCTCCTTGTCTATAGAGCCAGCCCTGGAGCAGGGAAAGAACTACATTTCCCAGCATTCCCTTGGCCACTACCAACTGGAAAGGAAGGAGGGGGACCTCATGCGGCAGCGTGCTGTTAGGGCTGTGAATGATAGAGAGACCATATTTTAACATTCAAAAAACAGGACACTCCAGGGGGAGGGAAGCCCCACCCTGCCACCGTCCACTCCCTCCAACTGCCCCCCACAGAAACCCCAACCCATCCAACCCCCCCCCCGCTCCCTGTCCCCTGATTGCTCCCTCCCAGGACCCCTGCCCCTAACTGCCCCTTGGGACCCCACCCCCTGTCTAAGCCTCCCTTCTCCTTGTCCCCAACTGCCCCCTCCTGAGACCCCCCAACTTCTCCCCAGGAGCCCACCCCCTTCCTGTCCCCTGACAAACCCTTGGGACTCCCATGCCTATCTAACCGCTACCTGTCCCCTGACTGCCCCCCTGACCCATCTAACCCCCCTTCTCCCTGCCCCTGACTGCCCCCCCCGAATCTCCACCCCATCCAACCCCCCCTGCTCCCTCTCCTTGACTGTCCCCCCGGAACCCCCTCGCCCCTGGAGCGGGGGGGGGGAGTTGGATGGGTTGGGGTTTCTGTGGAGGGCAGTTGGAGGGAGTGGATGGTGGCAGGGTGGGGCTTCCCTCCCCCTGGAGTGTCCTGTTTTTTTAATGTTAAAATATGGTCTCCCCACCACTCTCCACTCACAGCAGGCAGCCGCATGAGGTCCCCCTCCCAGCGTGTCTGGCTCCGTGCAGCTCCAGACACGCTGCTGCATACATGCCTCCGTGCTCCCCCGTGGAGCCCACAGCCCCCCCTCCCCCACACACACACAGCACCTGCCTTCCAGATTTGAACACCTCAAAATTCAGGAGTGCTCAAACTCAGTTTGGGCAGCTGTTACTTCATTTCTCCCAAATCAAATATACTGATCCACTGTAACTTGCTGTAGAAAAAGTAGGATAAAATTGAGCAAAAAATGTTTCGCATGGTTACTAGGACTGGAATTGCTATTTTCAACAGCCATTGCCTTTTTGTTTGTTTGTTTGTTTAAAAGGAAGACAGTGATATTGCATTGGCATATTCCCCATAGAAAGAAAAAGTGGAACAAAAGAATAATAAAGGCACCTCAACTTTTCCTCATTTATGGAGGACAGTCTTATAATATGCATCCAGATATCCTCCAATCACACAAGCTGAAATTTGTTTCACTTTACTGCAGCTCTGTAACCATATGGGACCCAATCCTGTCTGTGTTATAGACTCATAGACTCATAGACTCCAGGACTGGAAGGGACCTCGAGAGGTCATCGAGTCCAGTCCCCTGCCCTCATGGCAGGACCAAATACTGTCTAGACCATCCCTGATAGACATTTATCTAACCTACTCTTAAATATCTCCAGAGATGGAGATTCCACAACTTCCCTAGGCAATCTATTCCAGTGTTTAACTACCCTGACAGTTAGGAACTTTTTCCTAATGTCCAACTTAAATCTCCCTTGCTGCAGTTTAAGCCCATTGCTTCTTGTTCTATCATTGGAGGCTAAGGTGAACAAGTTTTCTCCCTCCTCCTGATGACACCCTTTTAGATACCTGAAAACTGCTATCATGTCCCCTCTCAGTCTTCTCTTTCCCAAACTAAACAAACCCAATTCCTTCAGCCTTCCTTCATAGGTCATGTTCTCAAGACCTTTAATCATTCTTGTTGCTCTTCTCTGGACCCTCTCCAATTTCTCCACATCTTTCTTGAAATGCAGTGCCCAGAACTGGACACAATACTCCAGTTGAGGCCTAACCAGCGCAGAGTAAAGAGGAAGAATGACTTCTCGTGTCTTGTTTACAACACACCTGTTAATTCATCCCAGAATCACATTTGCTTTTTTTTGCAACAGTATCTCACTGTTGACTCATATTAAGCTTGTGGTCTACTATGACCCCTAGATCTCTTTCTGCCATACTCCTTCCTAGACAGTCTCTTCCCATTCTGTATGTGTGAAACTGATTGTTCCTTCCTAAGTGGAGCACTTTGCATTTATCTTTATTGAACTTCATCCTGTTTACCTCAGACCATTTCTCCAATTTGTCCAGATCATTTTGAATTTTGACCCTGTCCTCTAAATCAGTTGCAATCCCTCCCAGTTTGGTATCGTCAGTGTAATAACCTTAGTCCCAGATTTGGACCTTAGCGTCCAAAATATGGGGGTTAGCATGAAAACCTCCAAGCTTAGTTACCAGCTTGGACCTGGTACCTGCTGCCACCACCCAAAAAATTAGAGTGTTTTGGGGCACTCTGGTCCCTCTGAAAAACCTTCCCTGGGGACCCCAAGACCCAAATCCCTTGAGTCTCACAACAAAGGGAAATAATCCTTTTCCCTTCCCCCCTCCAGGTGCTCCTGGAGAGATACACAGACACCAGCTCTGTGAATCCAAACAGAGTGAATCTCCCTCTCTGTTCCCAATCCTGGAAACAAAAAGTACTTTCCTATTCCCCCAGAGGGAATGCAACATCAGGCTAGCAATCCAACACACAGATCTCCCCGATTCCTTCCTCCCACCAATTCCCTGGTGAGTACAGACTCAATTTCCCTGAAGTAAAGAAAAACTCCAACAGGTCTTAAAAGAAAGCTTTATATAAAAAGAAAGAAAAATAAGTACAAATGTTCTCTCTGTATTAGATGATACAACACAGGGTCAATTGCTTAAAAGAATATTGAATAAACAGCCTTATTCCAAAAGAATACAAATCAAAGCACTCCAGCACTTATATTCATGCAAATACCAAAGAAAAGAAACCATATAACTTACTATCTGATCTCTTTGTCCTTACACTTGGAAACAGAAGACTAGAAAAAAGAAACTACTTCTCCAAAGCTCAGAGAAAGCAGGCAGGCAGAAAACAAAAGACCTTAGACACTCAATTCCCTCCACCCAAAGTTGAAAAAATCCGGTTTCCTGATTGGTCCTCTGGTCAGGTGCTTCAGGTGAAAGAGACATTAACCCTTAGCTATCTGTTTATGACACGCCCCCCAAATTGCAGACAGTGGGGAAGCTCACTGGCGGCGATTTCCTTCTAGAACTTGAAAATAAACAGATTAATACAACACATGCACCTTTACATATACTCCTAAGTATATAACTAACAGACTTCTACATTTTAAGAACACTTTTTAACTACTGAATTCTGGGAAACTCTCACGGGAGAGTGCATCAGCAACTTTATTAGAAGCTCCTGTGATGTGTTGAATTTCAAAATCAAAATCTTGGAGAGCTAAACTCCAACGAAGAAGTTTCTTGTTGTTCCCCTTGGCAGTATGAAGCCACTTTAGTGCAGCATGGTCAGTTTGTAGTTGGAACCGCCGTCCCCAAACATATGGGCGTAGCTTTTCCAGGGCGTACACAATGGCATAGCATTCCTTTTCACTGACTGACCAGTGACTTTCCCTCTCAGACAGTTTCTTGCTGAGAAACACGACAGGATGGAAGTTGTGATCTGTTGCTTCCTGCATGAGCACTGCTCCTATACCACGCTCAGATGCATCCGTGGTTACTAGGAATGGCTTGTCAAAGTCCGGGGCCCTGAGCACAGGGTCAGACATGAGCGTTGCCTTAAGTTGGGTAAAGGCCTTTTGACACTCATCAGTCCACTTAACTGTATTTGGCTGGGTCTTTTTGGTCAGGTCGGTCAGTGGGGCAGCGATTTGGCTGTAGTGGGGTACAAATCGCCTGTAGTATCCGGCCAAGCCTAAGAAGGATTGGACCTGCTTCTTGGACCGTGGGACAGGCCACTTTTGGATAGCATCCACCTTGGCCTGTAGGGGGTTTATGGTTCCTCGACCCACCTGGTGCCCCAGGTAAGTCACTCTGTTTTGGCCTATTTGACACTTTTTGGCCTTAACAGTTAGTCCTGCCTGCCTGATGCGCTCAAAGACCTTTTCCAGGTGTAGTAGGTGTTCGGGCCAGGAGTCTGAAAAAATGGCCACATCATCGAGGTAGGCAACTGCAAATTCTCCCAGTCCAGCTAGTAGACCATCTACCAGCCTCTGGAAGGTGGCGGGTGCATTTCGAAGGCCGAAAGGAAGGACATTGAATTCATACACCCCCGCATGGGTGACGAATGCTGACCTCTCCTTGGCAGGTTCATCTAGCGGTACTTGCCAGTACCCCTTGGTTAAGTCTATTGTAGAGATGAACTGGGCACGTCCCAACTTTTCCAATAGCTCATCGGTACGTGGCATTGGATAGTTGTCCGGACGAGTTACAGCATTTAGCTTACGGTAGTCCACGCAAAAGCGTATTTCCCCATCTGGTTTGGGTACCAGAACCACTGGAGATGCCCATGCACTGGTAGATGAGCGGATTATACCCATCTGTAGCATGTTCTGGATCTCCCGCTCTATAGCGGCTTGGGCATGAGGAGACACTCGGTAGGGTGGGGTTCTGATTGGGTGAGCATTACCTGTATCAATGGAGTGGTATGCCCGTTCAGTCCGTCCTGGGGTGGCTGAGAACAATGGGGCGAAGCTAGTGCACAGCTCCTTGATTTGTTGCCGCTGCAGACGTTCCAGGGTGGTTGAGAGGTTCACCTCTTCCACGCCACCGTCTTTTTTCCCGTCGTAGTAGACACCGTCAGGCCACTCAGCATCATCTCCCTGGACTGTAAACTGACAAACCTGTAAGTCTCTGGAATAGAAAGGCTTGAGAGAATTAACATGGTACACTTTAGGCTTTAGTGAGGAATTGGGAAATGCTATGAGGTAGTTTACAGCTCCCAGGCGCTCTTGGACCGTGAAGGGCCCTTCCCATGATGCTTCCATCTTATGGGCCTGTTGCGCCTTCAAGACGATAACCTGGTCTCCTACCTTGAAGGACCGATCTCTGGCATGTCTGTCATACCAGGCCTTTTGCTCTTCCTGAGCATCCTTTAGATTCTCTCTAGCAAGGGCTAAAGAGTGTCGGAGGGTGCTTTGTAGGTTGCTTACAAAGTCCAGAATGTTAGTTCCTGGAGAAGGCGTAAACCCCTCCCATTGCTGCTTCACCAACTGTAATGGCCCCTTAACCTCGTGACCATACACAAGTTCAAATGGTGAAAACCCTAAACTGGGATGTGGTACAGCCCTGTAGGCAAACAGCAACTGCTGCAAACACTAGGTCCCAATTATTGGAGAATTCGTTGATGAATTTTCGTATCATGGCCCCCAAAGTTCCATTGAACCTTTCCACCAGGCCATTGGTTTGATGGTGGTATGGGGTGGCAACCAAGTGATTCACCCCATGAGTTTCCCACAGTTTTTCCATGGTCCCTGCCAGGAAATTAGACCCTGAATCTGTAAGGATGTCGGAGGGCCAACCTACCCTGGCAAAGATGTCTGTTAGGGCCAGGCACACAGTGTTAGCCCTGGTGTTGCCTAGAGCTACTGCTTCCGGCCATCGGGTAGCAAAGTCCACTAAAGTCAGTACGTACTGCTTTCCTCTGGGTGTCTTTTTTGGGAAAGGACCCAGAATATCCACAGCTACTCGCTGAAATGGGACCTCAATTATGGGGAGTGGCTGGAGAGGGGCCTTGACCTGGTCTTGAGGCTTTCCCACTCTTTGGCATACCTCACAAGACCGGACATACTTGGCAACGTCCTTGCCCATCCCCTCCCAGTGGAAGGACTTCCCCAACCGGTCCTTGGTTCTGTTCACCCCAGCATGGCCACTGGGATGATCATGGGCTAAGCTTAAGAGCTTCCCCCGGTACTTAGTTGGAACCACCAACTGTTTTTTGCGGCTGCCATTCTTCCCGGTGTCCACCAGAAAGAATTTCCTTGTATAAAAGTCCTTGGTCTATAACAAACCGGGATTGATTAGAAGAGCTGAGAGGCGGTGGGGTGCTCCGTGCCGCCGCCCAAGCTTTCTGAAGGCTGTCATCTGCTTCCTGCTCAGTCTGGAACTGTTCCCTTGAGGCTGGGGTTACCAGTTCTTCCTCAGACTGTGGACTTGGGCTTGGTCCCTCTGGAAGCGCTGTAGGTGATGGGGTTGTTTCCGTTGCTGGTGAACCGCTCTCCGCTGGTGCACCTGAGGGCATTTCAGGCTCTGGCTGAGCCTTTTGGGTATGGCTGTCTTTTGCTTCTGCCAGTTCTGGCTCGCTGGCGCCCTCTGGCGTTGAGTTTGAAGATGTGGTTGCACTTGCTGGTGCTGGTTGCTGTTCCAGTTCCGGGCCTGGGACTGGAGGTGCTGTGGCTGTTTCAGTGGTTGGCATGGAATTCGGGTCCACTACCTCTGTCTGGGTTTCTGGTAACACAGACGGGGCCTCTGTGGACGGCTCAGGAACAGGAATGGGTCTGGAAGCTTGCCTGGTTTGGCTACGTGTAACCATTCCCACTCTCTTGGCCCGCCTCACCTGGTTGGCCAAGTCTTCCCCCAGTAGCATGGGGATAGGATAATTGTCATAGACTGCAAAAGTCCACATTCCTGACCAGCCTTTGTACTGGACAGGCAGTTGAGCTGTAGGCAAGTCTACAGCTTGTGACATGAAGGGGTAAATTGTAACTTTGGCCTTTGGGTTGATGAATTTGGGGTCAACGAAGGATTGGTGGATAGCTGACACTTGTGCCCCCGTGTCTCTCCACGCAGTAACCTTCTTTCCGCCCACTCTCAAATTTTCCCTTCGCTCCAAGGGTATTTGAGAGGCATCCGGGCCTGGGGATCTTGGGTGTGATGGTGGTGTAATGAATTGCACTCGCATGGTGTTCTTGGGACACTTGGCCTTGATATGTCCCAGTTCATTACACTTAAAGCATCTTCCATCTGATGGGTCACTGGGCCGAGGTGAGTTACTGGAGACTGGTGAGGTTGAAGGGTAGGGTATCTGTGGCTTTACTTGGGTGGTATGTGGGGTCTTTGGCTGTCCTCGGTTGTAGGGTTTATGGTCTGTGTGCCCCCTGGGGTAATCGTTCCCCTTGACAGTAGCTTTCTTGCTTTCTGCCAGTTCCATCCATTTGGCTCCAATCTCCCCCGCCTCAGCGATATTCTTGGGGTTTCCATCTTGTATGTACCGTGTGATGTCTTCAGGAACACCATCCAAGAACTGCTCCATTTGTATGAGGAGGTTCAGTTCTTCCAAGGTTTGAATGTTGTTTCCTGTTAGCCAGGCCTCATAGTTTTTTGCAATGTAGTAGGCGTGTTTGGGAAATGACACCTCTGGTTTCCACTTTTGGGTTCTGAAGCGCCGACGGGCATGATCTGGGGTTATCCCCATCCTGTATCTGGCCTTGGTTAGAAAAAGTTTATAGTCATTCATTTGGTGCTTAGGCATTTCAGCTGCCACCTCTGCTAAAGGTCCACTGAGCTGTGACCTCAATTCTACCATGTACTGGTCTTCGGGGATCTTGTACCCAAGACAGGCTCTTTCAAAATTTTCCAAGAAGGCCTCGGTGTCATCACCTGCCTTGTAGGTGGGAAATTTCCTGTGCTGTGGAGCAATATTTGGCACCGGGTTGTTAGGGTTGGCTGGCACATGCAGCCCAGCTTTTGCCAATTCCAGTTCATGTTTTCTCTGTTTTTTCCTTCTCTTCATTCTCTTTTTGTTGTTTTTCCATTTCTTTTTGTTGTTTTTCCATTTCTTTTTGGTGCTTTTCCATTTCTCGGCGGTGGGCCACCTCTTCTTCTTCTAGTTTTCTTTTGTGTGCTGCCTCTTGGGCCGCCTGTTCTCTTTGGAAGGCTGCCAGTTTGATGCGTTCTTCCTTTTCTTTCATCTCCATCTGTCGCCTGTGTTCAGCTTCTTTGATTTGTTCTTCGGCGTCAATTTTTGCCTTAGAAGTCATGGTTCCTGTTTTCTTGTGTTGGGGTGCCCTCCGGTGTTTATCTTCTGAACTGCAGGTTCTCTGTTGCCTCCTGAAGTCTGCCTAGCAACAGTGCTTTTTTCCCTTTCTCTCTCTAGCTAATGTTCAATGAAGGGAAACCAGAAAAACCACTTTATCTGCATGCATATAAGTGCCGGTACTTGCCTCCTAATGGGAGGGCTATTGCATGACAAAAGACCCTCAACAGTTTCTTAATGGCTTCTCGCTTAACATGCAAGCCACAAACTGCCAGAGAGAGCAGAAAAAAAAATTCTCTCTGGTTCCCTTTTAAAACCAACTGTTTCTCTCTGCTAAAAAGCCCTTAGCAGAGAAAAGAAAATATAATATTTCTACTGGCTTCTGGGTTCTGTCTATATCCCACCGCTGCCACCATGTAATAACCTTAGTCCCAGATTTGGACCTTAGCGTCCAAAATATGGGGGTTAGCATGAAAACCTCCAAGCTTAGTTACCAGCTTGGACCTGGTACCTGCTGCCACCACCCAAAAAATTAGAGTATTTTGGGGCACTCTGGTCCCTCTGAAAAACCTTCCCTGGGGACCCCAAGACCCAAATCCCTTGAGTCTCACAACAAAGGGAAATAATCCTTTTTCCCTTCCCCCCTCCAGGTGCTCCTGGAGAGATACACAGACACCAGCTCTGTGAATCCAAACAGAGTGAATCTCCCTCTCTGTTCCCAATCCTGGAAACAAAAAGTACTTTCCTATTCCCCCAGAGGGAATGCAACATCAGGCTAGCAATCCAACACACAGATCTCCCCGATTCCTTCCTCCCACCAATTCCCTGGTGAGTACAGACTCAATTTCCCTGAAGTAAAGAAAAACTCCAACAGGTCTTAAAAGAAAGCTTTATATAAAAAGAAAGAAAAATAAGTACAAATGTTCTCTCTGTATTAGATGATACAACACAGGGTCAATTGCTTAAAAGAATATTGAATAAACAGCCTTATTCCAAAAGAATACAAATCAAAGCACTCCAGCACTTATATTCATGCAAATACCAAAGAAAAGAAACCATATAACTTACTATCTGATCTCTTTGTCCTTACACTTGGAAACAGAAGACTAGAAAAAAGAAACTACTTCTCCAAAGCTCAGAGAAAGCAGGCAGGCAGAAAACAAAAGACCTTAGACACTCAATTCCCTCCACCCAAAGTTGAAAAAATCCGGTTTCCTGATTGGTCCTCTGGTCAGGTGCTTCAGGTGAAAGAGACATTAACCCTTAGCTATCTGTTTATGACAGTCAGCAAACTTAATAAGCGTACTTTCTATGCCAACATCTAAATCGTTGATGAAGATATTGAACAGAACCGGTCCCAAAACAGACCCCTGCGGAACCCCACTTGTTATACCTTTCCAGCAGGATTGGGAGCCATTAACAACTACTCTCTGAGTATGGTTATCCAACCAGTTATGCACCCACCTTATAGTAGCCCCATCTAAATTGTACTTTCCTAGTTTATCTATAAGAATATCATGCGAGACCGTATCAAATGCCTTACTAAAGTCTAGGTATATCACATCCACCGCTTCTCCCTTATCCACAAGGCTCGTTATCCTATCAAAGAATGCTATCAGATTAATTTGACACGATTTGTTCTTTACAAATCCATGCTGGCTATTCCCTATCACCTTACCACCATCTTAATGCATGTCAGTCTGTTAGCAAGAGTCAGGCTAGCATAGGCCAGCTGTAACCCTAATGACGCGAGACTTGTAGAAGCGAGGATAGTGTGAGGTGAGTAGGAAAGAACTGTGTGAGAAGTTATCACAACCTTGCACTGAAAATTAAATACGTAGACTGGCGCCCAGAAGTGAGAAAAATAAGATAGCAGGATGGCCTATGTATAAACAAAATGCAGCTGTTGCTTATTATTGTCTGTATTATTGCTTGTTATGGTATGTAACAAAGGTATAAATGCTTGCTGTAATTGTTTACCTGTTGAGAGACCTGTCCTGGACTGTGTCCCAGGGCACTCCCTCCCTCTATTGCAATTGCTGGAGAAATAATAAAGGATTTGATTTTGCTGCACCCAAACAAAAAAGCGAGAACTGAGTTTTTCTCTGACAAAAGGCATACATTTCTGTTGCATTCCTTGCTGTGCTACTGATGCCTTGGCTGAGGAATGCCATGCATGAAGCAGAATGGGCACACAAGATACAGCAATACAACTCCCATGAAGCACCATGGTGGCACTTCCAAATCAGGTTTTTTCAGTTTTGGACCACAAATGGCTGAAAAATCAAAAGCTTTTCCACTTTCACAGGTTTGTTTTTTTGGACAAAGAAGTTGAAATTGGTCATTTATTGTGGGAGAGAAAAAGTTAAATTGAAAATCCAACTTTACATCAAAAACCAGTTTTGGTGGAAAATTTTTAGCCTGCCCTCTTCTTAACCTCAAAGACATTAGTGCCTGTTTCTTATCTAACTTGTACCATTGTAAAGCATGATTAACTATTAAATGCAATGGGCCTGATTATCAACTCACCCAGGTGTAAATTAAAGTCAATGAGGTTGATTATTGCACTGGTATAAATCAGAAGTCAACATTAATGAAAGTAGAATCTTTTAACTCAAGTCAAGCGATCACCAATCAGCTTAGCTACCCCCACAAATGTTTGTTACAAGGCACCAGTGTTGTCCTAGCCCAAACGTTTGTGAGTGTCTAGACATTTACAACTGTCCATGTTCATCTAGGTTAATTGTTGTTAAAAGGAACACAACTCTTGTCTTGAGAAATCACCTTTGTGTGATGGTGAACCAAGTGTCACTGAATCATTGTCATTGGATATACAATAAATCCATTCCTAATTTTCTCTTGCTTGTCTTCTTGAGTGCAGATTGAAAACAGGTGAAAAACAATCAATTTACACTAACAAAAAGAATGAAAATGTTACCTGATGTAGAAGTTTGTATGATATTCCTTCTGACATGAAACCTTCTGTTAGCATCTATCTATCTATCTAACAAGATACGTATCTTTTGAGTGGCTGCGCACTCTCATGTCCTTTGGGTCTTTCAGGACATTGTCCCATCAGTAACGAGATAAACTCATTAATACCATTTATTTTTCTTTGGGAAACACTGAGAAATAGCCTATGCCTTTCTGGTCTCAAACCAATCTCCTCTCACTTCCCAGTCATCCACTGTATAATGCCTTTTATAGTTTTGTGGATTAAAATTTCAAAGGGATTTATTAACATGTTTGCCTTGTTGATCTCAAACTCAGTTGGACTATTTTAATTCTGCTTTCTGATAGGATTTTTACTAACTTCCCACCCTGACAAATGAAATAGAAATAATAGGAAATTGACCTTTCCCTGTCCTAAATAGCTTTGAAAATCCCACACTCTGTCTTTCCACATAGTTGAACAGATAGGCAGTCAAGGACAGATTTTTAGAGGATTTTAAGAGCCTATTGTGATTTCCAAAAGCACACAGGAGCCAATGTCCATTTAAATCAATGGGAGTTAGGAGCCTAGATACTTCTGAAAGTTCCACAAGGTCCCTAAGTACCTTTAACATCTGTCCTCAGGTGACTAACTCCCACTGATTTCAAAATCTGGCCTATAGTTGTTATGCAATATAGCTACCCCTTCTCGACACCTCATCATCTTCTGCCCCTACTGCCCATTAGCTGATCCTTTCCTAACCTTTTCTCTGGGTGGCTATCTTATCTCATTATACCACACCTTTCACATGAGTTATAGTACTCTTTTCATAGGACTAATCCACTGCTGTCATTTAAACAAACACTTAAGGCTACAGGTGAGTCTCATTTTATGCAAGGGTTCCGTTCCGCAGTTAGCGCTGTGACAAAGTTCCTTCTCTACTTTGGTGGGTCCTGCTCTTATTGGAGGATTTGCTCATCTCAGTGATCTTCCCCACAGTCTGGGTCAACTCCTCCTGTGTCTGATCAGGAGTTGGGAGGTTTGGGGGGAACCCAGGCCCGCCCTCTACTCCAGGTTCCAGCCCAGGGCCCTGTGGATTGCAGCTGTCTATAGTGCCTCCTGTAACAGCTGCATGACAGCTACAACTCCCTGGTCTACTTCCCCATAGCCTCCTCCAAACACCTTCTTTATCCTCGCCACAGGACCTTCCTCCTGGTGTCTGAAAACGCTTGTACTCTTTAGTCCTCCAGCAGCATACCCTCTCACTCTCAGCTCCTTGTGCCTCTTGCTCCCAATTCCTCACACACACACTTCCTCTCCTCTGGCTCCCCCCTCCCTGAGTGGAGTGAGCTCCTTTTTAAACCCAGGTGCCCTGATTAACCTGCCTTGATTGGCTGCAGGTGTACTAATCAGTCTGTCTGCCTTAATTGGTTCTAGCAGGTTCCTGATTACTCTAGTGCAGCCCCTGCTCTGGTCCCTCAGGGAGCAGAAGTCTGCTTCTCCTGGGGCCAGTACTGGCTGTCCTTTCTACCGCTCTGCTGTAGAGGAAGGAGGGAGAGGGCTGCTGCTGCTGTTCCTGCTGGGCACCGGGCCCTCACTGCTGCTGCTGCTGCTGTTTCTGCTGCTGTTCCTGCTCCTGCTGCTCCACTGGCTGGGCTAGACACCACCACCCACCCCTCTCTCTGCTCTCTGTTTTCTGGCTGGCTGGTGGTTCCCCCCCACCTCAGTTACTGCTGTTACTCCACCTACAGCCCCTGGTGGGGGGGCTGCTGGCCTACTTCCCAGAGAGAAGGGGAGTGAGGGACCCCGGCTCTTGTTGCTGAGGACACCACCATCTGAGCAGGGTCCCTGCTGCCTGGACGCCAGACCACCACCACCTGGAGCTGCTGGGGCTACTGTGGCTGCTGCTGGGGAGCTGTTGGTGCCCGGAGAAGGAGAGGAAGGAGAAGAGGACCGCCTGCTGCTGGAGACCATGTGCAGACCACTGTGGAGGGGGCTTTTCTGGCCTTTTTCGAACTGTGCTCTTGTGGTGGGGGTTTGGACTGTGTCTACTGGGGCACCGGGGGTGTGGCGTGGAGCCTGCTCCCAGTCCATCCGTGTCCCCCTTCGCCCCCACCACCATTGTTGCCCCCTCCACCACCCCCGCTGGCTGTTTTCCTTCTGCTTTGGACTCCTGCCTCTAGGTCTGAGCTGCTCGCCTGGCTCACCACGCCCACTTCCACCATTTGGGCCTGCAGCAGCCAACCATTGACTTTTTGGCACAAGTGCCTATGGGTGCACCACCTCCCCCTCCTCCTGGACTAACTCCCACCCCTTTGCCACATTTGTCCACCCCACCTATTTCCCTCTGCCGCCTGATAGTTCTGCCCCAGCCCTGTAGATGTCCCCGTGGTCCCTCTACCGCATTCCCAGCTCGCCCTTCCCCCCCCTGTGCTCCACCAGCCCTGATCGGTCCCCCCCCCGTGCACCCACGCCCCCTCCCAGGCGCTTGTGCCCTTCCCCATTTGGTTTCCCCTTGTTCACTGCACTCCCCTAGTGCAACTGGAGGAGCCGGAATCCCCTTCTGCTTTGGTGCCCTGAAACCCTCCCACCCTTAGGTCCTTGGTTGCTTCCCATACCCCTTTAGCCTTCCCTTTCTCGCGCCCTCCTCCCCTGCCTGCAGCCTAGTGAGGAGGGGTGGTTGCCTCCTCTCCTTCCCCTCCCCTCGCTGTTTGTCCTCCTCCCCGCTCTCGTTATGGCAGGGGACGCGGCGGGGGAGACCCCTCACGATGCTCCCACTGCCCCTCCTCCACCTGCCCCCGTGTCCACTGCTGAAGCCACTACCTTGTCCGCTGCTGCCAATCCACCTACCACCGCCCCTGCTGGGGCACTGGCGGCAGCGAGTACTGGGGAGACCTCCGTTGCTGCCACTTCTCTCGCCCCTTCTGATTCAGGAGGAGCCCCCCCAGCAGGTGGGAAGGGTCGGGGTGGGACGAAGGGTAAGGACCCCGCTAAAAAGACCAGGACCTCCATGGCGGAGACTGCCCCTGCTGCCACGGCCCCGCTATCGGCCGCGGCATCCCTCCCCGCTATTCCCTCCACCAGCTCTGTGGGTGTCCCTCCCAGGCGTACGCCCAGGTGGCGGTGGCCTCCCTGCCTGCCACTGCTCCTCCAACTGCTGCTTCCGCCAACATCTACAGCGGCTGGGGCCCCTTTCTCACTTTGACCAGGAAGCATGGCGTCTGTTGTCTCCTGGTGCCCGCCTCGCCCCACGTGGAGACCTACGTGCGGGCATTGGCGAGGGTGGTGGGGCCCACGGCCATCATGGCGGCCTCCAAAATGTAAGGGAAGGTGGTCTTCTTCCTGGCATTAGAGGCCGCTGCCCAGAAGACGGTAGAGACAGGCCTGGCTGTGGGGGGCGTGTTCGTCCCCCTGGAGCCGTTGGAAGACCTGGGGGTTTGCTTAATCTTGACCTCCGTCCCTCCCTTCCTGCCCAATGCCGCCCTGCTGCCCGCCCTTTCTGCACTGGGACGCCCCATCTCCGTCATCAGCCCTCTCCCCTTGGGCTGCAAGGACCCCGTCCTCTGTCATGTTCTCTTGTTCCTCCGGCAAGTGCAGCTTCAACTGCCTCCTGCGGCGCACTGCGGAGAGGTGCTCGAGGAGTCCTTTCTGGTCCCCTACCAGGGAGCCCACTACCAGGTGCATTACTCAATGGGGGAGACCCGGTGCTACCTCTGCCGGGCGATGGGGCACGTCCGGAGGGACTGCCCCTTGGCCCAGTACGGAGGAGCGTCTGGGACCCCCGAGCACCGGCAAGGTACCAGCTCTGTCATCGCCGGTCCCCCTGGCTGCCCGGCACCTGAAGCTGCCTCTCCTCCTCCTTCTTGGTCCACCTCTGTGGAGGAGGGTGTGGCGGAGATACCGCTGGACGTGGGAGAGGGCTCGTCCCAGGGGGAATCCTCCCTCATTTCTGCTGTCCCACCACTGCCTCCCCGAGTCCCTGAACCATTGCCCTTGCCTCCCGACCTGACCCCAGTTAGCCAGCCCCCAGATGATGCCATGGAGGGCTGGTCCTTGGTGCAGGGGAACGGGGCAAGCAGAAGGCTCGAGTTTCCTTACATCCTTTGGATTCGGAGGCCTCCCGGAAGAGTAGGAAGGGGGGCACCGATGACGAGTCTTCCGCCTTGCCCCCTGATGACTCCTGTTTTGTGGTGCCGGCTGGGTTGCCGTGGCAGCACCGGAAGCTGACACCGCCCCTCCTCCTGGGTCCCTTCCTGTGGACACCCCCGAGGGAGCCTGTCTCGCCCCCCTCCCACTCGACGCTTCTGCCAGCGCCGAGGTGGGTATCACCCCGGGTGCTGGCGGGGAGGGCCCTGGGGTGGTGGACGGTGATCTCCCTTCCATCTATGAGGAGATCGAGGCCCTGGGTTTGACCCCGGTCACGCAGGGGGAGGACGACCCTCTGCCAGCGGGCCTCGATCTGGGCGACCTCACCTCGGCCCCCCTGTCCCCGAGTTCCCTTCCCCTAACCACTGCTTCTGCTCCCACCTCTAAGGGTCCCCTGGAATCTTCCATCGACCTGGCTGTGGGTGGCACTCTGTTGACGGCCGCTGCGCCCCTTAGGCCGACGGCCAATGCCCCGCTGCCGAGACCCGCTTCCCAGGGGGTGTCCCTCTTGGGTGGGGAGGACCCACCCTCCTTCCTCAGCAGGGACCCCATTGACCAACATCTATCTCTGGATGCCGAGGCTGCCGCCAGTGCCACAGTGGCTGAGCCCGGTATCGTTAGGGGTCCCCTTCCCACTTCTCAGATCCCTGAGCCTGGCCAAGAGGAGCCACTGTCCGGCGGCTCAAATATAGAGGCTCTGGATCCTGCCTCCACCTCCTTCCCAACTTCTCTTCCTGATCCCCGCCCTACTCCCATTAGCCCTGTCCTTGTCCCCCCCCGACCTCCTGTGATGCCAGTGCCGCCCCTGGGACTACCCCCCAGGGAGCGGCTTCACTAGTTTTTTCCTGTCCTGACCCCCCAGGGGCTGCTGTTCTCCTTCCACTGCCCCTTCTTGAATCTGGGAGCAGGGCGGGTCGTGTGGTGTTGGCCCATCTGCTGCCACGTCGGGGGTCTGCCCCCTGCCTGCCCGCCTCGGTGGGCCACGGGGCTGTGACGGGGGCCCCACTGGGGGACAGTCATCGATCAGTGACCCCACCCCCCCATGCGCTGAGGGAGGAGCTGCGGGAGTTCCTTGAGGACGTCCGTGGCTCCTGTAACAAAGTCCATCTTGCGCTCCAGCAGTGGAGGGATTTCCATCGGGTCCTCCGGACCGCAAGGGCCCTCATGGGGGAGAGTAAGAGGTCTGGGAAGCAGGCCACTGCAGCCTAACGGCGGATCTGTGTCTTCCATGACTCTTTACTCACCTATGGGGTAGGTCACGGATTGCTGCGTGGCCTGCCGGAGGCCGTGGGCGTGTCTGCCGGCGAGGATCCCCACCAGCCCTCCTCATGGCGCTGATCAACCTTGCCACTTTAAACACTCGGGGCTATAGGATGGGTCTCCGCAGGAGCCAGGTGCTCTCCTTCCTCCGGGAGGGGGGGTACTCTGTGGTTTTCCTGCAGGAGACCCATACTGATCCGGCCGCTGCAGCTAGCTGGCGGCTGGAGTGGGGGGGACGGGGCCTACTTTAGCCAATTCTCGGTCTGCACGGCTGGAGTGGCGACCCTGTTGTCCCCCGACCTATGTCCCGAGGTGCTGGGGGTCGCCGAGGCTGTGCCGGGTCACCTGCTGCACCTCCGGGTCCGCATGGAGGGGCTTGTGGTTAATCTCATCAACGTTTACGCCCCTACATCGGGCCCGGAGAGGCTGCGTTTTTATCAGCAGGCGTCTGCCTTCCTCGGCTCCCTGGATCCTCGTGAGTGCCTGGTCCTGGGAGGGGACTTTAACACCACCCTCGAGGAACGGGACCGCTCAGGGACCGAGCAGTGCCCGGCCGCCGCGGATGTCCTCCGGGAGATCGTCGAACGCCACTCCCTGGTGGACGTCTGGCGCGACCACCACCCGGACGACATCTCGAAGTTTACCTTCGTCCGGGTGGAGGCCCATCGGTCGCGCCACTCCCGGCTGGACCGTATTTACGTGTCACGTTTCCACCTTTCACGGGCCTGCTTCTCCAGTTCGGCCGGCCCCCTTTTCGGATCACCACCTTGCCACCGTGACGGCC
The DNA here is from genome assembly GCF_025201925.1 of Gopherus flavomarginatus. Lineage (NCBI taxonomy): Eukaryota > Metazoa > Chordata > Testudines > Testudinidae > Gopherus > Gopherus flavomarginatus. The sequence goes on from NW_026114602.1 coordinate 126,701, forward strand.
TCTCTCTGCACGGAGAGGCCAGGGCCGGCCTATTGGCACTTTAATAACAGTTTGCTGGAGGATGCGGGCTTCGTGGCGTCCTTCCGGGAGTTCTGGCTGGGCTGGCGAGGGCAGAGGCACGCCTTTTCCTTGGCGCGGCTGTGGTGGGATGTGGGGAAGGTGCGCGCCCGGCTCTTCTGCCGTGACTACACCCGGGGCGCCAGCCGACGGAGGGATGCGGTGATAGGGCAGTTGGAGCGGGAGGTCTTGGAGCTGGAGAGGCGACTGGCCGCCAGCCCAGAGGATCCATCCCTCTGCGGAGCATGCCGGGAGAAGTGGGAGGAGCTCCGGGTCCTCGAAGACCATCGGGCCAGGGGTGCTTTTGTTTGATCCCGCATCCACCTCCTTCGGGAGATGGATCGCAGCTCCCGCTTCTTCTACGCCCTGGAGAAAAGGAGGGGGGCCAAGAAGCACGTCACCTGCCTCCTGGCAGAGGACAGCACCCCCCTCACGGATCCGGCGGAGATGTGCGAGAGGGCCAGGGCCTTCTACGTGACTCTTTTCTCCCCGGATCCAACCGATCCTAATGCTTGCAGAGTGCTCTGGAATGGACTCCCGACGGTCTGCACGGGCAACCTGGACCGGCTAGAGCTACCTCTCACTCTGGCCGAGTTCTCGGAAGCCCTCCATCGCATGCCCACCAATAAATCTCTGGGCTTGGACGGGCTGACCGTGGAGTTCTACTGCGTGTTCTGGGACATCCTTGGCCCAGACCTGGTCACCGTCTGGGCCTAGTCTTTGCAGAACGGGGTCCTCCCTCTCTCGTGCAGGCGAGCCGTGCTGGCCTTATTGCCAAAGAGTGGGGACCTCCGGGACTTACGGAATTGGCGTCCCGTCTCGCTCCTCAGCACGGACTACAAAATCGCAGTGAAGGCCATCTTGATGTGGCTAGGGTCCATGCTGGCGGATGTGGTCCATCCAGACCAGACCTACACCATCCTAGGCCGCACCATTTTTGATAACTTGTATCTGGTCCGGGACCTTCTGGAATTCGGGTGTAGGGATGGTCTGTCGTTCGCCCTCTTGTCCCTGGATCAGGAGAAGTCATTCAACAGGATGGATCACGGGTATCTCCTGGGCACTCTGCAAGTGTTCGGCTTCGGACCCCTGTTTGTGGGTTTTCTCCAGGTGCTGTATGCTTCTGCGGAGTGTCTGGTCAGGCTCAACTGGACCCTGACCGAGCCGGTCAACTTCAGGCGGGGAGTGCTGCAGGGGTGCCCCCTCTCAGGCCAGCTGTACGCTCTAGCGATCGAGCCCTTCCTCTATCTCCTCCGCAAGAGGTTGACGGGGTTGGTGCTTCGGGAGCTGAGGTTGCGACTGGTCCTGTCGGCGTACGCTGACGATGTGCTCCTCGTGGTCCAGGACCAGGGTGACTTGGCGCGGGTGGAGGGTTGACAGGCTGTGTACTCGGCGGCCTCCTCCACCCAGGTCAACTGGGTCAAGAGCTCTGGCCTGGTGGTCGGGGACAGGTGGCAGGCGAGTTCCCTCCCACCCACGCTTCAGGCCATCCGGTGTAGCACGGGTCCGCTGCTGTATCTCGGAGTTTACCTTTCTGCCACGCATCCATCTCCGCCGGAGAACTGGCACGGTTTGGAGGGCAGAGTAATGGAGTGGCTCCTGAAGTGGACAGGACTACTCCGATGCCTCTCCCTTCAGGGGAGGGCACTGGTGCTTAATCAGCTGGTCCTGTCCATGCTCTGGTACCGGCTCAGCACCCTGGTCCTGGCCCCGGATTTCCTGGCCAACCTCCGGATGGCGATTCTGGAGTTATTTTGGCCAGAGACGCACTGGGTCTCTGCAGGGGTCCTCCACCTGCCCCTGGAGGAGGAGGGGCAGGGCCTGAAGTGCCTATGCACTCAGGTCCATATCTTCCACCTCCAGGCCCTGCAGAGGCTCCTGTATGGTGCAGGTAGTCCAGTGTGGAGCGTATTGGCGCATGCCTTCCTCCGCCACTTCCAAGGGCTCCGATATTACCGGCAGCTCTTTTACCTCCATCCTAGAGGTCTTCCGCGAGACCTCTCTGGGCTGCCGGTCTTCTACCAAGACCTCCTCCGGACCTGGAAGCTCTTTTCAATGACCAGGTCCGTGGCGGCCACCATGAGGGCCGACCTCCTCGTGGAGCCCCTGCTACACAATCCCCAGCTTCGTGTGCAGATGGCAGAGTCCCCCGCGGTGTGCCAGAGGCTGGTCTTGGAGGGACTCACCAGACTCGGAGACCTCCTGGACTACGACCAGGGAGACTGGCTGGATCCCCTGACGCTCGCTCAGCGCATGGGGCTCTCCAGACCTCTTACTCCCCGACGCGTACTTCAGGAAATGAATGCCGCTTTACTTCCTGCTGCCCGGGCTTACCTCGAGCAGGTCCTGTGAGAGGGCACGCCCTGCCCACCCTCCACCCCAGGCTCCGTGGACATTTTTATAGGGCCCCTGCCCTGTGGACCCAGTCAGCCCCCTCACCCTTTCACTGCAAGCAGGCTGCACGATCTGCAGCCGGTTCTGTTCCAGGCTGCGCCATGGAAACATCTGTACACGCTCATGCTCCACACCCTTCACTACCTCACACTCGTGTCCTGCCCTGATACCAAATGGCGGGACCGCCTGCCACCTCTCAAGGGTGAGAAGCCCCACTGGGCCAGCTTGTCCTCTGCCCTGGTCCTGAGGCCCGCTGGGGATGTCAGTTGCTGGCTTCTTCACGGGGCCATGAGCACGGGCGTGTACTTGGCGCGGTTCACCACTGTCCCTAACACCTGCCCTTTCTGTGGCAAGAAGGAGACCTTGGCGCACATTTATTTGGAGTGTGCCAGGTTGCAGCCCCTGTTCCGGCTCCTCTTCAATATCTTATTGCGTTTTTTGTTGCACTTTTCCCCTAACCTTTTTATCTACATGCTCCCCATCCGTGGCCCCACAAAGTTGCGGGATCTCCTTCTCAACCTCCTCTTGGCCCTGGCCAAACTAGTCATCTACAACACCAGGGAGAGGAGGTTGGCCGACGAGATTTCCTGCGACTGTAGAGCCTATTTCCGTTCCTCCGTCTGTACACGCATCCGGGCAGAGTTCCTCTGGGCGGTGTCCACTGGCTCCCTTGACGCCTTTGAGGAGCAGTGGGCATTGTCCAAGGTTCTCTGCTCGGTGTCCCCATCCAGTTCCCTTCGTTTAGCCCTATGACCTCACTCCCGATCCTGTTTTTTCATTAGTTGTCCCACGTAATTACTTGGTGTCCCAGACCTGTGGGTCCTCCCCTTAGGCTGCGGGGAGGTCCTTTAGAAGTGGGTGGGCTTTGCCCGCCCCCCTGGATACCAATAGGACCAGACTCCTGTATCCCACTGGTTTGAGTCTGTCACAACGCGTAAAGTGAAAACCGCGTATAGTCAAAATTACATTGAGTTGAATGGCAGGCAGAATCGCCTGCACTACAGAAACAGTATTTAAATTGTTATTTTTCTCTTTTTTTTCGTTTTTTGCCTACTGTGTAAAGCTGAAATCACGCATGTTAAATGCGCGTAAGATGCGACAGAGCTGTATTTTCCCCATAGTTCCCAGTTCTCTTTTCTTTCCAGTTTTATTAGATAGTTCAGTGGTTTGAGCATTGGCCTACTAAACCCACGGTTGTGAATTCAAGCCTTAAGAGAGTCATTTAGGGACCTGGGGCAAAAATCTGTCAGAGATGGTACTTAATTCTGCTGTGAAGGCAGGGGACTGGACTTGATGACCTTTCAAGGTCTCTTCCAGCTCTATGAGATAGATTCCATATAATATGGAGATATACCCACCTATCTAATAGAACATGGCCATAAATGTCTCATCAGTTGCCCAGGCGATGTAATGGAGGCCAGACAGCAGATCTTCAACTGGTGTAAACTGGCACAGCCATTGAACTCATTTAATCTAAACTGATTACCATCAGCTGAGGCTCTGGCCCCAGGTTTCTAATGCATCTTGCAGGAATGGTAGCTGCTATGGAGGACAGAGTGAGTCTCTATGGGATGAGAGCAATTTGGTATCTTTCCTTGCCCCTAACTCATCCTGCTTCTCCTTTGAAAGACAATACAAAGCCATTAAGTGGCAGCAGAGTATATGAGATTAATGGAAAGTAGGAGGGATGGGCGTGAGATCTCTCATGTCTTTGGCAGAGTTCCTGTAACTGCAATACTTTTGCTTTTGTATTCTATGTTATTAGACCTAGAAGTACTTTGCTTTCTCCAGAGATACAAGGAGCCATTGCTCAATATATATTCAGTCTTTGCTCAGCCAAAATACAGGACCCAGCCCAACCCAGCTGTCCTTCCTCTGCCTAAACAACAAATATGACCAGGTGGCATTGGTAAACCCTGATCCCCCAAACTGGATCTCTTCCCAACATACTGACTCCAACTACACGAGCCAAGGTTCAGGTTCTCTGTGTTTATCTAGGTGTTTTCAAAAGACACCAGTCACCACAAGACCTAGGTTTAAATCTAAAGAACATCCAAAGGAGGGGTATGTTTGTTCTTGGTCCAGAAGATGCTATCCATGGTGAAGTGCAGGTATTGTACCAGCATTCACTCATTTTTCATGCAATCTGGATCCCCTAGTGTAATCCATGCCTGCTGGATGTGGTGCTCTGTCACTGTCTAGTGGCACCTGGACCACCTAGAGATTGCTAAGTCTGCTCTTATACCTTAAACACTTAGGGCCTAATACTAATTTACACTGAGCCACCTTTTCCAATATTCCGGCAGCTTTAAGGAACCTTAAAGTGCTTGTAAATGTAACTGTAGACTCCTTTGCAGTTTCACATCAGTCTTAAAGTAGCAGTAAAGCTTATTGAGACCTACTGATGAAAAATGTTATGTAAGAACTAAGTGTTAGCATTAAGGGACCTTAGTGCAAATGAGAATCATGCTCTAAAACTTAATTTCATAGTGTGGAAAAAATATTAGGGATTAATGTTCCTGCACATTCAACTAAGGTTGATGAGGAAGAATAGATTAGAAGATTCCCAGGCCAGAAGGGACTGTTGTGATCATCTAGTCTGACCTTCTTGTACAACACAGGCCAGAGAACTTCCCAGGAGATGAGCAAAAGTTTATTAAGGGCCCAATTCAGCAATGTACTTAAGCATGTGTCTGACTTTAACCATAGGATTTGTTCAATAATCTTCAAGTATGGACGCACTTAAAATTAAGCACGTGTTTAATAGCCTCACTGAAATCAAGGATTAAATCTCTGTGTGGTTTTATGTTCCTAAAATAACAGTGCATTAATTATTTGTTCCAGTAGTCTCAGTATTAAGATGTTCCAGGGACCATGTCCAGGAGGATTCCACAAAACATTCCAATTCTCTTACTAAGTCAAAAGACAGTTCCTTTGAAGATAGTGAGAACATACTATTCATTGAAGAGATAAGAGAAAATGGGTTGAGTTAAAGAAACAAGAAGTCTTATCAAATGCACTAGCTCTCACTCTTCAGTGATTTGAGATTTACCCTTTAAAGCCCTTATTTGGTGATCTTGAAGTCAATGGGACATTTGCCTTTGGATCAAGACCTCCAGGAGGTGAGGGACTCAAATTTTCTGCCATTTTAATTAACAGAACACAGCAATCCAATTTATTCCATATGGTGTACGAGCAAATTACAAGTGGCTGCAATCTGGGGGTGGGGAATGTTAAAAAATCATAGCTGGTTCTTTTAGAGATTTTTTTAAAATCCAGATTGGGAAGAATTTAACTAGCAAAATATATCATGAAACCCAGATTTTTACCTAGATAGATAGATAGATAGATAGATAGATAGATAGATAGATAGATAGATAGATAGATAGATAGATAGATAGGGATCGATTGATTCCTGTCACCAGTAGGTCTAACAAAAACACTACAGATTTTCAAATCTATCTATCTATCTATCTGATAGGGGTGCTCCACTCGTATTGAATTTCGATAAGATTGGGTACATATCTCTCTCATCTTCTTCTGGGAATCTGATGCTAAATATTTATCAATAGCATGGTTTACTTTCTGACACTATTATGTAATATTGAGTTAAATGTGCCACTAGAACTCTGCTAGAACATGTGTTGAACAATTTATTTAGTAACTCAAGGGCCTGATCCAAAGCCTGTTGTCATTTATGAGAGTCTTTCTACTAATGTCAGCAGGGACTGTGGATGAGTCCCAAAGACATAACAACAAGAGAGCATCCAACCAATGATGTAAGTTTGCAGTAACAACATTGAAATCAATGGGTCCAAGATAAGGCAAATAAGAGGAGAATCAGAACAAATAATATTTATTAAATTGTTTTGCCTCTCTCTATCTATGAACTTCAGTGGGTTAAATTCTCCTCTCCATTATGCAGCTATTAATCCAGAGTAATTTCACTGTATTCAACTATTTTCCAGATGACAACAGCGAAACTAAGAACAGAATCTTGCCACATACATGCAGTGGAGACATATTAATGATGAACTTTGCTCATAGTTACTCAGATATATGAAGATGACCCATTTTCAAAGAAGCCTAAAAGGTTTAAGCACCCAACTGCTATACATGAAGAGTTATGTGCCTTAATTCCATAGGCTTCTTTCCCAGTCTATTCCCAATCACTTTATTCATTCATTAAAAGTTGGTTGGAGAAAATATAACAGAGAACATAGAATGTAGGACACCTTCGTGTCCAATCTCTGCATCCTCGCCCTCATAGTCCAGATGATATCAACTGAGGGCAGGAGGAAAGCCATCTCCACCTGCTCCTCCTACCTTGTCATGGTGGCATTGTTCTACAGCAGAGCTGGCCTGACCTACTTCTGGTCCAAGTCCAACAACTTACCAGAAAACAAGAAGCTGTTATCTTTTTCTTACACAGTCATCACGCCCATGTTAAACCCCATCGTCTACAACCTGAGGAACAGTAAAGTGAACAGGGCCCTGAGGAGAACATTTTGCAGAGCAAGGTTACCACAAAAGGGAAAAAGTCTCAGTCTTTACTGTCTCCTTACACTGGTGTAACTTCATTCTGTTTGGAAACTGCTCCTTTTTCATACTGGGAAGAGTGAGAGGAGGATTGGGCTGATTGGGTTCCATGGAGTAAATCCTGGTTTACACCAGGCTGCATACAAGGATTAACATAGCTTCCCAGACAGGCAACTAAATAGTGTTGTAGTAGCTGTATTTGTCCCAGGACAGGGGAGAGACAAAGTGGGTGAGGTGATATATTTTACCAAACCAACTTCTGTAAAGTTTAGAGCTCCACAGAGCTGAAGAACACCTGCCACCAAAAGAAGTTGGTCCAATAAAAGATATTACCTTACCCGCCTTTGTGTCTCTCAATTGAATAGATAGATAAATAAGGACAATCAGACACACAGGCCTTAGAAGAATATAAGAATCTATTGTCAGGAATTCTGAATAATGTAAAAGACTGAACCAGTTGCATGTTGGAGGGCCCACAACTTCATAGGACATCCATTAATGTCTGCCTTGGAGTGGACTGAGCAAATATCTGAGAGGCACCAATGTCTGAAACCCAAGCCCAGATAAGAAGCTGATTGGAAAGTCAATTAGGGCTGGATCTTCACTGGGTGTGAATTAGCATTTCATTTGTTTGGGACGCTGAACCCATTGGGTTGCACAGGAACAACATCAATTTACACTGGCTGGGGTTCTGGCCAATGGACCTATGGTAGATTTCCACCATCTGGGGATCTGGCCCGTGGACAGCAATGGATCAATGGAGCTGTGGCTGATTTACACAAACTGGTGGTCTTAGCCTTGGATATCAATGGAGCTTAGACATACACACATCCCTAGAATCCCCTTTAGTTGGTAGTGTCAACCTGACAGGACAACATACAGCTTTAGTGTAGACCAGTCCATAGTTTTATATTGCTAAATTTTGCTTCTTCAGTTGACGTAACGTAGATTATCTTACAGCAGTGTCTACTTTGAGCTGTGTCAACAGGAGACACTCTCCCACCACCTTGCCTTCCAGCTCTCAGGGAGGTGGAAAGCAAACATCTGTGGGACAGTGATATGCCATTTACTCAGTTTGTCTTCACCAGACTTGCTAATTCAACACTGCTGCATCAATCACAGCAGTGACAATTTAGCCAGAAGTATACACAAGCCCTATGTGGAATGAATGGCTTGTATATTGCCATAATATGGGACAAGGAATCTTAGGCCATGATGGGGACATGGGCTGAACACCCACCCACAATCCAACAGAATGTAGAATTGTTTCTTTGTTCACCATCTCATCAAATAGTCTGTGCCTGAAAGGCAGAGAGAACCCCACTGATTCCCTTCCATGGTAGGGGCCTTTGGGAACACGTGAACTTTGACTCCTCCTATTTTCTGCTTGTGGCACATCATAGTCTGTGGTTTGGTCTAATTTGAGTGGTTGGGTTTACTGTGCAGATGCTGGGTGGTTTTGGTGGCCTGTGATATGCAGGAAAAGAGACTAAGTGATCAGTGGCTCCTTCTGGCCCTAAACTCTGTGACTGTAACATTATATAATTGAAGTGGTCCTCTCTCTTTGAGACTGAAACATATTCAACATGATAGTATGACTGAAACTTGTACATATTAAAAAAAATAAGAAAAAAACAAATTCTCATTTTTTTTAGTACCTGAGGAGAAGAAAGAAAGAAAGAAACTCCAGACAAATATTGGGTTAGATAGCTTGGAGTTTCTACAGGACCTGAGATAAAGGCAGCAGGTAATCACATTGTCCCAGGACTACATTGTGACCCATATGGCCCTGGTTTCTCACTTGCAGCAGCAGAAATGGTTCTCTGTACCTACACATGGAAAAGGTGGCTTTCTCCTCCATGTGGGATCAGCTTCAACAGCCAGCATTTTGATGGAAGAGAGGGTCAAAGACAAGTCACTTTTTCCTCCATCTGTATATGTGAATTTCAGTTGGAGCTGGATACCCCTCTCTCTCTCTGTAGACATATATCTATCTTATAGAGCTAGAAGGGACCCTGAAAAGTCATCAGGTCCAGCCCCTCACCTTTGCTAGCAGGACCCAGACCCTTAGGTGTCCCCCTCAAGGATTGAACTCAAAACTCTTGGTTTAGCAAGCCAATGCTCAAACCACTGAGCTATCCCTCCCCCCTACAGCCATTAGGTTCCTTTGAAATCCCCAGCCTTAAGTCAAATGTTCAAACTTATCCTCTTGTTTGTAGGCTGAGAAACCCCTGAGTATGGATTACTGAGGCTCTGGGCACCAAGAATTCCCTTTGCCATCAGATGCATATATAGATGCTTAGCACCTCTGAAATTTAGGGACACTAAATTAGAAGCCACAATTGAAAACTGGAACCTAAGGATCACATTTTTTAAAGGCATTTTTAAAGTGGGAACCCGTAAAGCACCTAGGCACCTAAGCACCTATTTCAATAGCAACCAGATGCTTATGAAAATCCTAATAGGTGCTTAAATCTCTTTAATAATCTGCCCAAGTGACTTGCTCAAGCTCAAAGAAGAAGTGTGCAGTAGAACCAAAATGTGTTCTCAGTTTCCGGAGCTAAATTTGCAAAAGCAAAGACAATTTTTTTGTTGCATCAAATTTTGGGTGTCCAAATGCTTCCTCTTTAAAGAGGCTTGATTTTCAATGGTGGGTGTTCAGCAGTTACTGAAAATGAGGGCCCTTCTATGTCACTTCAAGTGAGACATTCAACATTTTGGGCCTCCAAAAAACCTAGTTATTTTTGGAAACGTAAGCCTTTTTTCCCGAATCCACTTCTTTTATCACAAACCATTTTCTTCCTCATCGCTCCAATAGGATCCTTACAATACTGTGAAAAAATTAGAGATGGATTAAAAATAAAAATTAAAATACTTTTAACAATCCAAATTATTTTCATTTTGAATGATTCCAAATGGAATTAAAAATAAAACAGAACATTAACTGTTTATTCAAAACATTTTTTCACAAACATTAATTTACAGCTAATGTTGTTTTGTAAATGTAAATGTGGCAAGATTTTGGTAAGGTTTACACTATTTTAATTAAAATTTGATATAAAATAACATGGTACATTCATGACAAAGAAAAAGAAACACATCAGTAAAGTTCATAAATATTTTGTTAAAAATATTCCAACTAGTTCTAGAAATAACATCAGCTTTCTACTCAACAGTCACGAGGCATCAGTGGAGTATTGTGTTCAGTTTTGGGTGCCACATTTTAAGAAAGATGTAGACAAATTGGAGAGAGTTCAGAGGAAAGCAACAAAAATGATCAAAAGATTAGAAAAACTGACACAAGAGGAAAGGGTAAAAAAACTGAGCATATGTAGTCGTGAGAAGAGAATATGGTAACAGTCTTCAAATATGTTAAGGGTTGTAATAAAGAAAATGATCAACTGTTCTCCAAGTCCAGTAAAGTTAGGAAAAGACTAAATGGGTTTAACATGCAGCAAAGGAGATTGAGGTTAGATAGTAGGAAAAAATGATGAAAACTGGTGATCTAGCCCCAGAATCCATAGGGTCGTGATTTACTGCACTGACTGTCAGGATCCTAAAATGTAAACATCATTGAAATGAGTTTTAGTGTCATTTCCATTCATAAATTCCAGAGGTGGCTAAGGGACCAAATCCCAGTGGTCATTAAAGGATGTTCATATAGTTATGTAGAATCCAACCATGAACCCTTTGGAGTCTTCTTCTTTCCAAGGTAGGTGAAGAATTTTTTTCACTCAGAGAACCAACATGAACATTATTATTTCTTTTATACTTTTTATTCTCTTATGCTTCTTGGTCACAACTTTTCTCTGGCCTATATTAGCTCCTTGGGCTTCAGTGGAGTAAATCAGATGTATCTTGGCACGTCTACAAATTTCTCTTCTTTCCACTGAAAATCACTCAGACATATAAGACATATTGCATAGAAACCCACAGACAGTCTCATTTAGACAGTCTTACTCAAATACAGTAGAAATTGCAAGTAGTCTCCAAGATTTCAAGTAGAATACTCATGGGGTGAGTTTCTATTCAATGTGAGGAATGGGAGGAATAAGAGACAGAATTCAGTATATAGCTACATTCTGTTCAGACAAGAAATAAAGGCTAATGAATCAGATTTTTGAAGGTATTTAGGCACTTGTAAAGGTACTTAGTAGAATTTTCAAAAGCATATGGGTACAAAAAATCATTAATTTCAGCACTGAGACAGTTTTGAAAATTCCGCTAGGCACCTAAATATATTTAAGAACCTCATCCAAAGTAACTCCCTAAGACTAGATTCTGGTATCAGTTACTGTGTGGTATCAATGTGGAGTAGCTCAGTAGAAGTCAATGGAGTTTTGAGGATTGACCTGAGCACAACTAAGGGCAGACACTAATTCTAAATTGCCAGAATTTAGATTAAGCCATTCTCTGAAATGGGAACAGCAGACAGAGAGTCCTGGGGAATCTGGTCTTCAGGTCCCAAGACGGATTTGCAAGACTCACAATGAGGGGGCAAAAACAACTACAACCCCACCCCACTTTACCTGTAAACTGATCAAATGTTATCTGAAGTCATTAGGTTGGATTCAGATTTCAGTGAGCATGAGAAAAATCAAGAATGTGGACTCAGATGGTCAGTCTTTCTGGTATTATCTCTATAAATATTGGATCATTTGAAAAGATTTTCCATATAGTCCAGGCTGGCAAATAAGTGATAAAGATGTAATTCTCCTCTCGCTCATCCTGGTGTAAATTAGGAGGAACACCACTTCAGGTAATGGGGCTCGTTCTCCATTCTTTCAAACTGGTGGAAATCAGGGATAACTCCATGGGTGTGACTGAAGTCACAACAGTTTAAAACTGTTATAAATGAGGGGATAGTAAGGTTGACTATTTTCAATTAAATAAGTAGTTATTTTGGCACAAAAGAAAATAATTATTAATTTCCCATTAGATTACTTTTTTCTTTTTAGCTATAATCTTATTTAGTTTTAATTATTTTTATTATTACTCTTATATGGTTACCATGAGAAACAATGCTACTTGGGCGTAAATATAGCGACAACCAATTCTTCAGGCAATAATATTAATTATACTGAAAAATACATTGTGAACAAAATGGCATATGTGCCATTGGCAATTAGTTTTAAGTTAGACTGAAGATAGCATATGAACAAACAGAGTTTGATCCAAAGCTTAATAACAGCAAAGGACTTTGTACTAGGCAACAGAGGCAAAAGAAGAATTCCACACAGGGGATGATCTTTTAATAGCTATTTCCATAATAGCTATAAATACTGGATCATTTGAAAACCATTTTCGTATCTATCTATCCATCCATCCATCCATCCATTCTAGGAAGAACAGTTTACTACATATTCAGTTGGTAGAGCCATCTGTGTATTAGGTATTCAATTAATCTATCTTTCAATATAAAAGAATCTACAATATCTCTCTGGGCAGATAGATAGACAGATAGATAGATAAGGAATACAGAAAGAGACACGGAGAGGACATGATAACTGGAGTAATATTTTGTTAAGCTCATGATTTTTTTTTATTATTTTTGTTATTTATTACTGTTACTGATTCATTTCATTCTTCCTTATTTTATAGCTGGATGGGATGGCTTAGAACTTTTAGCTCCAAGTCCTAAACACCTGCAACTACTTGCTCAAATGGCAGTAGGGTGGATGAAGATAGATAACGTTCTGAGGTATCATAAATCTATGTCCATAATGTTTACTCTCTCTCTCTCTCTCTCTCTCTGTGGTGCAAGGTCTTCAGTCTAACATGTAAGAGAATCAAGTTACAATACTTCTTCATGGGCATTAAACAATGCAGGGCAATATTTTCAGATGGACTAGTAGGCATTTTTCCCAATATCTCTCACAAAAAGTTCCCAGTCACTGCACAGATGTGCACTGTACTGAGAGTTTCTGAAAGATGTCACTTATTATCCCAAATGTCCTTTGTACAGTCCTGTTTTCTGTCTGACCCCATTCCATTGGAACTCAATGGGAGTTCAGTCATTCACTTCCATTTTATCAAGATAGTAGTTTGTGAAACCCAGCTGATCATGGCGCAATATCACCATGGAGGAGCCTGCCAAGCCCAGCTGCCCCCGTTACTGCCTGGTCAATAGCTCTGAGCCTTGGGTTAGAGCAATTTGGGTGTAGATGTAAGGGGAGAGGGGCTTGAACCTGATTTTGAAACCTGGGGTTACGCTGCAGTGTATACGTACCCTATGACAAACATCATTAAATGATTGGTAAAATGTCCTCAAAATGTTCTTATGCAGAAGAGAGGTTTCTGATTTCACTCCACACCACTCTTCTCCAAATTGGATTATTTTGTTGAACATTCCCATCACATTCCATCTGTCACTGAAGAGTCAATGACTATTTTTCCCTATACTTCATCCCCAACATATCAACAAAAGGAACTTTGTACAGCAATGTGAAAGAGGATATGCTATGAGGAGATAAAGAAAATTATGGATTCTCTCAGACTGCCAACCCCTACAGATTAGATCTTGTGAAATAGCATAAAATATGATTCATGAAAGTATTAATCTTTACTTAATAGAATAAAAATGTGAATAATATTAGTGGCCATCTGTAATAACCTTAGTCCCAGATTTGGACCTTAGCGTCCAAAATATGGGGGTTAGCATGAAAACCTCCAAGCTTAGTTACCAGCTTGGACCTGGTACCTGCTGCCACCACCCAAAAAATTAGAGTGTTTTGGGGCACTCTGGTCCCTCTGAAAAACCTTCCCTGGGGACCCCAAGACCCAAATCCCTTGAGTCTCACAACCAAGGGAAATAATCCTTTTTTCCCTTCCCCCCTCCAGGTGCTCCTGGAGAGATACACAGACACAAGCTCTGTGAAACTACACAGAGGGACTCCCCCTCTCCGTTCCCAATCCTGGAAACAAAAGTACTTTCCTATTTCCCCAGAGGGAATGCAAAGTCAGGCTAGCAATCCAACACACAGATCTCCCCTTGACTTCTTCCTCCCACCAATTCCCTGGTGAGTACAGACTCAATTTCCCTGAAGTAAAGCAAAACTCCAACAGGTCTTAAAAGAAAGCTTTATATAAAAAGAAAGAAAAATAAGTACAAATGTTCTCTCTGTATTAAGATGATACAACACAGGGTCAATTGCTTAAAAGAATATTGAATAAACAGCCTTATTCCAAAAGAATACAAATCAAAGCACTCCAGCACTTATATTCATGCAAATACCAAAGAAAAGAAACCATAGAACTTACTATCTGATCTCTTTGTCCTTACACTTAGAAACAGAAGACTAGAAAGTAGAACTACTTCTCCAAAGCTCAGAGAAAGCAGGCAGCCAGAAAACAAAGACTCAGACACTCCAATCCCTCCACCCAAAGTTGAAAAAATCCGGTTTCCTGATTGGTCCTCTGGTCAGGTGCTTCAGGTGAAAGAGACATTAACCCTTAGCTATCTGTTTATGACACCATCTACAGAGTTTCAGATCTTATGTGTGGGAAGCTGGGACAGCAAGAGAGAGAGATGAATATAGATTACTATTTAACTGCTGAGCAACAGAGAAACAAATAGTGATATATATATATATATATATATATATATATATATATATATATATATATATATATATATATATATATATATATATAGATGATGCTGAATAGATAGATCTATTCTGATACATGTCTCTCTGACTTTGTTCTAGATACAGAAATAAGATTATCTGAGAGAGAAAGAGTCAAACATTGATATATAGATTCTGATATATTACTATCAATATCTATCTATCTATCTATCTATCGTCAATTAACAATATATATCCCCACATAATTAGGTAGATGATGGACAAAAATGATCACACAAACTCTTCACCAAGACAGTTTTATAAAACTTTCTTCCAGGTGAAACACATTGAAGAAACATCATGAGAATAATGAATCAAACTACTGTCACAGAATTCATCCTTGTGGGGTTTTTCAATCATCCGAACCTGCAGGTTCCACTGTTTCTGATCTTCCTTGGTATTTATACCATAACCCTTACAGGAAATGTGCTCATTATTCTAGTAACATCATTTGACTCAGCTCTGAATAGCCCCATGTACTTCTCCCTCCAGAACTTGGCCTCATTAGAGATCTGCTTCAATTTGGTCATTGTCCCAAAGACGCTGGTCAATCACCTGATGGAAAATAAACCCATCTCCTTTGTTGGATGTGCAGCTCAAATGTATTTCTTCTTCTTCTTTGGGGCAAGTGAGTGCTGCCTTTTGGCCACCATGGCCTATGACCGCTATGTGGCCATATGCAACCCGCTGCATTACCCAGACATTATGACTCGAAGGGCTTGTTTTCAGTTGGCTGGTGCCTCATGGTTCTCTGGACTTCCAGTGGCCACTGTGCAAATGATGTGGATATTCAGTCTGCCATTCTGCAGGTCAAATCAAGTCAACCATTTCTTCTGTGATAGCCCCGCTGTGCTGGAATTGTCCTGTGCTGACACTTCCCTCTTCGAAATCGAGTCCCTCACAGCAACTGTGCTTTTCATCATGTTCCCATTCCTGCTGATCCTGGTTTCCTATGTGCGGATCATTACCACCATCCTGAGGATGTCCTCAGAAGAGGGCAGACACAAAGCCTTCTCCACCTGCTCCTCTCACCTGGTGGTGGTGACTCTCTTCTATGGCACAGCCATCTCAACCTACTTCCAACCTAAATCCAGCAACTCCCCAGAGACCAAGAAGCTCATCTCTCTCACCTACACGATGGTCACCCCTATGTTAAACCCTATCATTTATAGCCTGAGAAACAAAGAGGTGAAGGGTGCCTTGAGGAGAACACTGGGCAGGAAATTATTTTCAGAGAAAATGTAATTTCTTCAAGCCTAGAACTCCATTCAGTTCATGGGGCTGGTTCTCCTCTTTCTTACCCAAGTGTAAATCAGCAGTAACTGCCATGGAGTCAACGGGTCGAATCCCTTCTCTATCATACTGGTATAAATCAGAACTGGCATCTCCCGAAATAAATTCATCTTTTCTGAAACTAGTGTAGGGCAGAAGAGAATCAGCTTTTGATTCAGGAGGGGTGATTGTTATCTGAAATTCTGGTGGACTTGAATGTCCGTGGTTAAACTGTACGTGGTTTAAGTTCAGTAAAATGCCAAGATTATTATTTCGTTCTACTTCTTTTGATATGTGTTTATTTTGTTTGCTTAGCTTCTTGCCTTTAAGAGCTTCTCTTCACCAGCAAATTTTACCAAAGTGGAGTATAAGGTCTGCTGTAATTAAGTCTGAGAAGACTAATCTGTTTAATCTTTATTCTAAGTACTATAAATCTGTGTGTTCCCTTACATTGACTTTGCATTGCGTTTGTCTCACAAAGATTAAGGTTATTTTTACCTGAAATTCAACTCATGTATGTTAATGAGTCCTGAAAACTGTACCAGATTTATGTTCAGTAAAATACTGAGAGTATAATTTTGCTCTGTTCATTTTTTGTTTTGACTCTCTTCTTCTCGTCTCCTCCCTAGAATTTTTTTTATTTTTTGAGAAAAAATTGAAGATATGAAATGTTAGCTAATAATTAATAAATTAAAATATTTGGAAATGCTGCCAAGGCGCCTCATGGGAATATTTAACAGAAACAAACATCTGACAGAATGGACAGCTGCTTCTATAGACGGTTATTCCAAGCGTAGAAGGGGCCAGATCCAAAGCTCAAGAGGGTCATTTAATTGACTTATTTGGACTTTGGAATAAGCCAACGAAGAACAATCCCTATTAGTGACACCAAATCAATGTAGTGCTTGTTTCTTCTGAGGTTTTGACCATTCAGAACTGCCAGAGAATTCAAGGGGCATGAGATGATTTGGGGTTGTCATTCTTGATCCCAAACAATTAATGATAATTAAAGTCAACATAAAGATTCTAGTCCTGATACTACTTTATACCACCGTCACTCCATTAACTTTAGTAAAACGATGCTTCGTTCACACGTTTATGACTGAGAAAAAAGTCACACCTCATATGGAGAGTAATTAAAAGGAAGGAAATTTATCTTAAATTACCTTAATTTTTTCCATTAAAACTGTAACAAAGGGACATTCACTTCCACATAGAAACACAGATTTTAAACTCACATAAGCTGATTCTCACTTCTTCTTCTTTCCCCCTGGACCTTATTATACCTTTACCTTAGCCTTAAAACATCATTTCCAACCCTTTGTATCCCTATATGCAACCCCCACAGTAAGTGACTACTCCAACTCCTCACTCCACAGCATTTAAAATACAACTGGAAAATATGTAGCATTTAAGGGCATTTGAACAAGGACCTTTTTCAAGACATAGCTTTTCTGCTGTGGAAGAAGGGAAAGAATTGACAAGGATTTGTAGGGGATCTTAATGCATGTCAGTTTGTTAACAAGAGTAAGGCCAGCTGTAACCCTAATGACGTGAGACTTGTAGAAGCGAGGATTGTGTGAGGCGAGCAGAAAAGAACTGTGTGAGAAGTTATTACGACCTTGCACTGATAATTAAATATGTAGGCTGGCGCCCAAAAGCTGAGAAAAATAAGATAGCAGGATAGCCTATGCATAAACAAAATGCATCTGTTGCTCATCATTATCTGTAATATTGCTTGCTATTGTCTGTAACAAAGGTATAAATGCTTGCTGTAATTGTTTACCTGTGGAGAGACCTGTCCGGAACTGGGGCAACCCAGTGTCCTAGGGCACTCCCTCCCTCAATTAATATTGCTTGAGAAATAATAAAGTATTTGATTTTGCTGCACCCAAACTAAAAGCGAGAACTGAGTTTTTCTCCAACACTGCTGTGCCGATGGAAACCCAGGTAATTCATGATAGCTAGTTTGAGAGGTTTTTAGGACTTTATTTCAGAAAATTTTTAATTGCAAATATACAGGGTTATATAAAAGTTCTATAAATAGGATTGCATCCCTCTCCTTGTACTTATTGTATGTCACTTATCTTCTGAGATTATAATCTGTGTGGGGAATGGTTTGTACACCTGTAGCACAAAGAACCTGGTCTCTGGGCACCATAGTAGTATAAACATGATATAGTATTCATGAATTAATATTAAACGTCAGATCATTTCTCCTTCCTATTATTTTACTGTTGTTTGTTTAGATTTTCTTTCTTTCTTTCTTTCACAAAAGTATGTGAAGTGATTTAAGTAAACTGAATGTCATGCAGTTGGCATGAAGTGTCAAACAGTGTAGTGTACTCAGACCTAACCCTGCAGTTGTATCATTATGAAAAGCAGATAAATGCCAATGTCCTTATATTTCATAACTCAGTATTTCAGCTGGTATCATCATGACAAACATGGGAAAGTAATTCCCACTTCCTTTGGACAACAATGTGCATCACCCAACCTTTCTTTTCCTGGCTGGACTGAAGAGAATATGAGTGACTGAAACTCTTCCAAGGGAGATTAAAGATAGAAATGTAATTTTAATCAATACCAATCACCTTACACCTTTCACTTCTAAACTTACTCCAGAGACTCTCAGGTTTTTCTGCAGTTTCAGAGCTCTGAGAGCTCTGAGCACTCACTCCTCTCTTACATATAATGCAACTCCCCCACCTTTTCTGTCCTGCCTGTGCTTTCTGAACAGTTTATATCCATCCATGACAGTACTCCAGTCATGTGAGTTATCCCACCAAGTCTCTGTTATTCCAATTAATTGGCTCCAGGTGTCTTAATTAGCTTGCCTGTCTCAATTGGTTCCTGATTGCTCTAGGGCAGCACCCTGTTCTGGTCACTCAGGGAACAGAAAACTATTCATCCAGTGGCCAATATATTTGCCTTCTACCAGACTCCTGTACCCCAGTGGTCAGGGTGTGTCACAAGTGTAACTGGGAAATCCTATTAGGTGCCTTTAACAGTCTGCCCAAATGACTTGCTTGAGCTCAAACAGGAAGTCAATGGTAGAACTAAAGTCGTCTTCAGTTTTCGTGAGCTAAATTTTCAAAAGCTATATGCAATTTTTGCTGTATTAAGTTTTGGGTGCCAAACTCTGGCACTTTAAAAAGGCTTGTGGGTGTTCAGCACTCTCTGAAAATCAGGGACTTTCTCTGGCACCTCAAGTGGGCATTCAACCATTGGGCCTCCACTTCTTCGATCATCAAACTGTTCTTCTTCCCTTTCATTCCATAGGATCCTTGCAATATTGTGAAAATAATTAGAGGTAGATGAAGAATGAAAAATAAAATACTTTTAACAATCCATGTTAATTTCATTTTGAATGATTGAAAATGGAATTAAAAGCAAACCAAAACCAAAACAGGTTTTTTCTATTAACTTTTTATTCAAAAAAAATTTCAAAATTTTAATTTACTAGCAATGTTATTATTAAGAATGCAAATATAGATAAGATAAGGTTTTGGTAAGGTCGACAATATTATTATTAAAGTTTGATATAAAACAACATGGTACGTTTCATAACAAACCAAGAGAAACAAATCAGTAAGATCAATAACTATTTTGTTGAAAAATATTTCAAATTCTTCTAGAGATAACATCAGAGCTCTGCTTGGCACTCATGAGGCTTGGTGGAGTATTGTGTTCAGTTGTGGATGTCACATTTTAAGAAAGATGTAACCAAATTGGAAGGAATCTAGAGGAGAACAACAAAAAATATCAAAGGTTTAGAAAACCTGACCTAGGAGGAAAGGTTAAAAAAAACTAGGCATGTTTCATCATGAGAAAAGAAGACTGAGGGGAAACCTGATAAAAGTTTTCAAATATGTTAGTGACTGATATAAGGAAGACAGGGATCAATTGTTCACCATGTCCACAGAAGATAGAGGAAGTGATGGGATTAATCTGCAGCAAAGGAAATTCAGATTTGATATTAGGAAAAGCTTCCTAACTCTCAGGGTAGTTAAACTCTGGAATAGGCTTGCTAAGGTGGTTATAGAATGCCCATCAGTGGAGGTTTCTGAGAACAGGTTGGACAAACACCTGTCAAGGATGGTCAAGGTTTATGTGGTCCTGCCTCAGTGCAGGGGAGCTGGATCTGATGACTTTCTGAGGTGCCTTCGAGCCCAGAAGTAGATTTTTCTGCATGATTTCCTTAGGGCTCCTTTCAGCTTCTCATTCCTCAAGCCATAGACAATGGGGTTCAACATTGGTGTCACAACAGTGTAGAGCAGGGAGAGCAGCTTGTTGCTTTCCACATAAGAGCTGGACTTGGGCTGCAAGTAAACAACACCCCCTGTGCCCAGGAAGAGGGTCACCACAATAAGGTGAGAGGAGCAGGTGGAGAAGGCTTTGTGCTTCCCTTCAGTCGAGGGCATCTTCAGGATGGTGGAGATGATCTGACTGTAGGATACCAGGATCAGGATTGAGGGGACTATGGCCAGTAGAATAATGAGGATGAACAATTCAGTCTCACTCCTGTAGGTATCTGCACAGGCCAGCTTCAGCATAGGAGGAATATCACAGAAGAAATGGTCAATTTCATTTGGCCCACAGTAGAGTAAAGTAAACACTAAAGAGATATGTCCTGAGGACACCAGGGAGCCTGCAGCCCAGGACACAGCTACCATCTGCAGGCAAAGGCTTCTGCTCATAATAAGCGTGTAGCGCAGGGGGCAGCAAATGGCAATGCATCGGTCGTACGCCATGGCTAGAAGGAGGAAACACTCCGAAATGGAATGGAAGAAATACACCTGTGCGGCACAGCCCAGAATGGAAATGGCTTTGCTTCCCACCAGTAGGTTGACCAGCATCCTCGGAGTGGTGACCGAAGCATAGCAGATCTCCAGGAAGGAGAGGTTTCTCAGGAAGAAATACATGGGGGTGTGGAGAGCAGCATCCATGAGCGTGATGAAAATAATTAGGCTGTTGCCCAGTAGGATCACCATGTAAGCAGCACCCACCCCTACAAAGAGCCAGTCCTGCAGCACGTCAGGAACATGAGAAAACCCGAGCAGAATGAACTCCCTTACAGAGGTTTGATTTTTGACTGACATGGAATTTCTTGTGCCTGGCTTTCCTCTCACATGCATGAAGGCCTAGAAGGATTCAAATTCATTGGTAAATGTTAATTTTACCAGACACACATAAACCGACAAAAAACATATTTCCATTGATAATAACTGAAATTTACAGATAGTCAGACAAAGGAAACTTTTGCTTGAGAACTTATTAGAGTTTGACTGAAGGATATTTACCTTATATATTTTGGCATGTGATGTTGACAATTTGTGTTTTAACAGTTATAAATGCTTTAAATTTTTAGAACCTCAACATCGACTGTAATTAAATAATGATTGTCTGACCCTATCTCCCTAATTTCCCACAACTGTGAAAATTTCAATTGAAAAAAAAAACAATTACAAATAAACCTTGATATTATCTGTTGAAATTATCAAAAAATAAAAATCATATTCTGCCACTATGTTGGGATCAGCCGCAGAGTTGAACCTGGTGAAGTGAAAGCAGAGTCTGGCTCATTATTTATCAGTTGTATTCCATCAGTGTCCGCAATTTGCTAGATACCTTCCACAAAACAATTTATGAGTTTCAAGATAAGTTCATATTCTGGGTCTGAATGATTCTTAGGGATCTACGGTTCAAACACCCACATCTAAAAGGGAAATGAGAAGAGAAAAGAAAAGTGATGGGGACAAAGCACGACATAGAGTAACATGCAGGAAAATATTCACCACTGCTGCAAAAGGGCACATCTCCTGGATTCTGCCTTCTTCTGATGTGTTCATAGATACTGGATCCAATTTCTTTCTCATTACCCAGGTGTAAATGCAGAATAGTGCCTTTAAAGTAAATTATCTTGATCCGCTTCTCAGGATTCACACTAGCATAACTTCCTGGACTTCACTGAATTCAGAAGGGAAATAAGGTTCAAATAATTAACAGTGAGGGTAATTAAGCACTGGAACAAATTACTGAGGAATGTGGTGGATTCGCCACACAAAATCTTTAAATCAAGATTGGACGCCTTTCTAAAATATATGCTCTAGCTAAGATGGAACTTGTGGACTCAATATAGGGTGAAATTTAGGGCTTGTTGAAACATTTGGAATGACACTGTGGAGAATGCGGGAATTTTTGTAATGCTTGTAATGAACAATACGTGTGACTGAATTTGCCCACCCATGTATTGCTATCCACTGTGCATGAAATGAAGGGGTCAATTTCCCCTAGGAGAGAAGGGAATAAGACATGGCTGAGTGTCAGGAATGACATCTGGATTGGGGCCATTTACATTATCAAGGACTGAATGGAATGTATACCTGTGCCTGGAGTCTCCTGGAGAGACAATAGAAGACGCAATGGCCAAACATTATGCTTAAGCCAAGGTGGGGTCGTACTTGTGAACACAACAGAAGCAGCAACTGGCAACAAAAATACTGCAGGTGACACGTGGCTGTATTAAGAACTCCCGCAGCCAGAGAAAGACAAGGAGACAGAGACTAAACATGGACTCAAGAAATGTCTGGAAAGCCAGGCAAAGGATTCCGCTGCTCTGGACTTTGATTTAAACTTTCCTTTGCCAGAGTAAACCAGTTTTTCAAGTGCAGTATTCCATTTGACTAATCGATACTACCTAGTCTTGAAAAGTCTGTCTGGTGTCACTGCAGATACTCCCTAGGTGCACTGTCCCACAAAAGTCTCAAACCAGGAGTCTGAACTAAATTGGACTTGCTATTGAGAGCACACAGGGAGAAATGGGAGCGGTAAAGCTAGCTAACTCAGTCTCAGAGTCATGAGAGCTCACTATAGTAGAAAGAACAGGAGTATTCTCTAAGGTGCCACAAGTACTCCTGTTCTTTTTGCAGATACAGACTAACATGGCTGCTACTCTAGTAAAAAGTAAACCCTTGGGACTGGTCAAAAATAGAGGAATTCCAAGAGAGACTATTTAAAAGCTGAGGCATTACACACAACCTGTAAATCATTGACAGAAATATTTTCCCTTTTGAAAATAAGATTTCACCAAAATCTAAAATCTCCAGGGGAAAAAAAAAATTCTGCAGAATTTTCCAAGAAAGCAAGCATTTTATTTTGGTTCACAATGTCAAAATGTTTCATTTCAGAATCTTGTCATTCTGCAAACACTATTTGGCATATCAATTTTTTGTCCTGAATCAGGATGAAAACAGAGGCTGAACTATTGGAATTTCCTATATGATGGAAATTCCATTTTTCATCAGCTCTATTGAAATTCACTGTCCTGTGCTGTACAGGAGGTCAGAGTAGATGATCACAATAGTCCCTTTTGACCTGAAACTCTATGAATCCATGAATTTACTCTGAATTTATTCCTGAGTAACCAAGTGCAGACTTTGGCTCCATTCGTCAACTATTTTATGGCTCTAGATTTTTCAATTTTGATAAAAAAAAAAACTCATATTTTCCTCTCTGCTATATTAGAGTGAAATCAATCTGACTTAAGGAGTATGATACTACTCAGCCCTAGACCTTGTCTATGCTAGAAAAATTATGTCAGCATGACTGAGTTGCCCAGGTGTTTGAAAAATTCATATCTCTGAGTGGGGCAGTTAAGCTGACCTAAATCCCTTTGTACACAGTGCTGTGTTGATGGAAGAATTCTTCTGTTGACCTAGCTACCGCTTCTCGGGGAAGTGGATTACCTCCTCTGACAAGAGAACCATCCTATCAGAGTATGTAATGTCTACACCAACACACTACAGAGGCACAGATGAGGTGCTGCACCTCTATCGCTGTAGCATTTCAAATGTAGACAAGCTCTTAGCAAGAGTAGCAGAAACTGGCTCAGAGTAATTCCACTGTAGTCAGTGAAATGACTCTAGGTTTACACCAGAGTAAACAGAGATTTGTTCTGGGTGACATTTTCAAACCAAAGTGAATTAGAAACACAAATACCATTGGGAGTCAATAGGACTCATGCTTATAATTGCTTAGGTACATTTGATCACCCACCATCAACGTGTGAAACAAATGCATTGTTTTATTTCTGTAAGTACACCCATCTTTTAACCCTAGTCCCTGTAGAGCCAACAGTATAGCTAAATTCTTCTCTCAGACATATTGGTGTGAACCAGAAGTAACTCCACAGAAGTCAGTGAGGGTGATTCTCTATCGTTTTTTATATTCTGCTTTAAATCAGGGATAACTCAACTGGAGTCAATGGGGTTTGATTCTCCTCTCACTCACTCAAGAGTAAATCAAGAGTAACTCCACTGAAGTCACTAGACCTCATAGACTCATAGACTCATAGACTTTAAGGTCAGAAGGGACCAATGTGATCATCTAGTCTGACCTCCTGCACAAAGCAGGCCACAGAACCCTACCCATCCACTTCTATAACAAACCCCTAACCTATGTCCGAGTTATTGAAGTCCTCAAATTGTGGTTTGAAGACCTCAAGCTGCAGAGAATCCACCAGCAAGTGACCCATGCCCCACGCTGCAGGGGAAGGCGAAAAACCTCCAGGGCCTCTGCCAATCTGCCCTGGAGGAAAATTCCTTCCCGACCCCAAATATGGCAATCAGCTAAACCCTGAGTGTGTGGGCAAGACTCACCAGCCAGCACCCAGGAAAGAATTCTCTGCAGTAACTCAGATCCCATCCATCCAACATCCCATCACCACCCACATGGCATACTTATCTACTGACAATCAAAGATCAATTGCCAAAATTAAGCTATCCCATCATACCATCCCTTCCATAAACTTATCAAGCCTCCACTACTCCCCTTGGAAGGCTGTTCCAGAACTTCACTCCTCTAATAGTTAGAATCCTTCATCTAATTTCAAGTCTAAACTTCCTAGTGTCCAGTTTATACCCATTTGTTCTTGTGTCTACACTGGTACTAAGCTTAAATAATTCCTTTCCCTCCCTAATATTATTCTTCCATCAGCTCTATCAGGCGGCACTTCATGCAGACAAAACTCTTCTCAGGTACCCCCTCCAGGATCATGTACGTGCCACAGCTTCCACATCCAGTCATCCTCATTGTGTCTTTCACTGCTACCTCTGTATCAGTCATAGCCTTCCCATCTAAAGCCTGGTAGTCCACGGAACACAATGCAACACAAACCCCCAGCAGGCACCAGACCACCCCCTAATCCCTTAACTAGCCTGTCAGTTCCTCTGTCCTAGTCTCCCCTGCAACCTCCAACAGAACTCAACTCCTCTGAAACTCCCCTGTTTACAGCTCTGTTTGTTGGCTCCTGTGCCGCTGCAGCTGTTTGATTCTGCTTTCATTGTCCTGAGTTCAATCAGAAATCAATTGATCTCATTCTATTCTCATGCACTGCAGTGTAAATCATGAGTCCTATTTTACTGTCGCTCTCTGCAACTTAAATCAGGAGTTGCTCCATTGAATTCAGTGGATACTAACTAATCTCCTCTCACTTACCAAAGCATAAATCAGGAGTATCTCTATAGTGGAATCAGGCTCAGTGCTAGCAAGAATAATAGGGTTCAGATTTTTCTGGATGTGATAGAAGATGGATTTCTTCACCAAGTAGTTGAAGAACCAACAAGAGGGGATGCCATTTTAGATTTGGTTTTGGTGAGTAGTGAGGACCTCATAGAAGAAATGGTTGTAGGGGACAACCCTGGTTCGAGTGATCATGAGCTAATTCAGTTCAAACTAGATGGAAGGATAAACAAAAATATTACTTTCATTTTTTCCCACTGAAATAGTTTTGAACCTTCTCATATCATTTATATTTCTGGATAATGTATGAGAAAAATAACATCAAATACAAAAGTCTCACCTGCATCTGGAATGTGCTTTGTTCGTTTTGTTGGTTGCTAAATAATATCTGAAAGTGCTGAAGCTGCAAGACCATTTATATTTTGTTGACCCACTTGAGATCTCTCCTTTTATAATCCCCTTAATCCAAGTACTGATCTGCCATAAAATTTAAAAGGTGTTTTTGTCTTTTTCTCACACAACAACAGAAAACTTTACCTATAGTGCATGTGTAACCCACGTCTCCTGAGTGTGGTGCTCTGTCCCAGTTAGTGGCACTGAAACTACTTAGAGAAATTAATGAGTGTGCTACAACCTTAGCTAAGGTTCTTGTAGCTTTTAGTTCATGCACTAAGCTCCAGAGGGCCCAGGTTTGATCCCGCCAGTTGACAACTGGGGTCTGCTGGTGTTACACATGGGCTCTGTGTAAAGATGGTCAATTTTTTTCATCTAAACTTTTTGGGTTTTGTTTTGTTTACAGAAAATAGGTTTTCTTCCAAAATAATACATTTAAATAAAAGCTTCCATTAAAAAATCAGGTTTGGATAAATATGTTTTGTTTTTTTAATTTAAAACCAAAACTTTTAATGGCTTGTCTGAACAGTGTAAATGTTTGACCTTTTATGACTTGTTTTTTTATTGCAAGCTGAATAATCTTTCATGAGAATTTTTTTTTAAAAGACATAACATGAGCTGTTTACAGTATTGTTGTAGCTGCCATTTTTGAGCCATTCTAACTCTCCTGTTTTGCTATCAGTCAGGATGTAATTTTGTATAGTATCTCTTAGAAGCAGAAAATAAACTTTACAATCCAAAGGAAGGATTTTAAGTACCTCTGCTTTTGAATTTTTTGTAGGAAGGAGCAGAAAATGCAGTTTCTGCAAAACAGAATTCTAGAGGGGAAATCAAAATGAATAGTTAATGTGGGGTGAGTTTGACCCAAATCAGAATATTTTGGTTTTTAACTGATGCAAAATGCTAAGTTTTGAATCAATTCAATAAATCATTAAACTGCATGTCCCTATCACTGCGTTGCATTGTGAGAGTTACCATTCTGGCTCGGCTGACCAGACAGCAAGGGTGAAAAATCAGGATAGGGGTGGGGATAATAGGCTCCTTTATAAGGCAAAGCCCTGAATATCGGGACTGTCCCTATAAAATCGGGACATCTGGTCACCCTAGTTCCAGCCTCCCTTCTCTCATATGGACCAGGATCCCTGGAGGATTATATCACCCATAGTGTTATGCAGATTTCCTTCTACCCAAGCTGCATGGTGCATCATGGGGGGAGGTCACATGTGTGTGGGTGCATTATGGGAGATGTAGTCTATTCAATGAGCCTGGGTCATAGAGGAGAATGGGCTCTTCAGTTCAATAAATCAAAATGAAGAAAGGATACTCATGGACACTCATTTCCCATTAAAACATCTTAGGCAGTTTTGAAAATCTCAGCCTTTGCTTTACTCATTTGCTGTGAGTACAGGAAAGAATCCCCAAACTCTTATTGTATGTGAGGCTTCCAGTTTGGATATATGAAACTCAGCTGAGGTCATCAGTTCTAAATAGCGGATTACAACCTGGAAAATTATCTATGTTAGTAACAAACTAGCCAGTCACTGACTGACTCACTGACACAATTGGGCTTGGATGCAGTAGTAAGTGCACGTAGGCCCTTGCACTCACATACTAACCTATTGATTTCTCATTGACTTGTGGGATTTAATTTAATTGTTCTCATTGATCCAGTGTCATGAAATTATGGCTGACCTAATGCAGGAAAAATCCATTTAACTAAATTCTGTCTTTTCCTAGAGGTCATCAAATAGTGAGTCATTTGAATAAGACCCATTCAAATTCATTCCCCAACATATGAGGGACAGCTGTATCCAAGCAACGTGAGCAGGGCATGTTGAGTTTGAGGACATCAGTTTTGATACACTATATAGCATTCATTTCTGTACATGTTTACTTACAGGCAGGGTGCTTCTATAGGGATCATATCATCTATTCTCATAACTCCATTGAAGTCAGAGAAATTGGTCAATAATCCTTAACAATTCTAGCTGAGCTGCAGTTGTATCATTTAAGCTACACATAGGGTATATATGAATGTATTTCCAGTATCCTTTGTGCATGTGAGCTGATATTAAGTGTTCTTTTGCTCTGTCTCTATTTACCATGACACAGGTCTTCCACAGACAAGAACACAGATATCAGGTAGACATAAATCTGAGCTTCATAATTTACATACAGATTTTTAAAATTGCACATGGGATGGAGGGTGTGAGGGGAGGGAGAAAGCTTCATTCAACCCATTGTAGATCTCAGATATAGATATTGGATACATGATTATGTACCATAGGCTCAGGGATGGTCAGATCTGGGGTTTGGATGGGGGGACCTGTCACAGATCCTAGCCCATGCTCCCTGCCAGCCACCTACGAGGTCTCAGCAATCTGCAGCACTGGTTCCTCTCTGGAATAGTTCCTGGGTACCAACTCTCAGTGGGGTCCTCAGACCACCTGACATGGGCCTCCAGGACCAGCACTGACCCCCGAGATACCCCAGTAACTTAAACACAACCCCTTTCCCATAATTCATTCCCAGAGGCATGAAGCTTCTAGGTTAGGCTTTCGGTCTCTCAGGGACATGCAACAGCTGTGAAGTGGACACTTGGTACAGAGTCTGATACCTTTATGCTCTTTTATACTTAATCCTGTAATGCACAAGGAAGTACAGATCATAGAAAACAATGAACACTAAATACATGTCACTGCCTCAGTTTCCTCACCATTCCAGGACATTCTTGGGCTGGAGTCTTTGAATCCTTTAGGCTGTCCTACTGCTTAGGTCCATCTGGGTTTAGGAAAGTGGAAAGAACCAACCCCCTTTCCCCATGAGGCAGCTACATGCTGAGTTTCTCTCCCTCCTGGGGCCCATCACTCAGCCTCTGTGACCTTGTTCTCCCCTGCCCCATGCTTCCTCTTTCATCCTGTATGTTTTTATTTAAAGAACTCTTGGTCACCTGCCCTATTTTGTTTTACTCCTGCTAAGCTTCCATTGCTCCTCCCTCTCTCCCTTCCTCCACTCCCTCAAGAGGAATCAGCTAAACTGGTTTTCTAAGGATACAGCTGCTTTTGTGAATAGTCTTTGGGAGGTATAATTGCCATCTGAAATGGGATGTACCCCAGGGATGAAGTCTGGAAGCCTGTGGAGCTGCTGTGCTCCCAAATCATTCATCTGGGTTGACCTCTCACACGGCTCTGTTGATAACGCACAGCCATCCCCTCCAGGTGGGCCCTGCTATCACCCAACATGACATCAAGTGAAGCCACAAACCCAATTGAGTCACCTGAGTGCTTTACCTAAGCCACTCATGGACCAAGAATGGAGGCATGAGGCAATTTCCCAGCTCCCGAGCCTTACCCTATTGGAGTATAAACCCAAAGTTATTCCATTTTGCACTGGTCAGGGGTCTGTATGGTGCAAGCTTATTAATTAATCCTCTTCCCCCAAAATGTGGGGAAGATATGCACCAGCCTCTGTTAACAGAGCTAATATTCCCTGACACTTCACTCAAAACCACACTGGTTAAGATAAAACATAAAACAGATTTATTAAATACCAGAAAGATAGATTTTAAGTGATTATAAGTGATATCAAACAGATCAAACCAGATTACCTAGAAATAAATAAAACTGCAATCTGAGTATTATACAAACTGGATCAGATTTTAGGCAAGCTGTGCCTTACCCATGTATATCGTACAAGCAGGTTTTAGCTTCCTTACTCAGGCACGGCTTTCTTCTCTCCTGCCTGGGACCCCCTTCCACAGTTCAATTCTTGTTCCTCCAGTGTTTCCAGGTGTTTTTTGTAGGAGAGTGAGGCCTCTCTTTTATAGCTTCTTCCACGTGGAGGAAACTCCTTTGTTTCATGCCAAGTCCCCTCCAGCACAGTCTGTGGAAAATCACAGATACCAAGATGGAGTTCAGAATCATGTGGTCTAGTTACATGCCCTTGCATGCTTCACTGAGTCATAGCAGGGCCCTTTACCCATTGCTTACATGCTCCCTCTGGGAGGCTTTGTATACAAGTCCTGACATAGTCCTTGTGAGTGTGTATTCCCCTCGATGTGGCCTCTAGTACTGTTTAGCTTTCCCACTGTTGCAACTGAAAGGCTGGTTGTGGGTGTACCCAACTTCACAACATATTTCAGTAACACACAAATAGTAAAACTTCATAACTTCACATACAATGATAGCACATACAATCCAACAAGATATTAATGTTCAACAGATCAAGACTTTTAGAATGATACCTCACAAGGAAGACTTTGTACAAAACATAATAATTACATCACCATGGTGAATATAGGATGCTTTGGAATGCAGAGTGTCACACCATCATTAACCCAAAGTATTTACCTTTGCATCTGTGTGGGGTGTATGTGCTACAGGCCCTGTCAGTAATGATTGGTCCACATACATATAGGCTAGGCACTCATTGTATAGCATTAGGGTTGCCAGCTTTGTAATATTTAAAAACCAGATGCTCCAGCAGAAGCCCTTGAACCTCCTCCATCCCCCAAAGCCTTGCCACTTCTCCGCAGGCACTGCCCCTGCTCCACCCTTCCCCTTCCCCTATTTGCTCCTCTTCCTCCCTTTCCTGATTGCTCACTGCTCCTGCCTTCTCTCCCACCACCGCGCTCCACAGGTGAATCCCTCCCAACCTGGGGTCTGGGAGCTTCAGCCACCCAGTGCAGGTAGGAGGTGGCTCAGGCTGAGTAAGGGTTGGCCTGGGTGATGACCAGGCACCTCCCTGTGTCCCATGCCTGCAGTAACCAGACTTTGGGTGTCTGGTCAGTAGATCTGACCGGACACTGTCAGGTGTCCTTAAAGTCCAATTGAAAACCATGTACCTGGCCACCCCAAGAAGTTTTCATACTGTAACTTCACACTTTCAACCAGAATTCATAAGTTACATAGACATACTGCCATTTCATCACAGGGCTATCTTTAATTAGTTTTGGCTTGGGCAAGCTGATGTGTGATGGTTGGGTAACAAAACAACAGGAGTAGAAATCCATCTCTGAGTTAAATTCTCAGAAGTCAGTGCTTGTACACTGAAACAGCACTAGTTACACGTCATGAAGGGGATTTTCAAAGGAAGCTAAAAGTGGCAAATCTTAGATATTAGAAATTAATTCTGCATTACAGGAGAAATATCTTCTTGAATAACATTATCAATATTTATTAATGAAATTTTGTATGGTTACCAT
Source organism: Gopherus flavomarginatus (assembly GCF_025201925.1). NCBI lineage: Eukaryota > Metazoa > Chordata > Testudines > Testudinidae > Gopherus > Gopherus flavomarginatus. Next base: position 157,709 of record NW_026114602.1, read on the forward strand.
CACTCAGCATTTCATATGTATAAATCAGTTTATCTTCAAAAAAACAGGTGAGATTGGGAATTGTTTTTATCTCCATTTTACAGGTTGGGAAATGAGGCACACCGATATTTGAGGCCAGATTTAGAAAGGTATTTAGCTGCCCTGTGGGATTTTCAAAAGAATCTAGGAGCCTAAAACTCATCAATTTCAATGGAAGTTAGGTACGTCTGAAAGTTGCACCAGGTACTTAAATACCTTTAAAAATATGGTTCTAAGTGACTTTCCTAAGATCATAAGAAGTCTGTGGTAGAGACAGGAACAAAATCTAGATCTACGGTGTCCCAGTTCACTGACTGAACCACAAATTTATTCTTTTCTCTCTAGATTACAGCTGGCTGAAAGGTGGAATTTCTGGTTCTCAAGAAATTTAGTTATTTCAAAATTTGGGTTTGCTTGGAATTGGGAGGTGGGATAAAAGGGTTCCTGGCTCATGAGCAGATCACATGGCAAGGATGCCTTGCAGCTGCAGACTTTAGAACCTAGGAGGACCCCTGGCCTGGAGCAGACCACATTGCAGATCTGCCCTGGAGCCACTCACCCTACAATACTAGGTTCCCTGGCCCTGAGGCACAGCACTGTGTTTCATCAGACAATTTCTGACTAGCTTAGGCTTCATTTCTAAGCCACCTGGATGTATCCCACAGATCACTAATGCATGGATGCAGATTGAGACTCATCGGTTGATGGTAAAATTGTCCTTGTGCATGTAACCCACTCCCACTCAGTGTGCTGCTCTGTCCCCCTTAAGTTGCGTCTGGGACACATACAGAAGTTGAAGGTCTGTTCTAGCTTTGCTTAATAAATCTGGCTATTTTAGCTCCTGTAGAAGATGTTCATGCTTTAAGACCGGAAGGTCCCAGGATCATTCTCAACCAGGGATGGTGCAATCATTTAGGTGACCAAGGCGGTTGCCTAGGACGCTAGGATTTGGGGGGTGGCATTTTCTTCAGCAGAAACCACGACAGCCAGCTCTTCGGCCACCCCAGTCACCGCCTGCAGGCTGAGGGAGCTGGGGCAGGGAAGCGTGGGGAGGGCCACCTGCAGCAATTTAAGAGAGGGAGTGCACACAAGGGAACTCCCTACCCCAGCTCACCCCCGCCCCACCTCCTCCCTGAGCACCTCATGGCTGCTTCACTTCTCCTGTCTCCCAGGCTTGTGGCGCCAATCAACTTAGGCACCGCAATCCTAGGAGGCGGAATAAGTGAAGCAGCGACAGTGTGCTCGGGGTGGAGGCAGAGCAGGGATGAGCTGGGGTGGGAGGGTACCTCAGGGCGGAGGGCGGGAGCTGCTGCAGAGGGGGAACCTCAGGGCAGAGAGGGGGAGCTGCTGCGGTGTGGGGGCTCCTAAGGGCAGGGGCGGGCACAAGGTGGAAGTTTTGCCTCAGGCATGAAACATCCTTGCACCGACCCTGTTCTCAATTCATGGGGTCTGTGTTACATATTTCTGAAATGTGGGCTGACATTCTTTTTGAGGAGTTGTCTGTCTCCCTGCAGAACCACTGTTCCAAAACATTGTCCTGTCTAGTTTTAATTTAGTGCAGCATCACTCTTCCTTTCCCTGGGGAAATTGCCCTTCACCTCTACCTAACAGACTTACTTGGGCTACTTGAATTCTTTCCTGTGAGCTCAACTTTTGAAGAATATTTTCCTCAATATTTTCATGTCCTGATTCCTTAGACTATAGATCATTTGGTTCAATATTGGATTGATTACACTATACACAACAGCTACAATTTTGTTCATGTTAAAGGAGGATTGGGCCATTGGGCTCACATACATGAAAATCACAGTCCCGTAGTACAGAGAGACTACAGTCAGGTGGGAGGTGCAGATATAGAAAGTTTTATGCTGGACTTCAGCAGAAGGGATCCTCAATACGGTGATGACAATGTACATATAGGAGATCAGAGTGGACAGGAACGTGCTGAGAATCACTAAGGCAGAAAGCATGAATATGGCCTTCCGTGTTCTGTATGTGTCCACGCAGGCCAATTTGAGCAGCGGTGAGATGTCACAAAAGAAATGGTTGACCACTTTGGCGCCGCAAAATGGTAAACTGATCACCAAAAAGGCAGCCACCAATGGTGTCAGACACCCAACGATCCAGGAACCAATAATCAGCAACATGCACACTCTTTTGTTCATGATGGTTGAGTACCTGAGAGGGTAACATATGGCTACGTATCTGTCTTAGGCCATCACTGCAAGGAGGAAGCATTCAGCTGTGCCAAGGAAGAAGAAGACGTAAGATTGCAGCAAGCAGCCAGCCAAGGGAATAGTTTTCACCTCTGTGAGCAGGATGGACAGTAGCATGGGGACTGTGGTTGAGGTATATCCCATGTCCATGAAAGACAGATTCCCCAGGAAGAGGTACATGGGAGTGTGGAGGCGGATGTCCATCCTGAGGGTGATGATTATAGCAATGTTGCCAGTGAAGGAGAGGAGGTACATGGCTAGGAAGAGGATGAAGAGTGAGACTTGTACTTTTTGGGTGCCAGGGAAACCCAGGATAATGAATTCTGTCACTGAGCTATTGTTCCATGGATCTACATGCACCTGTTTGATCATCTACCGGAGAAAGCAGAACAAAAGGGTCAGAAAAAATTTGCAATTTTCAACCAAACAGCTTGTGTCAGAAAATGTCAGTTCATCAACCTTTCTCCAATTCAGGATGGAATGTTTGTCCTTTCTGTGGGTCATCTACATCACAGCTGAGTGCCTTGACCACTATATCACAGTGTGTCTCTCTCAAGTACCCCTCCTGATGCTGTTTCACGTTGCATAAATAATTAACTAGTCAGTGCGAGAAAGGCAGCGGCTTTGATTCTGTAGCGTGGTGGCCAGGGCTTTGTCTACACTAGCACTTTTGTTGGTCAAACTTTTGTTGGTCAGGGGTGTGAAAAAAAACACCTTTGATTGGCATAAGTGTCACAGACAAAAGCACTGATGTGGACAGTGCTATGTTGGTGAGAGACGCTCTCCTACTGACATAGCTATCGCTACTTGTTAGAGGTGGTTTCATTATGCCAGCGAGAGCATTCTCTCCCGTCACCATAGAGGTAGCTAAACAGGAGAACTTACAGCTGTGCCACTCTGTGCTCCGTAGTGTAGACATAGCCTCAGGCACTTTTTCTGGGATGAGGAAGAACCATGGTCAAACTTCTGCTCTGAATCTTGCATACAGCAACATACGAACATGTTATACACTCTCCCATAAGTCCTTCAAGGCAATTTCAAAAGCAAATATTTTAACTTTCTCTAGGTGACTTTGAAAAAATCTGCCTTAATAGAAATAGGCTAATAGAAATCTCCACAAGTACATTAGCTAGTATTGCAAATTATAAAGGAAGCAAACCCTCATGTTTCAAGGCACAAACCGTTCATAGCTGAGTGGGTCAGGGAGAAACATCTCCTCTGGGAAGGAAATATCATTGCTGCACCATCCTCTGAAGTGTGCGGAACTGATCACTGTGAGTGGAAGGGTATTGAAGTGGATCATTGATTATAACCATCATGGTAATTCCTACATTCTTAAATGCCAGTACCTTGCAAATTCAGAAGCTGATGGCAGGCAGGATTTAACAATAAAAATAAATTCTGCATTCCAGACACTTAATCCCAAAGAGTAGCTGCTAAAGTAAAATCTAACATGCGTACCATGCACATGAAAGCATCTCTGTTTTTTTCTGAGTTGTAGGATAATTTACCTTGAGAACTTAAAGACATGGGCTATATAGCAAGGTAACAAGTAAGTCACAAGATAAAACTCTAACCAAAATGAGTTCAAATAAGAAAACAAAAAAATGTATTCATCTCCTGGGGATTTTTTTTCACAATCCTTCCAATTGCTTCCTCCCGGCAGCAGGACTCTGGTTCTGACATACCATAAAGTTTAAGGGTCTATTTCAAGTGTACTTCATGTCACAGTCAATACAGCACCTCCTGGGATAGAAATGCTGCAGGAAGAGCATTGATTTTATTTCTGTTGACATGAGCAGGTTGATAAGGAAATGTGATCCTTATCTTCTAGGGATACGGTCCCAGTGAAGACACTTCAGAAAGGGATAGCTAGCTAGATAGATAAAGAATGAAATTCAGAAATTACATCCCAACTTGAGACAAAAAGTTGAAATTTTCTTACAACTTGTCTGCACATGGTTTTCATACGGCCATATTACGGACACTGTTTTATTGTGTTATAAAGGGGTGGACATCATCTTAAGGCAGTTTTGAAAATCCAAATTTTTGAACCTAACTTTAGGTTCTTCTTTTTCCATGTTTAATCCATGATTATTATTTTAAATAATTTCAGTGGAAGAGAATAACATCACAGCCATGATAACCTGCAGGGAATATGGCATATTTTAATACAAACACAATATAATCTGTGTACACACGCACAGAAAAAATCCCACATTGTGCGTGTTGCCCTATTCATGGATGGGTGTATGGATTGTTGATTCATCTCTTAAACTGCTGTGGTTAAAGATTTGGTCTCCTAAGGGCTACAGCAATGAACCAAAACTATCAGCATTTGAAGACCCTAAGAGCATACAAGAAACAATTCCAATTTATGGCAAGTTCCTTTATTAACAAATGCAGATCAACTACCTCATAGATACTAAAATATAATAGCAGATAGAGTGCTTAACCCTATATCCAGCCTCACTCACATCTCCTTCTGGGGGGACACTGGAGAATCAGTCATTATTCTCATCTCCCCAAGCTTTTCTTCCTGCCAACTCACAGTACACAGACTGTATAACACATTTTACCCTGAGTTACATTTAGAACAACTAAAGCTCATACCTATGCATAGGGATGTCAACTTCCTTGTTCCTTATTTGCACGTTCACTTCCCATAAACTTTACGGTGCTCTGCTTTTCATAGGTTATCATCCTAGTTCCTCTTATTCCCATTAGCACTGAGGTATAGACGCTCCTATGGAAACCTGCGGTTACTGCAGAATTTCTCATGATGTTACAATCTGGTATCTTGCAATCTAGATGGGGTACATTGTGGTATGTTTTTTCCAAATATCACCCACTGGCACATTCTTTTAGGTGATATTGTAACTTTACTGGTATAGAGTTATTCTTGAGTCACCTACCTATGTCCACCCTCATGAGGCCTAAAGTCTAGTATGGCTACACTGAAATCTTACAAGCCTCAGCCTGTAGGCCTTGCATTACAGCCTTACTTTGCTAATATACCTAATACACACTCATATATGCTCGTCAGCCCTGTACTCCTGACTTAATCCTACTTAAACCTATCCAGCACCCCTTAATTAATTAGACTTAACCACAACAATAAATCCTCTATTAAATGTTTCCGTGAAATGGCTACAAGCAGAAGAGAATTTCCCATTGAAGAGCACTGAGCACCTCAAAAAACATGCACCTCCATCCTGCATGAATGGAGAGACATTAAGGCTCCATGAAAACAAAATCAGATCAATGAAGAAAGGGGCAGATTTATTTTAAGAGAGTGCCTAGAAAATCCCTGGGATTCATGAAGTCCTAGAATACTCAAGGAGTTAATAGAGGAGGTATCTGAGCCTCTAGCTATTATCTTTGGAAATCATGGGAGACGGGAGAGATTCCAGAAGACTGGAAAAGGGCAAATATAGTGCTCATCTATAAAAAGGGAAATAAAAACAACCCAAGAAACTACAGACCAGTTAGTTTAACTTCTGTGCCAGGGAAGATAATGGAGCAAGTAATTAAAGAAATCATCTGAAAACACTTGGAAGGTGGTAAGGTGATAGGGAATAGCCAGCATGGATTTGTAAAGAACAAATCATGTCAAACCAATCTGATAGCTTTCTTTGATAGGATAACGAGTCTTGTGGATAAGGGAGAAGCGGTGGATGTGGTATACCTAGACTTTAGTAAGGCATTTGATACGGTCTCTCATGATATCCTTATCGATAAACTAGGCAAATACAATTTAGATGGGGCTACTATAAGGTGGGTGCATAACTGGCTGGATAACCGTACTCAGAGAGTAGTTATTAATGGCTCCCAATCCTGCTAGAGAGGTATAACAAGTGGGGTTCCGCAGGGGTCTGTTTTGGGACCAGTTCTGTTCAATATCTTCATCAACGACTTAGATGTTGGCATAGAAAGTACGCTTATTAAGTTTGCAGATGATACCAAACTGGGAGGGATTGCAACTGCTTTGGAGGACAGGGTCAAAATTCAAAATGATCTGGACAAATTGGAGAAATGGTCTGAGGTAAACCGGATGAAGTTCAATAAAGACAAATGCAAAGTACTCCACTTAGGAAGGAACAATCAGTTTCACACATACAGAATGGGAAGAGATTGTCTAGGAAGGAGTATGGCAGACAGAGATCTAGGGGTCAAAGTGGACCACAAGCTAAATATGAGTCAACAGTGTGATACTGTTGCAAAAAAAGCAAACGTGATTCTGGGATGCATTAACAGGTGTGTTGTAAACAAGATATAAGAAGTCATTCTTCTGCTCTACTCTGCGCTGGTTAGGCCTCAACTGGAGTATTGTGTCCATTTCTGGGCACCGCATTTCAAGAAAGATGTGGAGAAATTGGAGAGGGTCCAGAGAAGAGCAACAAGAATGATTAAACGTCTTGAGAACATGGCCTATGAAGGAAGGCTGAAAGAATTGGGTTTATTTAGTTTGGAAAAGAGAAGACTGAGAGGGCACATGATAGCAGTTTTCAGGTATCTAAAAGGATGTCATCAGGAGGAGGAAGAAAAATTGTTCACCTTAGCCTCTAATGATAGAATAAGAAGCAATGGGCTTAAACTGCAGCAAGGGACATTTAGGTTGGACATTAGGAAAAAGTTCCTAACTGTCAGGATAGTTAAACACTGGAATAAATTTCCTAGGGAGGTTGTGGAATCTCCATATCTGGAGATATTTAAGAGTAGGTTCGATAAATGTCTATCAGGGATGGTCTAGACAGTATTTGGTCCTGCCATAAGGGCAGGGGACTGGACTCGATGACCTCTCGAGGTCCCTTCCAGTCCTAGAGTCTATGAATCTATGAATAAGTCTGAGTCTGGCTCCCGGTGAAATGAATTGGGAAAGGCAGACACCTCAGAACAGGATTCATAAACGCCAGCATGTAAGACGGGGAGCCACCTACACTAGACAATGGGAGATACCAAGAGGAAGGTTATGTCTGTCCTCCCGCACTCCTGTTAAAGCTATTCCACTGTGGATAAATAATTTTAAAAGGTCAGTGGAGCAGGAGGACTGGATCCTCCACATCCCAAGTGGATGCTGTAAACACCAGGCTCTGGAGTCATTATCATGCTTTCTCTCTCTCTCTGTGGCCCAATGGTTCATTAATAATTTAATCCACTGTGGAATAGCTTCATCAAGAGAGCTTGAGGGATCCCCACATCAGGATGGCCCCTAGTCCAGGGGTGAGGTCACTCACCTGACAGGTGAGTTGTTAAAATTCCTCAACTGGAGGTGGAGACATAAAACTGGGGGTATCCTGCACCCCAGATGAGTACCTGATTCACAGGATTGAAAGTTATGGGGAGCTTCCCCTCCCCACCCCCATTATTTTGTTTAAGCAGGTGACAGGGGATGGATCGCTTGATGGTTACCTGATCTGTTCATTTACTCTGGGGCACCTGACATTGGCCACTGTTGGAAGACAGGATGTTGGGCTAGATGGACCTGGTTTGCCACTCCAAGCCAATGGGGGCTGCGGGAAGAGGCACAGGCCTAGGGATGTGCTGGCTGCCCTTGCTGCAGCTCCCATTGGTCTGGAACAGTGAACCACGGCCAGTGGGAGCCACGATAGAACAAAATGGCCCACCAGGGGCTTTCCCTGAACAAGTGGCGGCCCAAGTTTGAGAACCACTGCCTTGGACAATGTTACAATAAGAAATATTTCTCTCTAGAACTGAGATGTTCCTTAGAGCCCATCAAACAACAGAGGAATAGACGTGGGGAGTTGGAAATTTTCTAATGGCATTTGAAATTTCATTGAGAAGTTAAAAATTCCAAAAATTCCATGAGTTCTGTAGATTTGTAACAAATAAGAAAAATATTTTGCAAAAAATACTGTCACTTTTCACACTTTATCATAATTCAAAAAAATTCAGGGAAAATCAAAATTTTGAAAATTACAACAAACTCCCATTTTAATAGGTACAAAAATGCAAACAAAAAATGAGGGTAAATAATTGCAGATTTTTTTTATTGAAGTTCAAAATCTGCATAAAATATCGTAGAAACATTAAATTCAAAATATTATAACGAGTTCAATATGAAGGATTTATCCTTCGAGCTTCCCATTAGGGGACATTTCCCACTGTACTCAAGATGACTCTGAGGGTATATTCCAATAAGGGAGATTTCTCTTTAGAGTGGAGCTATTCCTCGGTGTACTGTCCAACTGGAAGAAAATTGCCTATGTTTTAGGAGGAAAGATCTTGATTCCCATTCTTCGAATTGCTCCTTTAACTTCCTTGTTTCTGAGGCTGTAGATAATGGGGTTCAGTATTAGAGTCACCACCGAATAGAGCAGAGAGAGCAACTTGTCCACATCCAGGGTATAGATGGATTTGGGGTGTATGTAGATGAACACGGCTGTCCCATAGAACAGTACCATTACAGTGAGGTGTGAGGAGCAGGTGGAGAAAGCTCTGTGTCCGCCTTTGGCAGAGCTCATTTTAAGGATCATGGAGATGATGTGGATGTAGGTCACCAGGATCAGCAGGAAGGGCATCGTGATGACGAAGGCAGCTGCCACAATGATTTGGAACTCATTCCAGTAGGTATCTCCACAGACCAGCGTCAGCACTGACTGGATTTCACAGAAGAAGTGGTTGATCACATTGGACCCACAGAAAGGGAGTGTGAAGATAAACATGGTGTGGCCCAGGGCCATGAGGCTGCCACGGATCCATGAGCAGGCAGCCAGCCGGGGACACACAGTCTTGTTCATGATGTCCGCATAGCGTAGTGGTTTACATATGGCGCTGTAGCGGTCATAAGCCATAACATCAAGCGGGCAACACTCTGTTGCTCCAAATAGCAGAAAGAAATACATCTGTGCAGAACAACTGGCAAAGGAGATAGTTTTATCCTCCGAGAGGAGGTTGGCCATCATCTTGGGCAGGGTGACGGATGTGTAGCAGATCTCCAGGAAGGACATGTTCCTGAGGAAGAAATACATGGGGCTGTGAAGGACTGAGTCTACATTTATAAGGATGGGGATGAGGATGTTGCCCAGCACTGTGATGAAATAAATACATATGAACAACAGAAAGAGAAGGCACTCCATATGCGGGAGGTTAGAAATGCCCAGTATAATGAACTCAGTCACTGAGGTGTGATTTTCTGTGATCCCTTCAGGATATTTCATCTTGAGAAATAAAAAAATACAAATAAAAAAAAACAAAAAAAAGGTATTCATTATTTTGATACAGCATTTAAGTCAAGCATAAATATCTTCATACTTAGACATCGATCTATTTCCATAGACATATATCTCCCTCTTTCTCTCTCTAGACAACTACCTATGTCCCTAGACATCTATTTATCTCTAGCTTCATACATATTCATCTCTCTATCTTTCTCCCTAGACATCTATCATCTCTCTCTCTCTCTCTCCATACATATCCATCTATCTATCAGGGTTGACACCATATTGGCCAGATTCTGTCCTCACAACAAGTGTAAATCCACGGCAATTTCACTTAAGTCAATGATTCTCAGTTGTCTCAGTTACATCAAACTTAGGCTTGTGTATCTCCAAGACTGCACTGGAAATGCATCTGTTTTATACCAGTCTCAGTAGAGAATTTGCACGAATTAAGTTGCGACTGTGGAAGGCTGAATCCAGCACAATGAATTTACACTGATGTAACTAAGATCAAAATCTGTCTCTCAAAGCAGAGATGTTGCAACGTAGATACACAGAAACGTACACAACTCTCAGCTCACATGTGATATAGGCAGTGTAACCACGTAGATTTGTCAACAAAGCATATAGCTGTTTCACTGAACTACCCACTAAATAACAGTTTGAACAACAAACTGTGGAAACACATGGGTAGAGCGTTTTTAATCAGTATGCTAGAGAAATGTCCTGATTCTCTTTATACTTATTCCAGAATTATAGCAAAAGTGCTCCACTGATTTCAGTACCCTCCATCCTGATTTCTTTCTCTTCCCTCTCTCCACTTTTATGCATTTAATTCTATTTCTGCCCCTCTTAATCTACCCTTTAGCCTCTCTCTTACTAACCTTTTTAACCGCTACCTTCTCCTCACCCCTCCAGTTCTAACCCTCTCCCAATCCATCTTTTTTCCCCTTCCCTCTCACTAGTTGCACCAGTGTAAAACTATCATACAGGAGATGAGAGCCAAAGCATTTCTCACTCTGTGACCTCAAGATCATACACATGAAGGATGATTGGCCCTCTTGGATGTACACTTAAACAAAACTGAACTAAATTATACAGATTCCTTTTTAGTTTGCTTTTAGTCTATGTGAAGCTGGATCCACATTGAATTCAAGGTGGATGTTTAACCCCTTTAGGCTCTGATAAAAATCCAGGCATGGATTAATATAGGAATGCCTGAAACTTTGTTAATGCAGAGTTAAAGTTGCCCAATGAACCCATTTTACCTTTCCAGAATGTGGAGAATGGTTAAACTTAAACCTCCGAGAACCAGGAAATGACCCATTTACCCTGTGACTTACTTTCCTTTCTTCACACTCTGATTCATTGTTCAGAACCCAGGACTCTGACTTTCACCTTCCCTCTATTACTCACTTTGACAATCTTGCAGAAGTAAAATCAAACATAAGGATTCTAGGGCACTTTAAAATATTGTTCTTAGACTAGAAATCTTGAAATCAGGTAAAAGTTTCTAAAAGCAGCTCCTGCAAAATGCAGGCAGCGTGCACATGACAGATCCTCTTGAAACTGCCAAGAACAGGGCTGTAACCCCCAACCTGGGGGCTGAATCTCAGCTTCAATGATCACCATGTATCACCTTAAATCATCCAGACGCTGTGACAGCCAGTTCCCTGAAAACACTCAGGTGACAACAGAGCTTGCTCACATGTACACTTCAATCCCTTGCGCACATGCCATCTTGGAGATCTAAACTCTGTTCTTCAGAAACATTTTTCCAGCATTGCACCCCAAAAGGGCCAGTGGGTGACATTCACTAGCCGAGTGGCTGATTTTCCATGGTCAGAGCTATAGTTTGACCGCCAAGAATGTTCATATTAAAAGAATGAGATGATTTTGTACAATGCTATACTTAAAAGGCTGTGTCCAGAAACCCTTTGCTCACATGTCCCCACTTTTTGGCCATGAACACTAGAAAGCTCCCAGACAAGGCACAAGGAAATTGAAGAGAATCTGAGTAAACAGGCAGATTTTTTGATCACTATAAAAAGCTGACATTTACAAATACAGCTGCTTTGTCTTTAACCTTATTTGGAACAGATCTGGCACTCAGCTGTAATGAATATATTAACAGACGCCAAATGGTCTTTGTCACACTATAATCACTTACGATATGGTTATTCTTTCTGTTAAACTGAATTAAATCTGAAGTCACTTCATTGAGATCAATGCGGGTATGTCCATTTAAACACAAAGTAAATGAGATCAGAATAGAGCCGTTCATATTGAAGTTTCATAACATTAATGGTGCTGGGGTAAAATTCCTGTCTTCACACTCAGAGTGAGATGAGAAGCAGGACCTACAATGTTTTATGCCAGGTATATTACAGTTTGAGGCATGATGTGAATTTAACCACTAAAAACATCTAGATTCAGCTCTTTCAGGATAATTTAAAGGGGTTCAACGTAATTCTATTTGCATCGAGAAATGCCTCACCTACCTCTTCAGCCCACGTGCCTCTCCTCTCTCTGTTTCTCAAAGGAGTTGGGCAGAGATGGCACTGGAGCGTTTAAAAGCTTCTTTAGCAAATGCTCTACGGACCTGCTCCTTGATGCTTCTTTGACTCCCCGTTACAGGAAAACCTAACATAGCTATTAAGCCCTATTCTTTCTCCCCATGTACTCAGGGAGAAAACAGTTACAGATCTCAGTGAGAGCACAGTTTGGCATTTAGTTTGTTTTTTTGAGTCCGTAGGCCAGATTCTCAGTTGGCATCAATCAGTGTGGCTCCATTGAAGTCAACGTGCCAGATCCTCCCTGCTGATGGGAATTGGCACAACTCCTCTAAGCTTGTTGGGCCAGATCCCCAGTTGGCATAAGTCAAAACTGTTCCATTTAATTCAATAGTCAACACAACAAGTGGTGTGTACCAGCCTACCCACACTGGAATCTATGGGGTCACAGCCATGTACACCAGCTAAAGCTGTGATCTTATAGGTATAGTACTGACTGACCACTACAGTCTGTAGCCGCGTTGCAGAAGTGGGTCCCAGGATATTACAAAGGTCACATGTGTTATCGGACCAACTTCTGCTGGGAAGAGAGACAAGCTTTCGAGCCACACAGAGCTTCGGGTCTGGGGAAGGTACTCGAAGTATCACAGCTATATACAGAGTGGAATAGATTGTTTCCCATAAGCAGTTAGCACATATCCTAAGGGACCATTCAAGGTGGAGTGGCCTGTTTGTACCTCTGCAGTCACAGGACAAAAAGAAAGTTAGTGGTTTACAGATTGTTGTAATAAGCCATAAATCTAATGTCTCTGTTCAGTCTTTGAATTTTAGCCCATGTTTACACCACAAAATTATGTCAATCTCAGGTCGTGTCTACACTAGAGACCTTGAAGTGGCACTGCTGCACCAACGCAGCCGCCCCTCTGTAAGGTCTCCCATATAGCTGCTCTAATATGACTGTAAAAGCTGTCAAGAAACAAAGAAAACTCTTTCTCACCCTCTGAAACTAGGAGTTATACCTTGGTTGTCCCCAAACCTGTAAAAGATGGATGGGTTGAGAGGTATTTGAGGTTTCTTTTATGATCTGAGGGGTGGAGAGCAAGCCCAAAGACTCTTCAAAGTTGATCTGTATGTTTTCTTTTGACATCAAAAGCTGCTTTGTCCTCAGCCTATGCATGGCCACACAAGGGAGTAGGTGTCAGTGAGAATTCCTCACCGCATGTGTGGCTGCATGCTGGCTAATTGGGTCTTTGCTCTGCTAGCTGGGGGAGTGAAAGCACCAGTCACCGTACCTCCTGGGAGCAAATGGAAGGGGAGAGGAGAGACATGGTGTGGAGCAGAAGTCATGTCTGTTCCATTCCCCCTGTGTGTCAGCTGGGAAAGGACAACAAGAGGAAGACCTGGTCACAGTGATATTCTGGGGTTATACACTGCCAAAACCCAAACAATGTAGGCTGAAAAAAAATAGTTTGGAGGCATCTTTCCCATCTGAAAAATGGAGATAATGGTCATTAACATCCTTTGAAAAGTATGTCGCCATCTCTGAGTTGTCAATGGAGCTGATTTTCATTAAGCTTGCTGGAGCTGACAGAATCCTACTGTCCTGTACCACAATTTCTGTATTAGTAGTCAGGGACTCTTTTCTATCTATCCATCCTAAACACAGCCATCTATCCATTCATCCCATGCACAGCCATCCATCTAACTATCCATCCCATACACGACCTCTATCTATCTATCCATCCCCGACACAGCCATCTATCTATCTATCCATCCCCTACACAGCCATCTATCCAACCATCACATGCACAGCCATCCATCTAACTATCCATCCCAAACACAGCCATCTATCTATCTATCCATCTAGCCATCCATCCCTGATACAGCCATCTATCTATCTATCCATCCCCTACACAGCCATCCATCTAACTATCCATCACATACACGGCCTCTATTTATCTATCCATCCCAAACACAGCCATCTATCTATCTATCCATCTATCTATCCATCCCCTACACATTCATCTATCCATCCATCCCATGCACAGCCATCCATCTTACTATCCATCCCCGACATGGCCTCTATCTATCGATCCATCCCCGACACGGCCTTCTATCTATTCTTCCCAAACACAGCCAACTATCTATTTATCCCATACACAGCCATCCATCTAACTATCCATCCCCGACACAGCCATCCATCTCACTATCCATCCCATACACAGCCATATATCTAACTATTTATCCATCCATCCCATATACAGCCATCTATTTATTGATCCATCCCTAACACAGCCATCTACCTATCTATCCATCCATCCATCCTAAACACAGCCATCTGTTTATCCATCCCATACATGGTCAACTATCTATCCATCCCATGCACAGCCAACTATCTATCTTCCCATACATATCCATCTATCTATCACACTTGCCATTGTGTTGAATTATGACTCAATAAGTATTGTGATTGTGCACTGCTCCTCTGAAGTATATTTGTCTGTAGGCTGGGATAGATGTCTCTTGTGTGGAAAAATAAATGTAGCATGTCACAGAGGATTCACACACATTGTGCTCTCTCATGGAGACGACTTCGTTTTTTTCTTGTTTCCTTTTTTTTTAATTCTTAATCTAAAATAGAAGCCATTCACACTGATTCTGGTTTATCTTCCTGTGTCTTTAAAAATTGTAGCCTAAATGTATAAAGCAGACTTGGGGCAGAGATGGAAGCTATGTTTCAATTTTACAAAACATAATGCAGAGTGAGTGTGTTTTCCACCAAGGTTCCATTTAACCAATAGTGTTGATGTTGGGAAGCAGTGCTTTCCAACAGCTAGTGTCTGAGTTGAAAGTCAAGGGAGTTCAGTTTTATTCCTTGCTCTACTGACTCATTCACCAAGTGACTTTAAGCAAGTCACTTCCTTTCTTTGTGTCTTATGTCCCCTGTCTGGAAGATGAGGATAGAATATTAAGGCTAGGAGGGACCTCAGAAGGTCATCTAACCCACCCCCCCGCTCAAAGCAGGACCAATCCCCAGATTTTCTCTCCATTTCCCAAATGGCCTCCTCAAGGATTGAGCTTACAAGCACAGGTTTAGCAAGCCAATGCTCAAACCACTGAGCTATCCCTCCCTCTGTAAAGTACAGTTATTCATTTTGGTGAAGGGCTTTAAGATCCTTTGAGAGGAAGTAATACACTATAAAAATGTTATGTTAAAATAGTACAATCCATGTGGGGACTGCTGGGCAAATTTTGAATTATATGTGTATTCCTAACTCAAGCTAGTTGTCCCAAGCAAACCACTGATGTGAGTATTCCTGACTGATCACAATAAAAATAAGAGGTTTCCCTCAAATTTGATGAAATCCTGTAACAGACAGTGGATTGGGAGTCAGAAAACCTGAGTTCTCCATCTTCTTAGAGCATCAGATGATGTGAAATGTTGGTCAAGTGACACTAGCTCTCGTGCCTCAGATTCCTCATCTGCCAAATAGGGATAATGATATTGACCTGCATTTATAAGTGTATTGAGATCTATGAATTAAAGGTGCTATATAGAAGCTGGGTACAAGTATCTTTGTTTTATGAATGGAGAAACTGAGGCACAGAGAGGGGACAAGCTCATCCAGTAAGATGAAATAAACCAGGGAGTGATTCTCCTTTTGCTTATGATGGTGTAAAGCAGGACTCACTTTTTGCTCAGCTGATGTATATAGGGTCACGGCTCCATTAACTTCATTGGAATTATACAGGTTTACACCAGACGGGGATTTGGCCCAAGTGAATTACACAGGGATAACTGAGTCAAGATTCAAGCCATGGATCTCTTGATTCTCAACCTGCTGATCGGAATCCTATATAGATAGACTTTAATGAGTATATTGACATGTACGGGCATACAACAGAGCCAAGGGAATTCAACCCAGAGAATTAAATGTGCCCTTCTTCCTACTGTTTTCACACAGGAAGGAAACATGAGACAGTTTGTTTTCCTGCTCTCAGCATCGAGGGAAACACAGCCCAGGAACTGGGCAGAAAGTCAAGATGCCTCGGTTCTATTCCTCACTGCCACTGACTCTTTGTGGGGCCTACACCAAATCACTTCCCCCTCTGTAAAATGGAGATGTTGACATGGGGTAAGGGTCATATATTTTAATATATTTAGGTGCCGAAGGAAGCAGACAGGATCTCAGTGGGATTTTCAAAGGCACATCAAGTGAGTTAAGTGCCTAAATACCTTTAAAAATCTGACCCTTCCTGGCACAACGCACAATTAACCTGTGGAACTTGCTGTCATGGCATATTGTGAAGGCTAAAAGTATAACTGGGTTCAGAAAAGAACTCGATATGTTCATGGAGTATAGGTCCATCAATGGATATTAGCCAAAGTGGTCAGGGACACAACCCCATGCTGAGGGCAACTCTAAACCTCTGATGGCCAGAAGCCAGGAGGGGAAGACGGGTGAATCACTCCATAATTACCTTGGTCCGTACACTCCCCCGAAGCTCTGGTAAAGGCCACTGTCAGAGACAGAATACTGGGCTAGATGGACCTGTATGGCAGCTCTTATGTTGACTTAGATAGCTATGTCCCATTTCAAAACTGACTTAAGGCAGGCTTTTAAAAATATGTACATGCCTAACTTGCATTGATTTCAATGGGAGTTAGGTGTCTACAATTTTTCTTTAAAAATCTGACCCACAGGCCCAGGACTCTAAGTCCCATTGACTCTCAGTGAGACTTAGGGACAATTTTTGAGAGTATTTAGGCACCTCACATTGCAGATAGGTGCCCAGTCAGATTTTCAAATGCACCAAGGCCCATAACTCCTATTGAAATCCATGGCTAGTTGGCACTTAAGGGCTTCTAAAAAGTGATCTGGATGCCTAAATACCTTTAACAATCTCAGACTCCTAAGTGCCTAAGTCACTTTTGAAAATTGGACTCAAGCTCCTAAACCACTTAGACACCTTCTGAAATGTTACTCACACTTTTTGTGAATTGAAGTGCTCTGAGATCCACAAATGAACATGGTTTTATGAGAACTATAAAGTGTGAACATCAAATTAAGATGCATGCTCCCTCTCGCTGCTGTTTGTCTAGAGGCCGTGTGGGCTAGTAGCTGTGACACCGAGCTAGGTCTCAGAAGACTTGGCTTCTATTCTCTGTCCTGTTACTGACCTCCTGGATGACCATAGCCAAGTAATTTCACCTCACTGTGACTCAGTTTCTCCATCTGTAGGGCAGGGCTGAGGATACTTAGCTCCTTTGTAAAGTAGTCTGAGATCTGGAGATGAAAAATGCTGTAAAAACAGGTATTCTTATTAAAATGGCCTGTATATGAGTTAATTTAGCACAGATGAAAAGTTGCTTGCCAGGTGTCTCCTATTTTACAGCAGTAAAGGACAAGATAGGCATTAGGGCATGTTTCCTTAATGTGCCTCTATTCTTGTTTCGCTGGACCCCCTACAAGCCGCTGCCCACACGATCACTCCTTGCCATGCTGATGGCCTGGTACCTGAGCTGGCGGCCTTGCAGACTCTAAACATTGTTTGTGCCTGCATGTTAGCCAGGGATTCTCAAAGAACCTAACAGAGTTAGGATCCAAATTCCCACCCATGTTCAGTTGGAACAAGGCTCCTGCCTATTTTTACCCTTTGGAAAATCACAGTGGAAATTTTCAAAAGTGACCAGTGATTTTGGATGCCCTCCTGGAGCCACCTTGCAAAGTCCTGATCCATAGAAAGACCTGAGCACTAGAGGCCTCTTTTGGAATGTCTCAGCATGGACTCCCACTAAGTGAGATACCCATACTCGCTAGTCGCCAGACTAATGGCAGCTAACATTGTGTCTCTGCTGCCCAAAGTGCAGGCTGGTCAGTGCTTTTCCTCCTGTAACTGATCCATCACACTGATCTTCTGCAATGGAGAAAGAATCTCTGTGCCATGCCAGTGTTTCCTATCTCCCTCCCTCTCTCCCCCAGCTCTCCATACTAGGATATCTAATAGAGGTTAGTCCCATCAACTGATTGGTCCAGTAAGTTCTCTGGCACTCTCCCCTGCTCAGGTTTTCCCAGAATGCACTGGCACACACATAAACCCCCTGCATAAAAACACTAGTCATGGCTGAAATGTGGTCACTGAGTGGTTATGGTGACCATACAGTGGATGGAGTCCCAGGGGGGGAGGGAGCTGCTCTCCGGCTAAGCCTGCACACACAGCTGTTTAATTGGTGTTAACTGTGATGTCACTTTAGAGTGGGATTTTCCAAGTGGCCTAAGGGAATTATGCATCTAAAGTAATTAAAAAAACAATGGGGGCTGGACATCAAACTCCCTCAAGCCCCTTGAACAAGCCCAGTTTTACATATTTTATTTCCAGTATGAACTAGTCTGAGACCCAACAATTCATCTCACATCAGAGATGGTACAAACTTCACTCTGCATCGCTGCTGCCCTGCTCTGTTCAAACAATAAATTAGCTTTCTCCAGAGCCAGGCAGCCTCAGAGACTGACTTTAGCTTTGCAGTCAGATTGTAACTGGGATCATCACATTGGAAAAATGATCCAGCACTGTTCCCTGTATGCATAGCTGAGGTGCCCATCACTCTAAACACCTTGATAGCTGTCTGATCTGGTGCCCATATGGACTTTTACTGTCATAATATTATTGATCTGTAATTTGTATTGATTTATTCCTTCACAATTAAACTCTGCTGATCAGCTAACAATGAAAGGACTAATGGGTCCCACTGGGCATTATTAAAAAGTCTTTGCAATGATCATGAAAAAGAGTTTCAACTCCACAGGTTGCAGAGGGGATCATTAAAAGTCAGTGGGCTCCACTGGTGTAGCAGCACTGAATCCACAATGCTATACTCAGGATAAATTTGGCTTATTGCACTAACTGCCTAGAGACAGGAGTCACATACAGAGTTCTCAGTAGCGGGTAAGGCTAAAACAAACTTGATGTTAAATTATAGCAACTAAATGAGACCCTGTGGGGATTCAGCCAATGTGAGGAACAAAACTTTCTGGGCTAGATTCTCAGTGGAAGTAAATTGGCATCGCTTCATGCAAGTCAGTGGAGCTACATTGTTTTTTACCAGTTGGGGATCCGGGCCCAGGACGTGTGGCAGAATAGAAGCATGACTTAATTCTCACAAGAGGAATGTCCCAACACACATTCAAATGGGGTCCCACAGTAGCAAGCGGTGGAAATGTCTTTGGGGCCAAGGCAATGCTTCCTCAGGAAAGACAAAACACCTATTACTCCAAAAGCATCAAGGGGAATACAGCTAGTTCTGTGTAAACATCACGGGGGAAGATTTTATCCTGGAGTAACTCCATTTTAGGCAGTGGGATTACACGATGGTAGGCTTGGCCCATGTGCTGTTAGCAAAACCATCAGAACAGTTCAGGGCTGAGCAGCTCAGGGAATGGAATGCAGATTGTGTTTCAAGGCCATGGAAAATCTGCCACTGGGATGCAAGTGACCAGTTCTGGGTGCTAACTGAAGGCCAGCCTACAAACTCCTTGGTCACATCAGTGAATAGTTACACAGATGATCAGTCAATAGAGCTATTCGTGACAATAACCATTTACCAGTGTGAGTGAAGGAGTCACAGTCTGGCCTTTATGAAGCATTCCAACCACTGGGAATTTAAAGGCCCAATTCTTCCTTACTCACATGGTGCAGTACCTTACTCCCATGGATTTCAATAGGTCTACTCGTGGTGTAAACAGGGCCAACGCTTCCATTTAGGTGACCTAGGCCATCGTCTAGGGCGCCAGGATTATGTGGGGGGGGGCAGCATTTTGCCGGAAGGGCGGCTGGCAGCTCCGGGGTCCGCTGGTCCCATGGCTCCGGTGGACCATCCGCAGGCATGCCTGTGGCAGGTCCACTGGAGCCACGGGACCGGTGCGCGGGGCAGCGAAATGGCCCGGCGCCTAGGGCGCCAAAAACCCTGGCGCCGCTCCTGGGTGTAAAATACTATTCCATGTGAGTAAAAGAGGCAACATCTGGCTTGTTGCTCTTGCATTGATTTAGATGGTCATATGGGCCAAAGGTGTTAACATAACCCGCTCACTGTCCAACATTAACCAATATTAAAAACGGTTCTAGGTTTGAGATTCAGAGACCTCTGCCTCCTCAGTGCCATGGCAAACATACTATTAACAATCCTGTTAAGGTTTTATTAAAGATACAGAAAAGAAGAAAAAAAAAACAGTTACAGTATTCAAAATTTAGAGTATCAAGTCAGGCTTTCGTTTTAACGAAATTCCCTGTTTCCTTTCCCTTTAGCTGGAGAGAGTTTTCAGAAGGGAAAAAACAAGCAAACACTTTTTTGACAGTCTCTTAGATGGTATCAATGATGGTCATAACTGTCCTTGGGGAGAAGAGAAGATGTTAGCTGAGATGGGTTGTAAGTGGTGGTGGGGTTACAGTTCAATCCTGTTTCATCTCAGGTGGTTTTCGGAATTCAGCCGGACCCAGCAGAGCTGGTGATGTCATCTGGGTCCCTCTCTTTGGCTTGGCCGAGTCAGGACATCTTTCAGGATCAGGATGAGGAAGGCCTGGGGGCCCAGGAGATGGGGGGTATAGCACTCCTGTTGGTGAAGCTAGCTCCAGCAGTCAATTTCTCTCCAGAGTCTCTTTCTGTAAGGACCCCAGAATGGAGTGGTGAGTGGAATAGCCCATTCTCTCATTATTGTGTCTACCAATTAAACCTAATTTTTTGGGTCACTGATTTTTGGTTCCACGCTTTTCCTTTACCCATCATGATCTTAACACAATCCTTGAGCTAGGCCTCTGTGTTTGGACTCATTCAGTCTGTCTCCCTTTCCCCATCAATATTTCTTGTCCCAGGTTATTGTGGCATCTTATGAACTTTCACTCACTTCTCACAGTTAAACTCATGATCATGGTAAAATTTGTAGGCCCAATTATCACAGCAGTCTGGTATCAGAATCTGGCTTCTGGTTTTGGTGTCCTATCTGGAATGGATTGTTGGTTTGGAGGTGGAGAGGTTCTTGGGAGCGGGCAGTCCCGAGCAGAGCTGAGTGAAAATTTTTGGATGATCCATTTATTCACCGAAATTTGTTGTTTTGGATCAACTTAAACTATTTGAAAATTTGTGCTGAAAATGCCAAATAGTTTTGGAGGGAGAGTTCAGTGGTTTGAGCAATGATCAGCTAATCCCCGGGTTGTGAGTACAATCCTTGAGGGGGCCACTTCTGGGATAAAATCAATACTTAGTCCTGCTAGTGAAGGCAGGGGCCTGGACTTGATGACCTTTCAAGATCCCTTCCAGCTCTATGAGATAGGTATATCTCCATATATAAAAATGGCCATACTGGGTCAGACCAAAGGTCCATCTAGCCCAGTTTCCTGTCTTCTGAGAGTGGCCAACACCAGTTGCTTCAAAGAGAATGAATGGAACAAGGCAATCATCTAAGTGATCCATCCCCTCTCATCCAGCTTCAGCATCTCACAGTCAGAGGCTTAGGGATACACAGAGCATGGGGTTGCATCCCTGACCATCTTGGCTAATAGCCTTGGATAGACCTATTCTCCATTAACTTATCTAACTGTTTTTGAACCTAGTTCTACTTTTGGCCTTCAAAAGTCCCTATGTCTCATTTGTTTTTTTTTTAAATTGCAATTAGTATAAGCATGAATCTTCCCATATCCCATCAAGAGATATCTGAAACCCATGAGCCTGGTGGCTTTCAAAAATAGTTAATAATAACTTTTGGAACTCACCGAGGCATGATAATTTTTTTGTGTTTAAAAATAAAATGTGTTTACTGTTTTTAAAATGTTCAGACTTTAAATTTTATGAAACAACTCCTTGAGATCAGAATCAGATGCCTTATATCTTGATTGACACTACAGAAAGAAGTGTCAAAACCTCTCTATGTTACATAACTCAAGTCAAAGGAGTAAATATAGATTTACACTACATTTGTAGATTGTAATGCCAGAAGGAACATAACACAAGAACGACCATACTGGATCAGACCAAAGGTCCATCTAGACCATTGTCCTGTCTTCCAACAATGGCCAATGCCAGGTGCCCCAGAGGGAATGAACAGAACATGTGATCATCAAGTGATCCATTTCCCGTCACCCATTCCCAGCTTCTGGAAAACAAAGGCTAGCGACACCATCCCTGCCCATCTTGGCTACTAGCCATTGATGGATCTATTCTCCATGAATTTATCTAGTTCTTTTCTGAATCCTGTTATAGTCTTTGCTTTTATAACGTCCTCTGGCAAAGAGTCCCACAGGTTGACTGTGTGTTCTTGTAAAGAAATGCTGCCTATTAATTTCATTAGGTGACCCCTGGTGCTTGTTTTATGTGAAGGGGTAAATAACACTTCCTTATTCACTTTCTCCATGCCAGTCATAACTTTATAGCCCTCTCTCATATTCCCCTTGAGTCATCTCTTTTCCAAGCTGAAAAGTTCCAGTCTTTTTACCTGTTCCATCCCCCTAATCACATTTTGTTGCCCTTTTCTGTAACTTTTCTATTTCTAATATATCTTTTTTTGAGATGGAGTGACCAGAACTGCTCACAGCATTCAAGGTGTGGATGTACCATGGATTTATACCTTGGCATTATGATATTTTCTGTTTTATTATGTAACCCTTTCCTAAAGGCTTCTAACATTGTTTGTTTTTTTGACCGATGCTACACTTTGAGTGGATGTTTTCAGAGAACTACCCACAGTGACACCAAGATGGGGGCAGGAATAGCTCAGTGATTTGAGCAGTGGTATGCTAAGCCCAGGGTTGCGAGTTTAATCCTTGAAGGGGCCACTTAGGGATCTGGGGCAAAATCAGTACTTGGTTCTCCTAGTGAAGTGAGAGGGCTGGACTCAATAACCTTTCAGGGTCCGTTCCAGTTCTATGAGATGATAATAATAATATATGAAAATATACCTAAGATATCTTTCTTGAGTGGGGGCAGAGAACCATCAAGAAGCCCATAGGGCCAGATTGTCACATGACACATACAGCTTATAATATAACAGATAATAGTTAGGCCTGCCTTGAGTGCAGGGAACTGGACTAGATGACCTCTTGAGGTCCCTTCCTGTCCTGCGAGTCTACAATTCTGTGTACACTGGTGTAACTCAGAGTAGGATTTAGTCCCTTCTAGTACAGCCGGCATTCATGCCCATGGCTGGGGAATGGAAATGTGTCAGAGCTTACACTTACAGTCCTGCATGTGGATTTACCAGAAGACATTTTCACTGCATGGGATTCAACCTGCAGGGCAGGAAAGATGCAGTTTTAGCATGCCTGGGGCCAGATCCTCAGCTGGTGTAAACTGACATAGCTCCAAAGCGAGGGTCCAGCCCACTGATTTCCATTTACATCGGATGGGGATCTGGCCCCATTGCCTCCAATGAAGCTGTGCTAATTGACACCAGCTGGGGATCGGCTCTTTTGGCTTCCATGGAGATGCAGCAATTTACACCCACTGGGGAGGTCATGCCTACTGAGTTCAGTGCAGCCACATCCATTTAAAGCAGTTGGACACCTGCTCCAATATGTGATTCTAGACACTGAAACACGTCTTCATAGTTCCAATTCATTCTCCTAAAGAGCCCAAGGTGCCTTGGGGATCAGGTCCCTGAAGCCACTAGATGGAATTGAAAGATACTTGGTCAATTATCACTGGTGAGGGTGGGGTGGAGGAAGATCAGAAACCTCCTGGCTTTGATTAGACTCAAAGACAATCTCTCTCTATTTATAAGGGCCCTTTAGACTGCTGCACGGTTACATCAATTTGCAAATCTTTAAAAGGCTGGCATGAAACTACTCTTTTTCCAAAGGTAAGTGGAATTATATTGGAGGCAGGAACAGATTACCTAGAACCGCAGAGAAAAAAAGCATATTGCAAGATATCTATGATTATTTGCAAAGAGGAATAATTGGGACAATATGATCTGTCTATCAGATACCATACATATCTCTCACCTTAGAGGGCAGGGGAAAAAAAAGAGATATAGATAGAGAGATAGACAGATATTTCATGCTGGATGATAATAATGATATGATTTAAATAATATATTATTTATTTTCCCTGATTTTAAATTTTGTTTTTGTAAAATTCATCTCCAAAGTATGATTGTTGGACAGTTATTCTGGGAAGAAATATTACTTCATATTTCTCTGGATAACTTCTCAATAACCATTCAGGGATTATAATGATGCTCTCTGGCCTTAATAACTATTTATCTATTGGGAGACTTTCAAAAGTACAGGTAGAATTCTCAGTGGGAGTCTGGCACCCACCTGCCATTTATGCCTTTGAAAATCTCCCTGTAAACAATCTATCTAATCCCCCTTTCTGAATCCAACCAGCTGCCTTGTCTGGTTTTCTATCTAGGCTTTTTTAAAAGCAAAGTAGTACAATTCTGCAGAGCATCAATATCAGTGTGTTCAGCACAGGTGAATAGTGCTGGAGTGATACCCCTGGAGAGATAATCCCTTATTTAACCAATAACTCTGGTAGCAAGATATGAGATGCCAGTGCACAGCCAATACAACATTGAAACAAGTTCTCCATCACACACATGATATCTCACAAGCATGAAATACAAAATACACACAACATACTCAAACACCCTCCAAATAAGTTGTTTTCTACTTTCTGCCACAAGCAAGTTCTTCTTATATGCACACACACACAGCCACACAACATAAGCACATACACAGCTTTCAAACACTTCTCCTGCTAGTGGTTGTCATAAGGAAATCAGAGAGTCATAGAAGTGTAGGACTGGAAGGCACCTCAATAAGTGATCTAGTTATCAAATCCTTTTCCGCTTCTCCTCCCACCCCCTACACGCAACAAACCAGAAAACACTTATGCATATGTCTAACTTTAAGCACATAAATGTTCCCATTGAAGTCAATGGGACTACCCATGTCCTTAAAGGCAAGAGTATGCTTCAATGTTTTGCTGGATCATGTTGGGGGGGGGGGTTGCTTCAACCCTGACCCTCAGATCCCATATGCTACCCTAAAAAGGACCATGTATGACAATAAAATTAGACAGAGCAACAAGGTGAGTGAGATAATATATTTTATTGGACCAATTTCTGTTGGTGAAAGAGAGTTTAGAGCTACATAGAGGTCTGCTTCAGGTCTGGGAAAGATTGCCAGATACTCAGTCTCTAAGCTTGCTTACTCAACAGCTTCCCTGCACAAGTCTCCATCTGTGGCTAGTTTTGGTGGTGTATATTTTCTGTATACGGACACAAATCCAATAGATGATAGGCTGTGATGATTCAATAGAGAAGTAACCATGCAGGCTCAATAAAGAGTGAAATGCTCCAGCCTGTGCTATGCAGGAAGTCAGATTATATGACATGTTGAGCTCTTTTGTTCTGACCAAGTTATGACCAAGTTATCTAATTTAGTAACTATGCAGCAGTCCCATGCTTCCAGCTGGCTGATGGTCACTGACCAAGGTCTATTTGATGCTGGTTACTAATGAGTGGTGTACCTGTATTCTTTGAACCACTGAGTCTCTGAATACAAGTGTTATCCTTAAGAGATTTGGTATTTCCATATGATGTCACTGGGGAGTGCAGTAAAATGAAGAGGGAAAGAGTCTGGGATTTAGGCCCAGATTTTACCCACTAACAAAAATCCACAAAATCTCCATTGACTTTGCTAGAGTGGCTCCAGATTTACAGCAGTGTAACTGACAGTAATTATCTTCTTCATTCACTGTATAACCTCTGGCAATCTCTGTGAAGATCAGTCTTCCAACTGCAAAATTAAAACAATGTGTCCTCTTATTTCAATACATATCACCCTAGTAAAGAACCCACCCAGCAAAGTATTTTGAAATATATGGATTAAAAATACTTATTTAATTAATAAGGTTGAAATTTTCAAAGCCATTTTCAGACATTCATTGTTTGCAAAAGAAAAATGGTCTTGTTATAGGAGGGCACTTAATGTCAGGAGGTGTGAGATTTTTCAAAAGAGGCACAGCTCATTATGTTCCTAATTAATTTATAGACAGATTTGTAAAGGTATTTAGGGAAATTCAAGAATTTTAAAAGCAACTACACACACAACTCCCATATTATTAGATGCCTAGGCGTTTTTAAAAATCCCACTAGGTGCCTAAATACCTTTACAAATCTAGCCCTTAGTTTTTTTTAGACAACCCCAGCCATAATCTCTCTGACTCAGTTTCTCATTTGTAAAATAGGTGTATAAATATCACCTTCTTTCTCCCAACCTTTGCCTGTTTTGTCTACTTAGACTGTAAGAACTATGCATCTGCATACTGCCTAGTGCATTATTAATATCAACCATATCTAGCTCTTACAGAATATTTTCCACTAGTCAATCTCAATATGCATTACAGAGGAGATCAGTACTAGCCTCATTTTACAGATGAATGGAGACAAACAGAAGTAAAAGGACTTGCTGGAGCCACTGGCAAAGACAGGACTAGAGGCCTCATTCCAAAGCGTTTGCTCTGGCCACTGGCCCAGTGTCTAGGCACTGCTATTAAACACATAATAAATAGTTATTATTATTAACTGGCACACCATCTCCAGGAGAAATTAGGGAGGAGAGCACTGAATCTAGTTTCCATTTGCTCTGTGCTGCCCATCCACCAATGAACTCCAGACATCGCTGGTGAGATGGCTTGTATTTCATCCCTGTGCAGGTGGAGGGTCCAGAAGAAATGACAGGGGGGAATGACACAATTATAATGGAATTCACACTCCTGGGGCTCTTTCACTATCCTGAGCTGCAGCCCCTACTCTTCCTCGCCTTCCTCACTATCTACATCCTCATCCTGATGGGGAATGCTCTGGTTATCCTCGTCACTGTGTATGACCCTGTCCTCCACACCCCCATGTACTTCTTTCTCCGGAACTTGGCCTTTCTGGAGATCTGCTACACCTCGGTCACCATCCCCAAGATGCTGGCCAACCTTCTCTTGGAGAAGAAAACCATCTCTTTCTCTGGCTGTGCCACCCAGATGTACTTCTTCCTATTCTTTGGCACCGCAGTGTGTTACCTACTGGCCGTCATATCTTATGACCGCTATGTAGCCATCTGCAACCCTTTGCACTACCCAGTCCTCATGAGCAGGAGGCTTTGCCTCCTGCTGGTCTCAGGATGCTGGGTCACCGGCATGTCTGTGTCCCTTGGGCAAACAGCTCTGATATTCAGCGTGCCCTTCTGCGGCTCCAATGTCATCAACCACTTCTTCTGTGACGTGCCACCACTGGTGAAGCTCTTGTGCCCAGACTCCCATGTAAATGAGGTAACGAAAGTTCTAATGAATATCCTGGTCATCATCATCCCCTTCACGCTCATCCTGGCCTCCTACATTTGCATTGTCACTGCCATCCTCAGGATCCCATCGCTGGATGGGAAACGGAAAGCCATCCACACGTGTTCCTCTCACCTGGTCTCTGTTTCCCTGTTCTACGGCAGTGCTGTCTTTAGGTACTTGAGACCCAACTCCGGTTACACGTCGGGCCTGGATAAACTGCTCTCTCTGCTCTACACAGTGGCACCTGCCCTGCTGAATCCTGTCATCTACAGCCTGAGGAACCAGCGGGTGAAAGCAGCACTGAGAAAAAGGTGGACCGACACACAGCTTCTTAAAGCATGTGAATGTGTTTCATTGTGAGCCACTGGGGATTACAGGCCCGAGTCCGCTCTCGGTTATGCTTGTACTAATCAGGAGTAATGTCAATGGTCTTGATTCTCCTCTGCCTCTAGTGTAAATTAGGAGTGATTTCACTGCCTTCAATGTGTCCGATTCTCCTCTCGCTTATCCCGGTGTAAATCAAGAGTAACTTCATTAAATACAAATCAACTTGCACACCAAGTTGCAAATCAAGAGAGATTTTTTTTCAAGGCAATGGAGTAATGCCAGTGTAAACCTGGAGCAACTCCACTAATTTCAATTGAGTTACTTTATTTTAAATCAGAGAAGTTTTTTTTTTCCAAGCCAGTGGATTGTAAATGAGGAGTAACTCCAATGAAGTGACTGCACATTAGTGTAAATATGATGTAATAGAAATGGAGCCTATGTTTATTCTCAGAGTGAATAGGTTTTATATTTATTTATCATTGAAATAAATTCTACTCTTAGTTACACTCGTGTGAAACCAAAGTATTTCCATTGTCATCCACGGCTTACTCTGGATTTACGCCAGTGTCAATGAGAACAGAATCTGGCCAGGAACAAAGATTAAGGTTCTGAAACCCTCTCACTTACATTTTATACCATTGCAAACTTCATCGACATCAGTTGACTTACTCTTGGTTTACAATTAATGAGATCAGAATCAGGCCAAAAGTTATGGAGCCTGATTCTGACCTCAAAAATACTTAAATATAGAGATTTACATTGTTGCTGTGGCCATTTCGGTCACAGGCTATTAGAGCGACACAGTGGGTGAGGTGAAATATTTTATTGGACCACCCTCTGTTGGTGAGAGACACGAGCTATTGAGCTGACACAGAGCTCTTCTTCACGTCTGGGCACTGTTAAATTTGGTTGCCTTTTTCTTCATTTTATGGAGTTTCCATTTCAGATGACGAAATTTGATATCTTCCATTGTTGAGTGCAGTATTGTTGCAGTCATGTTGGTCCCAGGATATCAGAGAGATAAGGTGGGTGAGGTAATAGCTTCATTCTCTTCTTCAGGTCTCTGTAAGCTTGAAAGCCTTTCTCTTTCACCAGCAGCAATTGGTCCAATAATATGGAAATGTATTTTTATGATCAGGTGATAATTACAGAGGCAGTTTAAAGTGATTGCAAATCAAGAGTACTTCTGTTTTAAGGCCCCTTTCTACTGCTAGATGGGGTAAAGGATATTTATTGCGCAAATAATAACTTGGCCCAGAGTAACTCAATTAAACTCAGTAGGTGAAATTCTGCTTCCTCTTAGACCAGTGGTCACCAGCTGGTCTTTTGTGATTGACTGGTTTATCCTAGAGGAGCTCCCAGTTGATTGTGATCTTTGGTGGCACAACAGGGCTGCTGCTAAGAGAGGCTTCTTGCCTGTCCTGGCCCCACGCTGCTCCCGGAAGAGGCTAGCGTGGCCCCACAGCTCCGGGGTGGGGGGACAAGGGGTCTCCTTTCGTGCACTGCTCCTTGCTGAAAGTACCACCCCCCACAGCTCCCATTGGCTGGGAATGGGGAGCTGTGGCCAATGGGATCTATGGGGCCAGTGCTTGCAGAGAGGGGCAGTGAGCAAAGCCATGTGCTCTCCACCCAGGGGTTGCAGGGGCACGTTGGCCCCTTCCAGGAGCAGCATGGGGCTAGGGTAGGTAGGAAGCCTGCCTTAGCAGCAGCCATGCTACATTGCTGCTCAGGAGCCACCAGAGGTAAGTGCTGCCCAGTGGGAGGCCGCACCCCAACCTCCGGCCCTGATACCCCTCCCAGAACCAGTACCCCATGTCCCCTTCTGCGCCCTAACCCCCAGCCCTGAGCCCCCTCCTGGAGCTACAACTCATGCCCCTTCCTGAATTCCACCCCTCTCCTGCACCACAACTCTCTGGTACAGTATGGAGCCCCCTCCTTCACCCAAACTCCCTCCCAGAGCTTGCACCCATCATCCTCTCCTGCACTCCAACCACCTCAGCTCAACCCCAAGCTCAGCCCAGAGCCCCCTCCCACACTGCAAACCCCTCGGCCCCAGCCCAGATCCTGCATCGCCTCCCAAACCCCAACTCCCTACCCCAGCCCAGTGAAAGTGAGTGAGGATGAGGGAGAGCAAGTGATGGGGATAGCTGGGGATGGAGTGAGCGGGATGGGGCTTTTGGGAAGGGGAGGGGTATATTCTGGGTTGCCCTTAGATTCAAAACGTGATCTTGGATGTAAAAAGGTTGGAGACCATTGTCTTAGACCAATGTAAGCCAGGAGTAACTCCACTGATGTACTGCAAAACCAATGTAAGTGGGTGACGGGGCATTGGGGGAGGAAGAATTAGAACACAAATCCAGGTATGAACAGGACCTGTCCTAGTCCAATATTCTGAAGAGCTAAGAGTCTAAAAACTTGTAACCCCTGAGAAGTATTTGATAAAAACAATAAAATGTATCTTTTATCCCCTGTTGCCTCTTTTTAAAATTAATTTAAATAGCCAAATATTTCCTCAATATCTTCTTGACGTGAAGAGCTATATGTGTGGTATTGTCAGAAGAGCCTAAGGGCATTGGGAGCCAAATCCACACTGAAATTTGGAAATCCCAGCCTAAGGGCAAGCTAGCGTGAACAGTTATTCTTGCATCTCGAATGGTACAGAGCTCGGTTTTTGAATGTCCCAGCTGGTGGCCCACAGTAGGGATATCTCAGCACATTAAATAAGCATGATGCTTGTGATATAGGCTGAATTCACAGATAACTCAGATATTTGAATCTGACTGATGATGGGATTTTCAAAAGCATCCAAAGGACTTTAGGAGTACACGTCTGATTGAAAGTCAGTGGGATTTGTGCACCTAAATTGCTTAGGTCTAGATTTACAAAGGTATTCTTAGATTGTAAAGTCCGAAGGGACCACCCTCTTCATATAGCCTGACCACCTGTATAACACAGGCCATAGAACGTCCCTGAATTAATTCCTGTTTGAAGTAGAGCAGATCTTTTAGTGGGAAAAACCATCCAATCTTGATTTTAAAATGTCAAGTGATGTCGACTGGCAATTGTTGATGACTGAAAAAATTTCAGCTCTTCAATAAACAATCAAAAAGTTTTGGGGGAAAGCAGACACTATCCATGAAAATTTTTTCTTTATTCAAAAACCCAACCTTCTAACAAAAGAAAAATGTTCATGGAAAACTTTTGACCACTTCTAAATCATGGACTTCTCAGTGTAATTAGGCTTGGCAAAATTAGAGTTTTATTTTTTATGATTTGGACAGATAATCTTTATGTTTATTTTTAAGCATTTTTTCCAGTTTGTATCAATTTAAATTTTAATAGTTATGAAAAAGTCTGGACTTTAATCATTTTTTCCCTGATTTTTATTGATTTAAATCTTCATTGTTGCAGCAAATCACAGCGGGAGGGGGTGTCAGAGAATAATGGGTAAGGATCCAACCATAATTATGTATTAATAACAGAGACAGATTCAAAAATATAAAGCTTTATAACCATTAAAACTCAATTGTCAACATCACATCTCAAAATATACAAAGTTAATAACCTTAAATCAAACTCTAATAAGTTCTCAAGCAGCATTTCTCCTATTTTGCCTAGCTGTGCATTTTGATGATCATTGATGGAGATATTTTTATTTTGGTTTGTGTGTGTGTGTACGGTGAAATCAACATTCACCTAAACT
This sequence comes from Gopherus flavomarginatus, assembly GCF_025201925.1. Taxonomy (NCBI): domain Eukaryota; kingdom Metazoa; phylum Chordata; order Testudines; family Testudinidae; genus Gopherus; species Gopherus flavomarginatus. Next base: position 188,998 of record NW_026114602.1, read on the forward strand.
TTCCAAGCCGAAATACAATACCTGCTCAGATATGATGTTGAGAGGGCCACGCAAGTGCATTGTCCCAGTCTCTTCTCATTGAAGTCAGTGACCTTTAGCCAGTGGATGCATCATAAGGCCGTCAATATACCCCTTATGAGGTCCTTCTGTGTCCATTCATCTCTGAATTGTTCTCATAGCTAGGGAAATGGCTGAGCACCAGCTGCTAGGCCTCTGGTACATTTTCAACTTGTGGTTATGTGTCCTTCATTCGAGACAGATCTGTGGTTCTGGTGTTGAGAGTAGCTGACGGAGGCCAAGCAAGAAACATTTTTGTGCTTGAGCCAAAGCTCATTAAAGTCAACAAGAGTTTCTCCATTGATTTCAAATGTCTTTAGATCACCTCCTTTATCACAGTTTCTCAATGATTCACAGCTAGTTAAAGTGACTGAAAGTCCACAATGGAAAAAGATTAGTGCTGGTCTAATTTTTTCCCATGATACACCATTGCCAGGCTTTCCCAAGAGGGACCCCACAATCCAATCCAAGAGGGACCCCACAATCCATGACGCAATCCAACCTGGGAGCCTACAGAGGACAATGAGCCTGAGTCACCCGACATACACCTCTAGTGAGGTGCTGCAGCAACATTTCCAAATCAAAACATTTTTTTGGTTTTGGCTGAAGTATTTCAGGTTTTGGCCTAAATATTTTGTATTTTGGCCTAAATGTTTCAGGTTTTGGAAAGCAATATATATTGTGACAAAGTTCCTCCTCTACCTTGGTGGGTCCTGTGCTTATTGGCAGATTTGCTCACCTCAGTGATCTTCCCCACAGTCTGGATCAACTTCTCCTGTGTCTGATCAGAAGTTGGGAGGTTTGGCGGGAACCCGGGCCCGCCCTCTACTCCAGGTTCCAGCCCAGGGCGCAGTGGATTGCAGCTGTCTATAGTACCTCCTGTAACAGCTGCATGACAGCTACAACTCCCTGGGCTACTTCCCCATGGCCTCCTCCAAATACCTCTTTATCCTCACCACAGGGCCTTCCTCCTGGTGTTTGATAACGCTTGTACTCCTGAGTCCTCCAGCAGCACACCCTCTCACTCTCAGCTCCTTATGTGCCTCCTGTTCCCAGCTCCTCACACACACTTCCTCTCCTCCAGCTCCTCCCTGCCTAACTGGAGTGAGCAACTTTTTAAACCCAGGTGCCCTGATTAGCCTGCCTTGATTGGCTGCAGGTGTTCTAATCAGCCTGTCTGCCTTAATTGGTTCTAGCAGGTTCCTGATTACTCCAGTGCAGCCCCTGCTCTAGTCACTCAGGGAATAGAAAACTACTCAGCTAGTGACCAGTATATTTGCCCTCTACCAGACTCCTGTACCACATTGGCCTGGGTCTGTCACAATATATACATTTATTTATTTTTTCAGTTCCTTTGAAAATCCCAACAATGGGGCTAGATTCTGGCATCTTTACACACACAGTGAATTCTCTTGGCAGTTTTCTCTGGAAAAATCCCCTATCAAAAGTTTTCCATTTGGAAATCCCTGTTTTCCTGTGAGAAAATTATTCAAGGGAGAAAAAAACGTTTTTTTTGTTTGTTTGTTTCCCTCTCCCAGCAACTTTTCCCACTCTTCCTTGCTGTTTTCAAAGTAAAAACAGATGAGAAATAAGAACATGTGAGAAACAGGCAGAAGTGTAGAAAGTGATACCTTTGAAGTCAAATGCTGAAAGTCACACTTCAACTGTTTTCCAACTGGCAAATTGTTGGGAAACAGACAGAGATGTAAGAAAGTAGGTTTTTTTCCTCTCCGTAGTCTGACTGTTTTCTAGTTTTTGCCAGCTGAGACAAAGTGAGAAATTGGGGGAAAGTGAGAGGAATACTCATAGTTGTTAATTTAAAAGAAATAAGTTTTTATTAAACTTTATTTTCCAATGACAAAATTTTCATCAAAAATTTTAGACCAGCTTTATTTTTGGTTTGAAGAGTCACAGTGCATTTCTAATTTTACAAAAATAGCAAAGCCTCCACAAATGCAGTAGAAAATCTTGGTGCCTGAGTACATTTTTTTCAGTTAATCTCCGGAGTGCCCCTGTCACCTCCTTGTTCCGCAAGCTGTAGATAATGGGGTTTAGCATGGCGGTCACAACAGAGTACAGCAGAGCAATGAGTTTGTCACTATTCAGCGAGTGGCTGGATTTGGGTTTCAGGTACATGGTGCAGGCTATCCCATAGAACAGAGTCACCACCAGGAGGTGCAAGGAGTAGGTGGAGAAGGTTTTCTGCCTGCCCTCAGCTGAAGGCATCTTCAGGATGGTTGAGATGATACGAACGTAGGAAGAAAGGATGAGCATGAATGGCAGCAGGACAAAGAAGAGGGCAACCAGGAGAATGGTGATTTAAGTTCTGTGGGTGTCCCCACAGACCAGTTTCATCACTGGGGGGACATCACAGAAGAAATGGTTGATTTTATTACAGCTACAGAATGGTAGGGTGAATATGGCAGCAACGTGACCCTTTAACACCAGGAGGTTGGTGAGCCAGGAAGCAGCCGCAAGCCCTATATAGACTCTCCTGTTCATAAGGACCAGGTAACGCAGTGGGTGGCATATAGCAATGTATCGGTCGTAGACCATCACAGAAAGGAGGTAACATTCTGTCCCTCCTAGGAAGAGAAGGAAATACATCTGTGTTGCACAGCCGAGGAAGGAGATGGTTCTATCCTCTGAGACGAGGTTGGCCAATATCTTGGGCAGGGTGACCAAGGTGTAAGAGATCTCCAGGAAGGACAAGTTCCAGAGGAAGAAATACTTGGGAGTGTGAAGGGCAGCGTCGGCCAAAGTGACAAAGATAATGAGAAGATCCCAATCAGAGCAATGAGATAACAAGACAGAAACACCACAAATAGCCCCCAGCTCAGCTCAGGGTGGTCGGCAAATCCCAAGAGGATGAAATGGGACACCGAGGTATGATTGCCTGTGGTCATTCCTCTGATAAGCTCAGTTCTGAGGAAAAAAAACTAAGTAAATAAAGACATGAGGCTGCATGAGGTGCAGGTTTCCCATTCTTTTCAATTATGAATAGTAAATGAAGATCCTGAATACTGTTTAACGGAGAAATTGTCCTACCTCAAATTTTATCCCCTGCAGCTAACATCAGACCAGATTCTGGTGTCCTTACTTATACTGAATAGTACTTTTCTCCAGCACAGGAAATAAGTGAGAAAATAATAAAATTGTTGGAATTTACCAATGCAATCCTGCACACCAATTAATGTTCATTTCCTAGAGCATATTTTCCCCTCTCTAATGTCTATGGTTCTGTGATAAAAGCATCTAACTGAAAACCAAAGCCAAGCAGCTGAATACTCAAATTCATGTGTCCATAGATTTTAAGTCCAGAAAAATAATTATGTTCATCAAGTGTAACCTCTTGCATAACAGGCCATATAATTACACCCAGTAATTCCTGCATTGAGACCATAACTTTTGGATGACCTAGATCATATCAATTTGAAAGACATTGTTCTGGATTTTGAACTCCAAGTCATGGAGAATCCACCACATCTATAAGGAAGTTGTTGCAATGGTTAATTACCCTCCACAGTTAAAATTTAATGTCTCATTTCCAGGTGGAACTTTTTTTTATTTCACATTCCAGCCATTGGATTTGGTTTTAACTTTATCTGCTAGATTAACAAGACCTGTAGCATCTTCTCTTCATATAGACAATAATCAAGTCACCTCTTGGACAAAGTGTCTTGAGGAAAGACTTAGCTTGCACAATCTATTCCTTGTCTCTTCCCTGCCCTTTTGCCTGGGCTGGTGACCACAACTGTTGTCTTATTCAGTGACTGTAAGTGTGGCTAGCTCCTGTCTGGGGGAAGAAAGAAGAGGAACCCTCTTTAGCCTTCCCTCCTTCCACAACTATGAAGGGATCAAACGCAACTGGCTCTATATATACACTCCTTACGTATCTACCTCGGACTGAGAGGAAACAGAGGTACATCAAGGTAAATGAGGGGCCCAAGAGTCTGATCCTTTAAGCCTGTGTGCAAGTGGCAGTGGCTGCTGTCGGAGGTTAGGATACTGGGCCAAATGGACAATTAGCCTGGCCCTGTATGGCTGTTCTTATGTTCTTAAGTGGGTCACTTTAGTCATTTGACTTCAATGGGACGATTCAAGTGAGTGAAGTAAAGGATTGGCTCTAAATGTGGTACAAATAAAGTATGACCCAGGGTCTTCTATGCTTTGCTCCAGCCATCCACTCAGTTACATGTCCCCAGTCTTCAGTGCATTTATCCTCCCAACACCGTGGTGGCACAGGGAAGGGCTATTGTTCTCATGTCTCAGAAGAGGCACTAGGCACCTAAACCCAGTGGTGAACTGGAGCCGGTTCACATGAACTGGTTGTTAAATTTTGAAGCGGTTTTAGAACCACTTGTTAACTGGTTTCCCTGCGAGGGAAGCTTTGATGGGCCCTGGCCGGGAACAGTGTAATTCCTCCTCCCAGCCGCGGGGGGAGCGCTGCGCTGCGATGAGGAGCCATGTGGGCTGCCTCCTGGCCCTGATACTGCTGCTGCTGTTGCTTGGACCTCTGGCCTTGGGGCTCCCCAGCTGCTCTGCTGGCCTGGGCTGCGTCCTGCTGCACCCCCCTGCCTGCACCCCCTGCTGCACCCCCCTGCCTGCACCCCCTGTCCCCAGCCAGCCCCTGCTGCACCCCCTGCCTACAGCCAGCCCCTGCTGCACCCCCTGCCCACAGCCAGCCCCTGCTGCACCCCCCTGCCTGCACCCCCTGCCCCCAGCCAGCCCCTGCTGCACCCCCTGCCTACAGCCAGCCCCTGCTGCACCCCCTGCCTGTCCCCAGCCAGCCCCTGCCTGCACCTCCTGCCTGCAGCCAGCCTCCTGCTGCACCCCCCTGCCCACAACCGTCCCCTGCCCGCACCCCTTGCCCCCAGCCACCCTCTGCCTGCACCCCCTGCCCACAGTCACCCCTGCTGCACCCCCTGTCCCACCACCAGCCCCTGCTGCACCCCCCTGCCACACCCTCTGCTCACAGCCACCCCCTGCTGCACCCTCCTGCCACACCCCCTGCCCGCAGCCAGTCCCCTGCCTGCACCCCCTGCCCTGCCCCCAGCCAGCCCCTGCTGCACCTCCCTGCCACACCCCCTGCCCGCAGCCAGCCCCAACCCACAGCCAGCCTCTACCCACAGCCAGAACATGTTGCACCCCCTGCCCCCAGCTAGCCCTGCCCCACGCCCCTGTCTGCAGCCAGTCACACGTCCACTGGTGCCCTGCAGTTCTCAGGGCAGGAACCCTGCACACTTGCTTCAATGAGGGAGGCAGGGAGCAGCTGGGACCCACACATGTGCACGCCCTAGGGTGACCAGACAGCAAGTGTGAAAAATCGAGATGGGGTGGGGAGTAATAGGATCCTGTACAATAAAAAGACTCAAAAATCGAGACTGTCCCTATAAAATCGGGACATCTGGTCACCCTAGCACACCCCCAGGGAGTGGTGGGGACCCACATATTTGAAACGGAGACCCTTTCTAGTTCAGGCCTGTCATGGTATAATTCCCCCACTCTGAACCTTAGCGTCCAAAAGATGGGGTACCAGCATGAATTCCTCTAAACTCAATTCCCAGCTTAGAACCTGTAGCGTTGCCACGAACCAGGAATTACAGTGCCTGGTACACTCTGGTCCCACCAAAACCTTGGCCGAGGAACCCCAAGGCCCAGACCCTCTGGATCTTACCACAAGGAAAGTAAACCCTTTCCCTCACCGTTGCCTCTCCCAGACTTCCCCTCCCTGGGTTACCCTGGAAGATCACTGTGATTCAGACTCCTTGAATCTTTAAACAGAGAGGAACATTTACCTCCCCTCCTCCTTCTCTCTCTCCCTCCCAAACTCTCCCTGAAAGAGAAAGTAATCCTAACACAGAGAGAAATTAACCTTTCTCTCCCTCTTCCCTCCTTTCTCCCCACCAATTCCCTGATGAATCCAGACCCAGTCCCCTGGGGTCTCACAAGAATAAAAAAACAACAATCAGGTTCTTAAACAAGAAAAGCTTTTAATTAAAGAAAAAAATAAAAATTATTTTTGTAAATTTAAGACAGAATAGATACAGGGTCTTTCAGCTATAGACACTGGGAATACCCTCCCAGCCTAAGTATACAAGTACAAATTAAAATTTTTTCAGCAAATACCAATTTGAACTCCTTCCAGCCAAATACACATTTGAACTCCTCCCAGCCAAATACACGTTTGCAAATAAAGAAAACAACCATAAGCCTAACTCGCTTTATCTACCTAGTACTCACTATTCTGACCTTATAAGAGCCTGTATCTGAGAGATTGGAGAGAAACCTGGTTGCACATCTGGTCCCTCTGAGCCCCCAGAGTGAACTACAACCAAAAACTAACAGCACACACAAAAACTTCCCTCCCTCAAGATTTGAAAGTATCCTGTCCCCTGATTGGTCCTCTGGTCAGGTGACAGCCAGGCTCACTGTTCTTGTTAACCCTTTCCAGGCAAAAGAGATATGAAATACTTCTGTTCCATTAACTCTTAACTATCCGTTTATGACAAGGCCCATCTTTTTAAAAAAGAACTTTAGGTAGGGTTAACATACATCTGTATTTTCCTGGAGATGTCAGGCTTTTTGGTTCTTAAATCGCCATCCGGGCAGAATTTTTAAAATTTAAAAATTCCTCCCGGGAAAATATGGACGTATGGTAACCTTAGTGGAACAAAAAATACGTACTGTGGCACATGCCTTAAATCAGAACTTTTTATAGGGAACCGGTTGTTAAGATTTTAGCAGTTCATCACTGCATAAACCCATTTAAAAACCTGTCCCTTAAACTCTGTGTGTCTCAAAGATCCAAATAGGGGCCCATTTTGGATTTTCAAAAGCTCCTGAGCAGGTTAGACACCCACCTTCCAGTGCAACCAATGGGAGTTTGGTACCTAATCTTTTTAGGCATATTTGAAAATCCAATTAGCTACCTATTGGCATCATTAGGAGCCTAAGTACCTTGCAAAAATGGGGCTCTAATGCACCAGGCCAAGGTCACACAGGGACACTGTGATAGAAGAATGAACTGAATCTGTGTCCTGCAGTGTCAAAGCCAGAGTTCTAACCAGTGTATCGTCCTTCCTCCTCTTTAAAGCAAAAGTGACCAAGCTTCTATTTTTAAAAAAAAAATCAATTTGTTTTGTGGAAAGCCAACACATTCTGTGGGAAATGGTTGGTGGTGGGGTTTTTGCTTGTTTGTTTATTTGAAATCACAATTTTGCATTGAAAAAATTTTTGATGGAAAATTTGTGACCTCCCCTACCCAACATATCTAACAAGCAGGAAGTAAAATCAGAGGCACAATAGAAATGATAGTTTAGAATCTGAACCCATTAATACTTCTTTGTAAGGCAAGAATAGTTGTAAATCAGTCCACTGAAGAGAAAGGAGTTGCAGTGGTGTAAATCTGAAGTATTTAAGGTAGCAAAGTAATAGCAGTGTTCATTTTGAGTAACTGTACTAGTGTCAATGAAGATATCAAAGATTAACACTGCTGTAACTCAGAACAGAATTTGGCATGCCCAGAATATTCCTTTTCACCTCCACAGGAGAGGAACCTGATACTAGAATTGTTTAAAGCCCTCTTGAAATGTAAACTTGCCTCACCTTCTTCTGGAGTATATAGCCTGGCCTCTTTGCAGCTTCCAAATGTCTGTGAGCAGTCTGAGGAGATGCGCAGAGTGAGCAGATGTTTTTAAATTCTCTTCAGTGCCCCACCAGGACCTCAAGCATGTCAGACTATGAACCTAGCACAGAACCCACAGTAACGTGAATATGTTTCTTGATACATTATACAGATGGTCAATCTGTCTCTCCCCATATCTATCTATCTACCCACCCAGACCTGAAGAAAAGCTCTGTGTGGGTCGAAAGCTTGTCTCTTTCACCAACAGAAGCTAGTCCACTAAAAGATATCGCCTCACCCACTTTGTCTCTCTGATATACTGAGACCAGCACCACTTCACCATCTATCTTCATATACCATCTCTTTATCTCTCTTTCTCCTTTTCATTTATCAACATGGTATCTTGGCACCCACAGGTCAGGCACCAAATTATACGATATTGGCGTATAGAATTTCTAGTCCAGTATTCTTTGGGCCTTAAGGGGTTATAGGGAAGGAGACAACCCAGGTGTCTACTTGACCGCTGAAGACAGAAGCCATGGTGAACTCCACCTCCACTATCCACATAGGCAAGGTGGGGCATGCAGAGCTATTTACTCCAAACCCAGCTCATACAATATGTTCCTGTGGAGGAACCTGGCTGTCTCCTCCGTGTTACCTAGTTCAGACATTCACACCTATCTAAAAGAGGATACATTCTGCACCTACTTTGTACCAGGCAGACTCTGTCCACACTTCACACTGAAGGGAATGGGGTGCATTCTGTTTTGCACAGCTGTAATAAAAAGCCGAGTTTGGTTTGCTGTGGTAATGTCATTTTGATAAACAGAGTTATGGCTGAAAAAAATTCTTCTCTCCCACCCTCTCTTCCTCTATATATTGTTTCTTTGTTTCGAATGTCAGCGATAAAGATGCGGCTGGAGGTTGTGTGTGTGGTGTGTTTGAATATTCTGTGCTCAATGTTCAACTGATTCACATTGGTGTAGCTTCATTCACTGTAATGAGAGAACCATCTGGTTCACTGACTCCAGAGGAGCTCTGACAGATGCATGCCAGCTGGGAGTCCGGCCCACTGATTCCAGTGAAGCTACACTGGTTTTTACCAGCTCAGATTCTGGCCTCAGACCAAGTATATGGCTTGCATCTCCTCGTTCACAATAATGTAAATCATTAGAAACTTCAGAGAAGTTATTGGAGTTACATTGGTCAAAAAAACAGTGGAAACAGGTTGATCATTTCAGCCTCTCATGATTATGATTATAAAGATGAGAGAAAGTGCAGATTTTCACACTATTTCCAAATATATTTGAAATAATAACAACTTAATATGGAATTATGATTCAGACTCTATATCAGTAATTTCAGGGCAGAAAAATTACAGGTACGTTATAATGATCCCCCCAAAAAAGCATTGCAAACTAAGTAAATTACACTAGGAAATTAAGATTACACTTAAAAGGAATCCAAATATGTATAGGCACTGAAATGCAATTATAACACCCAAATAAGCTTAACTCTGATATGTAGATGTCCTGCATGAATCATGTTCTTATTCTTATCCTTTATCCTTGATTTTATTGACATATGTTATCTGATCGCCTATCTGCACCTTTTAAAATCTGTTCCTGGGGTTTCCAAAGACTGCTGATATGAGTTAGCTACCTGGGTAAATATTTTCAGGATAGATGCCATAAATTTTTTAAGACAGAGAATCAGTTTTTAGATCTCCATCAGTGATTTCAATGAGAAAATTGCTGCTTCTCATATACCAGCTACATAATAAATAATAATAATAAATTAATTAATAAATAATAACAACAGCATGCTGTGGCCCAATTTTTGAACCCAATTGTAACCATCAGTGCTTAGGAATAATTTTACATGTATAGGGCATAATCCAACAAACTATAGCTAATTGAGACATTTTTTACTAAATTAAATGTCATCAAAATACGGAGTTTTGTCAAAGCCACTTTACAGAGGTGTATTGGTGTTGCCAATGATTTCACTGGGAAGGATTTTGAGGAACAGGGCTCTCCCGTCACTCCTGGTACAACAGAGAAAGACCAGAATCCAAAACCTGATCTTTCTAATCCGAAACCAGACATTCCAACACTATGCATTTTGTGAAAACACTGGAAAGGTTTTGTTACTGCTGAAAACTAACAAACTTAGAAACCCTGAAAGGTGTCACAAAATGGAATTGTTGCAAATACAAACACACTCATGAGTAACTCTGTGTTTTAAAGACTGCTCTCAGAAATAATCCAACAGGTATAATGGCACAGCTACACTGCAAAATTAGAAGTGTTCTTAATTCAAGTTAGCTAACCTTTGTTAGCTAACTTGGTTTAACATAGTAGTCAAAATCTGGCAACTTGGCTTGTAACTTGGGTTAATGGTTTGAGTCCAACTGAAGGTTCCTCTGTAGGCTTTAACATGTGCACCTAACTTCAGTTAGGAGTCAAGTTGCTGGATCTTCACTGCTGTTTTAATCCAAATTAGCTAACATGGTTTAGCTAACCTGAGCTGAGAACACCCCTAATTTTGCAGTGTAGAGACATACCTTAAAGGTATGTTTAGACTGGAGATGGAGGAGTAATTTCCAACTTCGACAAAACTAGTGAGTTGTAAATAGCTACCCACCCTGAGTACAATCCCAGCTAATCGCCAAGGTAGATGTTCAGGGCCACCCATGCAGCTGCCACTACATTGCTATTTTTAGCACACTAGCTCAATCAAGGCTAGCATAGGTTCACCTGCCCAAACAGGAAATTTTACCTGCTGCTCAAGTGTAGACACATCCGAAGTGTTTCAGAATTGAACTTTTCACATGTTCCTAGAAATAGGGTCACAGTATTAACTAATGGGAAGAAGGCAATTAACTGCAGAGTGATACTTACTGAAATATCAGGTTACTGGCACATAGCTATTGAATGCTTTTGAAACTCACTGCAAACCAGACATTCCATGCCTATATCTGGAACAACTTCATTGACTCCAAAGTGTGCCCATGTTAATCTGGCAGGATGACAGTGTTTTATTCATCTGCTCTGTTCCTCTTTGGGAAATGCTCTCTCAAGCATTTCATTCTAGGACTAGTAATTAACAGAATAGGCAGTCCCATGATTGATTTGCTTTGGTGTGGTGTGCTGGTGCCATCCGATGGCAGAGTGTGTCTTTTTATTCATTGCTAATGATTAGTGATTGTCACAAAGCGAATGAGAGCTGAAAGTAATGAGTCTTTTCTTGCTGTGTATGAATTGGTGGGGATGAGATAAGAACCGACTTCAAACCACATTGCAAACTGAGATCAGATTGGAAATATGGGGAGAAGGGATGGGAGGTTACTTCTCACTGGGCATGATTTGTCTCTCATTTACACCAGTTATAAATCAGTGTAGCTCCTACTCCAGCCCTGTTTCACCACTCCAGCAGTGCAAAGCGCCCATGAAACCACTTTAATCAGCCTGCTGTGTATTCCCCCTGCATAGGATGAAAGCCAGACCCTGGTGTAGGGGAAACTGGAGACAGCTGGTTTGTCCTGGAGTGTTTTTAACCCCCCAATGATCTCTTGTTAATGGAATGGCCTCTTGACCCCATAAGCACATTGGTGCAACATAGAGCAGCCTTGAGGGTACTCTAAGTGGAAACAAGGCATGAATAAACCTCCAAGTTGGCTCAAAAAAACAAAGAGCTATAAAACATCTTGCAGCCATCTTTCCTTCCTCCCACAAAGGCACCAGTGTTATGCAAAGCACAGCATGGATGCAGAAGATAAACTAGGCCATTGACTTTAGCAGATTTAGCCTAATTCCAAACCAGAGCAACTGAGAAAAGAAACAGCACCATTGCCTTCAGTTGAGTTATTGTTGATTTAGTTTGGGATGAGCATAAAAGCCTTTCCATGTCAACTAAGTTGTTTCTGATTCATGCTCAAGTGAGTGGAAGAAGATTCAGGTCCATTGATTCCATTGTAGTTACTCCTGATTCACGCTGAGGTGAATGACTCCAGAATCAGACTCCAGGATTCTAACTGAGTTATCCCTGATTTACATTAAAGTGAGAAACAGCAGACCCAGGCCCATTTACTGTATAGAGTTACTCCTGATTTACACTGGGACGAGCAAGAGGGAAATTAGCACCACTGACCCTAGTAGTATTACCCTGATTTACAATGAAGGTATTGCTAGGCCAGACCCTCAATCCATTCTGATGAATGCATGAATAATGCTGCCTTGCCTCATGTGTCTTGAAGCCCAGGAAAGCATCCCAAAGCAGTCAAATTGTAGGGTTGTTGAGCTGTGGAATTTTGCTTTGGGTCTAGGCCAACCTACCAAAAGCCAGGACTACTAAGAGCAGTGGGAACTCAGAACAATCAGCTTCTTGCAGTATTAGGCCCTTTGTTTGCAGCTGTGGAAAACATTTTCTCTTTGTTAGGAAGCAGACGGTTGCCATTTCTTTCTTTGACCATGTGGTCCTCCTGATGTATAAAATTGGTTCCAGAGAGTACATTGGGAAAGGGGACTTAGGAAAGATACTTATTCCTTCTGAGACTCTGTGGTGGTGTTTGTGTTTTCTTTGGGTAGAAGGCAAACATATGATCTCAAAACATAAACCTAGGCTGGTCCAAATGTTCTATGGTAGATCGTGTATAGCCTTAACTCTGCCCCCTTGTGTAGTACAACACCTGCAGCTTTAACTCTGTCCCCTGTATGCTAGGGCATGCCCAATCTTAATTTTGGTTGGAGCAAGTGATTTGGCATGTCCCACCTTGCCGATGTGAATTGTTTTTAATCATTGGCTATGAGTGATTGCCACAAAATGAATGAGATCGGAATTCAGCTAGTTTTCTGTGAGCTGTTAGGGATTAGACAAGAACAGACCCCAAACTCTGCTGCTGGTCAGTCTGGAAATTTGAAAAATAAACTTGTTGTTTTACTTACCTTTGACTTATTCTCTTCTCATTTAACACACTTTAGGACAATCTAATTACTCCCTTGCTCCTGATTTACATCAGTATGAAGGAGAAGGGCCTCAAGATTACAGTCTCATTGCACTAGGACTGACATGCAGGAAGAGACATTCACAGCCCTCCTGAGCTAAAAATCAAAAAATGCAAAATCGACAAAGGTCATGTGTGGGGGAAACACAGGCCCAGACGGGGAGAAGGAGCTTCCCAAAGTCACCGAACTGGTGAGTCGTAGACCAAAAATGGAATCGTGTGTCTTACCCACTAGACACATGGTATCATCCATCTAACTATCCATTGAAAATGAAGACACTGATAGGCAGCATGAACCAGTGGGCAGGATACTAGAGTTCTGTTCCAAGCTCTGCCATGGTCTCCCTGCTATGCAATTACATAAGATGGTTTACTGCCTATATACCTACCCCCAGATCTGCCTGAGAGGGGTATGTAATGTTGGCAGCAACACCAATAGACTCCTTTTACTTACATTCAAAGTTTAAATGCAGCTGCATTGTGGCCACAGGTGCACTGAGGTCAGGGGAAGGCTATCACTCTTTGTAAGTCATTTTTTTAAAAAAAAAATCTCAGTCCTTAACAGAAAGTTATTTCATCTGATGATGTAACTATAAATCTCACAACAAAAGATAAACTACCTGAGAGCAGGAAGTTTCAAGATTAGGCCTTTAAAATTCAAAAAATGACCAAGCTACACACTACACTGCTCTCCTGTCCAAATTAGCATATGCAGCCCGTTGGAAATAGTTTCCCTGATAAGTGTATTAAGGTTTGTCGTGACTCAGTTTCCACACAGGTATTTCTTTATTGGTCCAAAAGCCACTCAGTGTGGATTACATGCAAATACAAATACAAGCCTAGGCACACTTATGATAGTTATAAGTAGCAGTAAAATAGTTATAAGCCTTAACCAAAGGCTCATAACCAGATCGGAGAATACCTTCCTATCGTGATGTGACTCCAGAGAGGTAAGGAAAAATTCTGACAAAGAAACCTCCAGTAAACCTTGTCTTTTACACGCTATAACAGTGGTTTTCAAACTCAGGTACGCCAGTTTTCATCAGGGGATACAGGAGAAAAATCCCAAAATGGCAGACAATTATCCCTTACTGGCCTTTTTCTCTGTTTTCACAGGTATATTATGACCCTATCTCAGATGGTGGCATGCAGTAGATGACATTATTTGGAAAGGGGTACGCAGCTGATAAAGTCTGAAACCACTGCGCTATAATAAACACACAGTGTGGTTGTTGGTCCTTGGACCTTAGCTAAGGCCAGGGGAGGCAATTAGGGCTGAACTCTGTCCTCTGCCTGGGTCAATGCAAGCTTAATGACCGGGCCTCTCTCTTCAAGGCTTTCTTCTTATCTTATTTTGCCATATTTCTTCCCAGCCACTGCACTAAGCAGTTCTTTTTAATTAAACCATATAGAATTAACCATTGACTGCATCAGGTACCCAGTCAACCATAGTTTCTTAATTTTGATTCCCTCAAACCAAACCTTAAATAAGATAACACTGTTTAACACTGTCACTGCTTGTTTAACACAAACAACCTTTGCTTTGTCTCATGAGCTCAGGTTTGTTTGGTCACGTGCTTTTTGGGCCTGTTGCTCATGCTAACATCCAAACTCAATTTGAAGCTGTAATTCATGGAGGCCCCACATAGGTCTATATGCCTACATAGCCTTAACTCTGCCTCCTTGTGGGATGCAGCATTTGAATATAATTTTTGGGTAGCAACTGCTTTGCATCCAGTTATGATCTCTGTGAATGCATCTTTTAATGTGAAAGCATTATAACCAACCCCATGGCTGGGCATGGCCTGCTAGACCAGTCCCTATCTCCAGCATTGGGTGTATCTTGGGATTGGAGGCAGGTGGTAGAGGTAATCCAAGCACACAGCTCTTCTGGCTGTTGCCTAGGGGCAGGGAGGTTTCACACTTCTGTAGCACAGAGGATTGCACTGCTAGGGCTGCCAGAAATGAAAATCCAATTACCCTTGTGTCATGGTATAAACTCCCACTCTGAACCTTAGCGTCCAAAAGATGAGGTACCAGCATGAATTCCTCTAAGCTCAATTACCAGCTTAGTACTTGCAGCACTGCCACCAACCAGGAATTCCAGTGCCTGGTACACTCCGGTCCCCCCCAAAACCTTGCCCGAGGACCCCCAAGACCCAGTCCCTCTGGATCTTAACACAAGGAAAGTAAACTCTTTCCTTCACGGTTGCCTCTCCCAGACTTCCCCTCCCTGGGCTACCCTGGAAGATCACTGTGATTCAAACTCCTTGAATCTTAAAACAGAGAAAAATTCACCTTCTCCTTTCCTTCTCTCTCCCCCTCCCAGACTCTCCCTGAGAGAGAAAGTAATCCTAACACAGAGAGAAAATTAACCTTTCTCTCCCTCTTCCCTCCTTTCTCTCAACCCATTCCCTGGTGGATCCAGACCCCATCCCCTGGGGTCTCACAAGAATAAAAAAACAACAATCAGGTTCTTAAACAAGAAAAGCTTTTAATTAAAGAAAGAAAAATAAATAAAAATTATCTTTGTAAATTTAAGACAGAATAGATACAGGGTCTTTCGGCTATAGACACTGGGAATACCCTCCCAGCCTAAGTATACAAGTACAAATTAAAATCCTTTCAGCAAAATGCAAATTTGAACTCCTTCCAGCCCAATACACATTTGCAAATAAAGAAAACAAACATAAGCCTAACTCGCCTTATTTACCTAGCACTTACTATTCTGGATATATAAGAGACTGTATCAGAGAGATTGGAGAGAAACCTGGTTGCACGTCTGGTCCCTCTGAGCCCCCAGAGTGAACGACAACGAAAAACTAACAGCACACACAAAAACTTCCCTCCCTCAAGATTTGAAAGTATCCTGTCCCCTGATTGGTCCTCTGGTCAGGTGATAGCCAGGCTCACTGTTCTTGTTAACCCTTTACAGTCAAAAGAGACATGAAGTACTCCTGTTCTATTAACCCTTAACTACCTGTTTATGACACCTTGGCACCATGGCTGTAAATTAGAACACAGACTGATAAACTCCGCACTCAATCCAGCTCCTAGGGGCCACTGAGTGCAGAGACGTGATTGTGGGGACCCTTCAGCCTTGAGTAAGGGATGCTCAACTCTAGGCCACCCCTCTCTCAGAAGTGTCACATGCTTCCCTGCAGAGTTCCTGGGCAAAGCCCCCTTCTTTTGTCCAGAGACAAAACAGTAGGCAGGCAGCTCCTGTTTGCTCAGCTCCAAATCAGGAATGTTAACACCATCCTGAGAGCGGCTGCCTACTTCTGTTTCTCTACAGGTTCCACTGACTTATTTCTGTTACTTATGCACAGTGCACAGCTGCAGTGTTCGAAGACTCAGAAATCCCATTAGCTCCTCACCCCTTCTGTGGCCATGAGAGTAGAACTCTCATTAAACTCTCAATTAGGGCTGGTCTGTGCTTATACCCCATTTTATAGTTGTGCATTTGATTTTTCCTTCATAAGTGTAGTGCATGGCTCTTGTCTTTCCCAAATTTCATCTGGTTGATTTCAGACCCATTCCCCCATTTGCCAAAATTTGTTTGAATTCTAATCCTGTCCACCAAAGTGCTTGGAAACCCTCCCGGTTTGGAGTCATCCACAAATTGTATATTCTCCACTCCTTTATCTAAGCCATTATTTAAAATATTGACCATTATCAGACCCAGGACAGGCCCTTGCATGTGTGTGTGTGTGTATATATATATATATATATGTAGGTTTTAAAATGTTATAGTTTGGTTCTTCAGAAGAAGCATTTTTATATTAAGCTTTTTCAAGAAACAACAATATTTTTTTTGTTTTTTCTTTTGCTTGTGAAAAATCTTTCTTAAAAAAAGAGTGTTTTTTCTTAAAAAAAATAGCAGAAATATTTCTAGACTCTGTTGGTTTCACCACAGGTGATCTCTCTCAATCCTTTCTTGGACTAAACAGACATATAAGAGACTGATACAAAAATGAAGCCTCTCTATCCTTGCAGACTTCATGCACACATGCCACCTTTTCTGAGTTACAGGCCACACCCCCTGCTGTTATAAATTCAAACCTAGTTGCACTTCTACGGATCCCTCCTGTCAATTCTACTCCCTCCTGGCTCCAGCACAGAGCCAATTCAGAAGTTTCATTTCACAGCCAGCTTTCTCTACTTTCTAAGTGAAATCAAAGATGCCCGGTATATGTGCATGGTTGCCCTTTATATTACTTCTACACCAAAAGATGAGAAAGAAAGACTATGGGATGCTCCATCTCCATCCTCTAATGCCCCAGAAACTGCTCAGACCCACTTTCTTTTAGTGTTCACTCTATAGTTTATTCTAAATCCTACCACCAACCCAAGTACAGTGCAACACCACAGTTGTTAACTCTCTACATCTGTCAGTCCCTCTTTACCAGAGCTCCAGGAGAAAAAGAAATCTCACTATCTTGCCCACTCTTCCAGTCTAGCTTCAGCTATCCCTTAGGCTTATTCCTCTTCCTCAGACCACTGCCTTTCTAGCTTTTATCAGCTTAGCCAGTTGAGGGCTAATTAGTTCCATACTTATCCTAATCTCTCCTTCTGATTATCTAATTGCTCAACCAGCCAACACTGGAGGAACTAATGGAGGCTACGGTGATTAGAATTCTTACCCACCTAGCAGGCCTCAACACTAAGAGAAGAAGGAAAGAAAGAAACTGCCTTTATTCTAAGATTTGGATCCCTGTGGAATCCTTTAGTTATCCTGAATTAGTGATGCTATAACAATGTGTGACATTCAAATAAAGACAATGCAACAGCAGCTACATATTAACTAGAATGGAGTTCCCAGAAACTGACAGTGGTTTTCAAATCACTGAAATCCATTGAACCATCCATTGAATTGGAGTACTTTGAAAACTGTTGGGAGATGGGTGCTTAATGCTATTAAGGGTGCCTAAGGGCCTCTGATAATGCCACATATAACTAGCCTTGCTCTGTAAGAAGCCTTGCTCTGGCTCCCTCAAAATACAAAACTCTTTACCGGCCTCTGAAACACAGAATGGTCTCTTCACTGACTTCCACAGCCTCAGTTTATAAGAGCACAGGTGGTTTAATCATGTTAGACCCACCCTTGGGAAATAATGCCACTATTATTTTACATTCCAATACCAAAGGAACAAAAAACATGGGCCTACCACTAAAAGGTTTGATTCTCGTGGACATCATCTTAATAGGAATTTAACACCATTCAGTTTATGGGATTAGAGCAGGGGTCTCAAACTCAATTTACCTTAGGGCCAGAGCCAGTCCTCAAATCCTCCTAGCGGGCCAATAATGTCACTGAAGATGAAAACGTTTATATTGTATTTTTATTTCATAGAAATAATAAAGCTGTCATACAGCTTTATACAATTCTTTGTCTGCCGGAAAGTTTTTAGTGTTTGCCAGAAACCTGGCAATGCTTCAGTTCTGTCAGTTTGTTGATGTTTGGCCTCCGTGACTGAGCAGTTGAAACATTCAAGATTGCAGTAAGGTGTGCATCAGATAGTTGTGTTCAGTATTTTGACTTGTTTATATTCATTATGGAAGAAAGTGACACTGTCTCTATGGCTGACTAGTGATGGTATCTCTTTTCCTCTCCCTCAACCAGTGGGAGCTGCCAGCAATGGCTGGGAGGAGAGGAACAGAGCAGGGCCGGCGCTTCCATTTAGGTGACCTAGGCCGTCGCCTAGGGCGCCAGGATTTGGAGGGTGGCCTTTTGCCTCCCTCGGTGGCAATTCAGCGGCAGGGGGTCCTTCCGCGCTCCAGGTCTTCCTTTGCAATTCTGCGGCGGGTCCTTCACTCGCTCCGGATCTGCCGCTGAAGTGCCTCAGAAAACAGGGAGCGCGGAAGGACCCCCCTGCCGCAGAATTGCCGCCGACCTGGAGCGCTCATTATCCTGCTCCACTATACCACTCTGATGGGTTAGACCCCCCTTCTGGGATACCATCTGATGTACTGGGGTTTCACTGAGCCCCTCCTGCTAAACTGATTCCCTCTCCCTGATTTGCTGAATTAGGCTTTATGGCCTCTTGCAGCGCACACATACAAGTAAGGCCACACCCAGCTGCAGACACTGACTGAAGTCAGCTCTGTGTGAGAGGATTCACCCAGCACTTACATGCACACCCTTTTTGAGGAATAAACCCAAAACAATACTGTCTTGCACTGTATAAAAAGATCTGCAGAGCACAAGCTCATAAAAATGAACCCTCTCCATCAATGTGAAGAGAGAGATGCACAACCTCTTCCCCACCCCATTACAAATGGCAAAAAGTGGGTTTAATAATAAACAAAACAAGTTTATTAATGCTACCATAATGTCGGGTCTGCCTAGCTGAGAGCCTATAACAGCCTGACAGGGATAAGGAAAAGATGCTTTATTCTGCAGAGGAAAGGAGAGCCTTGCACCTTGGTACAAAGACTCTATTAGAATGTGTATAAAAAGTTTGTGAAATTTGTATGAGACAAAGACCCTTGCCATGTTAACACTTTTTTAGTGGTTGCCAGACCCCGTACTTCTGCTATTTGGTCGGTGAAAACTGGTTTTGAGCCAGTTTCTTCTGCCTTAAGGCAGAGGAGAGAAGGTAGTTCAAAAGTTCAGGCTACTGTGTATGTGAGGCTTCTGCTTCCCCCTAATGGCTGCCTGTTAGTTGTTAAGGGGGGTTGCCCAGGAGCAGCGCCAGAGTTTCTGGCGCCCTAAATGCCAGGGCATTTCGCCACCCCGCGCTCTGGTCCTGCGGCTCCGGTGGACCTGCCGCAGGCGTGCCTGCGAATGCTCCACTGGAGCCACGGGACCAGCGGACCCTCCACAGGCATGCCTGCGGGAGGTCCACCAGAGCCGCCTGCCGCCCTCCCAGCAAAATGCCACCCCCCCCCCACATAATCCTGGTGCCCTAGGCAACGGCCTAGGTCACCTAAATGGAAGCGCTGGCCCTGCGGTTGCCAGTAACTTTCACAGGCCCCACTTTGGGCCTGACAAGCCCAAATTGTCAGGCCCGTTACGCAAGTTGCGGTCAAGCTGGAGGGACAGATACCGGGTTTTTTTATGGACAGCAGATCTCCTATTCACAGTATTACTGAGACATTTTGCACATTGTGTCATTACCCAAATAATACATAGGAAGAAAAGAAGGTAAATAATCCACTTAACAATTGTTTGGAAGAGCCCCATAAACCATGACCCAAGGTCTGGAAGGAGGTCCTCAAAACCAAAGGTGTGATCAAGAGATACAGCATGGAAAACAACAGCAACATTCTTAATAGCTTGTAAATCTTTTTCAGTCAAGCCAGAGTGATTAACATAAAAACAACATTTCTCCCCAATGCGAGAACAAGCCCCCCCTAATTCAGCATTCATGGCATCTAACACATGCCTATTTTGCAAAGCTACTTCTGCTACCTCATCAATTTCCCGTTGCAACTTTTGGAAAGCGTCTATTGATGCATTAGCTGTTTTCTCAAGTTCTGCAGAAATATTTACTACTGCTCTTTCTAGTTCAGCTACCCCCAGCCCAGGTATGAGTGCACGAACAAAGGAATGAAACCTCGTTTGTCTGACTACTAAGGGATTCTCGGCGTGTTTTGCTCGAGTTCTTATGGAGGGGGTGAAGAGCTTGTGAGAGTAGCCTCCCAGGTTGAGGATTTGACTGGAATCTAACATGTTGTTAATTTGGACATCAGGTAACACCCGGGCCACACCACAATGATCTTGCCAACCTGGACGGAAAGCTTTGTAGGCATTATGGCCACAGATAAAATAGAAGCCAGTGGCCTCTAAGTAGAGGGTAAGGGTATTACCCATGACTCAATGGCGCCAGCCCACTCGCTCATCCTAGTGCTTGGAGTCACCCATTATGCGGTCCTGGCAACTCCAATGGGAGATATTTAAGTGTCCTAGGGCATGGGTAGCATTTAGGATGCCCTCACAATACATAACAGCAAACAAATTAGCTGTGAAACTTGCAAGCATTCCCATGGGCTGTGGGCATCTAGACATCCTTCCAAGGGATGGGTGAGGCAATACAGCGCCAGAGTAAATATCCATATAAAATGTATGTGTGTTATTTATGGGGCCCAACAGGAGGAATGAGGGAAACCATTGCCCTTGATAATGAACTCCTGTCAATCTTACAGTAAAGGCCCTTTGTATGAGACAAGGGGGGTTCTGGGCATTCTCAGAAGCATTTGAAGGGTAAAGAGTTCCGGTTCTGACATCAAACCGAAGAGTTTGGTCACAGCCCTCAAAGGGAAGGTAGCCTACTTCCTTTCCAATTCCTTTATCATTTTCCAAGCAAAGGGGCAGGTTATACTCAATCCCAAGGATATCAAAAAGAGGGACCCCCTTAGCCGCCCAGTAATATTGCCATACTTCAGACACCCTCCCATAGTTATCATACCGATATTTCCCAACCCACGCCCATTCAGTTTTCCGTACTACCTGTAAGGAGAGTACTTCAGAGAGATTTTCAGGTATAGCCCATACCCTATTCCATCCTCAGAACGGGTCTGGTGACAAAGCCAGCAATCAGACAGGTGTCCCAGTGTGGCCAGTCGCTGCAAGGACTCGGCTGCTGGGTGGGGGTTGGCATATACAAAGGGCAAACTTAAAGGAAGTAGCCATTGTACCACCACTTGTAAATTCATAGTCATAAAGTCTCAGGATCTATTTCGTCAAAACAAGAATTTCAGTCCCTTGATAGGTTCAGCTTTCCAGGTATCATCTGCTTCAGGATCTTCCGGGTCACGGTGGGAAGAGCTGGTGGGGCTCCCTCGAGGTCTGGAGTCGTCTGCTTCTGGCCCCTGCCTGGGAGCTAGCTGGACTCAGGTGTGATGAATCCAAGTGTCTTGCTCTTTCACTCGAATTGCAGTGTGAGAAGTAAGAAGGACTTGGAAAGGACCAGCCCACTGGGGTTGGAGAGGCTCATGTTTCCATTCTTTCACATAGACCCAGTACCCCAGAGTGATCGGATGGGCAGGGACATCAGCAGGTAGGGATTGAAATTTAGCTGCGTGCCTGTGGAGAGATATGAGAGTAGTTTGGAGGGAAACAACATATCTGGTTAGTTCCTCATCACCTCAAGTGACTAAATCAGTCACAGGTCCTGGATCAGCAAATCTGGTGTATGGCCTGCCGAATAAAAGTTCAAAGGGTGAGAGATAGAGCCGGCATCTAGGGGCAGTTCGAACTGCCAAAAGGGCCAGTGATAGGGCCTGAAGCCATTTTAACCTAGTCTGAGCGTATAGTTTAGAAAGTTTAAGTTTTGAAGTTTGGTTCATTCTTTCTACTTGTCCAGAAGATAGTGGTCTCCATGGAGTGTGTAGAAGCCAAGTAATACCCAGGGCTTTCTTGATGCTTTGAATAACCTGGGCAGTGAAATGAGTTCCTTGGTCAGAGTCAATAGAACTAGGAGGGCCAAACCTAGGAATGATGTGGTTCAATAAGGTCTTTCCTACTTCCAAGGTGGTTGCTCGTCTAGTTGGGAATGCTTCGATCCAACCAGTCAGCTGGCACACAATTACAAAAAGGTACTTGTAGCCTTGGCACTTAAGCATCTCTGAATAGTTAATTTGGAGTCATTCAAAGGGCGTGTATGCGCACAACCTGGCTCCGGGGCGGCCTTTAGGTTCCCCCCTTGGATTAAATTTAGCACAAATGTCACAGGTAGCAAGGACTCATTTAGCTTCCTGGAATACTCCAGGGGCATACCAAAGTCTATTCACTGTAGCTGTCATAGCCTCTGCCCCACCGTGTGTCTCCTGGTGTAGTTTAAGTAGGGCAGGCCGCAAAGCAGCTCGGGGCAGAACCCTCCTTCCATCTAATAGTTGCCACTCCCCCCTCAGCGTTTTGGTGGCCCCCACGCTCTCCCAGTGCTTAACCTCTAGTGGCTCAGGGGTAAAAGGGACCAGGACTGGAGTTGGTGGGGGAGAGGACATGAGTGTCATTTGGTGGGCAACATAAGGCTGTAGGGAAGCTGCCTTTGAAGCTGTGTCGGCCAGTCGGTAGCCACAGACGGTGGGATCATTTCATTTCTGATGGGCCCGTACATGGATGATAGCAACCTTAGATGGCAAATGAATGGCTTCCAATAATTTCAGAATCAAGGGCCTATGTGCTACCTTAGTGCCACTGGAGGTGATAAACCCGCGTTCTGCCCCACAGTTGGCCTGTGGCGTGGCAAACACCAAAGGCATATTTCGAGTCAGTATATATGTTCACTGACTGACCTGCTGCCAACTCACATGCTCAGGTGAGGGCTACCAATTCTGCCACCTGGGCTGAGGTGGAAGGTCCCAGGGGACAGACTGTAATACATCAAACTGAGTAGTTACTGCAAATCCAGATACTCGTTGGCCTTCCACGACTTGTGCAGAGCCATCTGTGTACAGATCCAGTTCAGTATTCGGAATGGGCGCACCTGAAAGATCTGGACGAGGATTTTCTTGATGTTGTACTACCTGAAGACAATCATGTGAGGGTTCATGCTCGTTGTCTGGGAAAGGTAGAAGGGCAGCAGGGTTCAAGGTATGACACTGTTCAATTTTCAAGTTGGTCCTAGATAACAAAGAAACTTCCAAGTGTGTTAGTCTCTGACTGGTTAAATGTTGAGTGCCTTTTTGGACCAACAGCTGTTGGGCTGCATGTGGGGTCTGTAGGGTCATCGGATGGCCTAAGGTAATCTTTTCTGCTTGGTGTACCAGGAGACCAGCAGCAACCACTGCTCGGAGGCAGCCAGGAAAGCCTTGTACTGCAGCACCCAATTTTTGGGAATAATAAGCTACAGGTTGTTCCTTAGGCCCAAAGGTCTGTGTAAGGACACCAGAGGCCACTCCTAGCCACTCATGTACATAGAGAACAAAGGGTTTTTGGTAATCGGGGAGTCCCAGGGCTGGGGCTGAGGCCAAAGCTGTTTTAATTCCCTGGAAGGTTTTTACAGCCCCAGAGTTCCGATGGAGGGGCTCCTCGGCATCATGGGAAATCTGTTCAAAAAAAGAGTTTTGCCATCTCCCCAAAGCCTGGAATCCAGGAACGGCAAAATCCTGCCAGGACTAGAAATCCCTGCATTTTGCGTTTTGTCTCTGGTTGGGGAATATTAAGGATCAACTGGATACAGATGCTGGATAACACCCGATGCCCCGGAGTGAGCACATGACCAAGATAGTTTACCTTGTCTTTAGCAAACTGAAGCTTAGAAGGAGATACTTTATGTCCCTTTTCTGCCAAGCAGTTTAGCAAGTGAATAGTGTCTGTTTCACATGTTACCTGATCTGGGGGACAAACCAGGACATCATCCACATACAAGAGATACGTAGACTCACCCGGCAGGCTAATATCGGCTAAATCACGGGCCAGGATAGATGAGAAAATAGTCGGAGACTCGACATATCCCTCCGGTAGTCGAGTCGAGGTCAGTTGCTCTGCTCTCCCAGTCTCTAGGTCCGTCCATGTAAATGCAAAGATATCCCAGCTGTCTCGATCTAGAGGAATACTAAAAAAGGCATTACACAAATCTATTACTGAATAACAAGTGGTACCTGCTGGAATGGCAGTCAGGATTGTGTAAGGGTTAGATATCACATTGTGTCTAGCCTGAACGACTTTATTCACAGCACATAAGTCCTGGACAAATCGGTATACCGGTTTTCCCTCTGGATCCAGGTCAGGTTTTCTAACAAGCAGGATGGGGTATTGAAAAGAGACTTAGTGTGAACTAACACTCCCAACCGCAGGAATGTGTTGATAAGATTCCGGAGGCCTAGTAGAGCTTCTCGGGGGATGGGATACTGACGAATTCGAGGAATGTCAATGCTTGGCTTCAGGGTTATTCGTACCGACGCTGTCCAGAGGGTGCCCAAGTCTGCCTTTGAAGAGCCCCATAGGGAGGCTTGTACCTCTTGTCTGAGTTGTTTTGGTAGGTTCATCGGGCCCGCAGGCAGGATCGGGTCTTCAGTAGCCAGGGTTAATGTGGCACATAGCTGAGGGAAATGCCAAAAATTAAAATGTCTGTACACTAATGTGAGGAGCCTAGGTAACAAGATGGAGGAACTGGAGCTACTGGTGCCGGAAGTGAAACCAGATATTATAGGGATAACCGAAACCTGGTGGAATAGTACTCATGACTGGAGCACAGGTATTGAAGGCTATGTGCTGTTTAGAAAAGACAGGAAGAAAGGCAAAGGTGGTGGAGTAGCCTTGTACATCAATGATGAGATTAACTATAGTGAAATAAGAAGCGATGGAATGGATAAGACAGAGTCTGTCTGGGCAAAAATCACACTGGGTAAAAAAGCAACTAGAGCTTCCCCTGAGATAGTGCTTGGGGTGTGCTATAGACCGCCGGGATCTAATTGGGGTATGGATAGAGACCTCTTTAATGTCTTTAATGAAGTAAACACAAAGGGGAAATGTGTGATTATGGGAGAGTTCAACTTCCTGGATATAGACTGGAGGAGTGCTTGCAAGAATAATAGGGGTCAGATTTTTCTGGATGTGATAGCGGATGGATTTCTTCATCAAGTAGTTGAAGTACCTACGAGAGGGGATGCCATTTTAGATTTGGTGTTGGTGAGCAGTGAGGACCTCGTAGAAGAAATGGTGGTGGGGGACAATCTTGGTTCGAGTGATCATGAGCTGATTCAGTTCAAACTAGATGGAAGGATAAACAAATGTAGATCTGGGATTAGGGTTTTCGACTTCTCGAGGGCTAATTTTAAAGAGTTAAGGAAATTAGTTAGGGAAGTGGATTGGACGGAGGAACTTGTGCATTTAAATGCGGAGGAGGCCTGGAATTACTTTAAGTCGCAGCTGCGGAAACTGTCGGAAGCCTGCATCCCAAGAAAGGGGAAAAAAACCATGGGCACGAGTTGTAGGCCAAGCTGGATGAGCAAGCAGCTCAGAGAGGGGATTAGAAAAAAGCACAAAGCTTACAGGGAGTGGAAGAAAGGCAGGATTAGTAAGGGAAGCTACCTTGGTGACATCAGAACATGTAGGGATAAAGTGAGGAAGGCTAAAAGCTGCATTGAACTGGACCTTGCAAAGGGAATCAAAACCAATAGTAAAAGGTTCTACAGCCACATAAATAAGAAGAAAACAAAGAAAGAAGAAGTGGGGCCGCTATACACTGATGATGGAATGGAGGTTAAGGATAACCTAGGCATGGCCCAATATCTAAATAAGTACTTTGCCTCAGTTTTTAATAAGACTAGTGAGGAGTTTAGCGATGATGGAGGGATGATAAACGGGAATGTGGATATGGAAGTGGATATTACCGCAACTGAGGTAGAGGCCATACTTGAACAGCTTAATGGGACAAAATCGGAGGGCCCAGACAATCTCCATCCGAGGATATTAAAGGAACTGGCGCGTGAAATTGCGAGCCCGTTAGCGAGAATTTTTAAGCAATCGATAAACTCGGGGGTTGTGCCATACGACTGGAGGATTGCTAATGTAGTTCCTATTTTTAAGAAAGGGAATAAAAGTGATCCGGGTAATTATAGGCCTGTTAGCTTGACGTCTGTAGTATGTAAGATCTTGGAAAAAATTTTAAGGGAGAAAGTAGTTAAGGACATAAAGGTCAATGGTAATTGGGACGAATTGCAACATGGATTTACTAAAGGTAGATCGTGCCAAACCAATCTGATCTCCTTCTTTGAGAAGGTGACGGATTACTTAGATAAATGAAATGCGGTAGATATAATTTACCTAGATTTCAGTAAGGCGTTTGACACGGTTCCGCATGGGGAACTGTTAGTTAAATTGGAAAAGATGGGGATGAATATGAAAGTTGTAAGGTGGATAAGGAACTGGTTAAAGGGGAGACTCCAGCGGGTCGTATTGAAGGGTGAACTGTCAGGCTGGAAGGAGGTCACTAGTGGAGTCCCTCAAGGATCGGTTTTGGGACCGATCTTATTTAACCTTTTTATTACTGACCTTGGCACAAAGAGCGGGAATGTGCTAATAAAGTTTGTGGATGACACAAAGCTGGGGGGTGTTGCTAACACGGAGAAGGACAGGGATACTATTCAGGAAGATCTGGACCACCTTGTAAACTGGAGTAATAGTAATAGGATGAAATACAATAGTGAAAAGTGCAAGGTCATGCACTTAGGGATTAATAATAAGAATTTTAGATATACGTTGGGGACGCATCAGTTGGAAGCGACAGAGGAGGAGAAGGACCTTGGGGTATTGGTTGATAGTAGGATGACTATGAGTCTCCAATGTGATACGGCTGTTAAAAAAGCAAATGCGATTTTAGGATGCATCAGGCGAGGTATTTCCAGCAAGGATAAGGAGGTGTTAGTACCGTTATATAAGGCGCTGGTGAGACCCCATCTGGAATACGGTGTGCAGTTCTGGTGTCCCATGTTCAAGAAGGATGAATTCAAACTGGAACAGGTTCAGAGACAGGCTACTAGGATGATCCGAGGAATGGAAAACCTGCCTTATGAAAGGAGACTCAAAGAGCTTGGCTTGTTTAGCCTGGCCAAAAGAAGGCTGCGGGGGGATATGCTTGCTCTATATAAATATATCAGGGGGGTTAACGTTAGGGAGGGAGAGGAATTATTTAAGTTTAGTACTAATTTAGGCACGAAGATGAATGGGTATAAACTGGATATTAGGAAGTTTAGACTTGAAATTAGACGAAGTTTTCTAACCATTAGGGGAGTGAAGTTCTGGAACAGCCTTCCGAGGGAAGTAGTGGGGGCAAAAGACTTTTCTGGCTTTAAGACAAAGCTTGATAAGTATATGGAGGGGATGTTATGATAGGATCGTTAATCTGGGCAATTGATCTTGGATTATCACCAGATAGGTCTGCTCAATGGTCTGCGGGGAGATGTTGGATGGGATGGGAACTTAGTTACTGCAGAGAATTCCTTCTTGGGTGCTGGCTGGTGAGTCTTGCCCACATGCTCAGGGTTTAGCTGATCGCCATATTTGGGGTCGGGAAGGAATTTTCCTCCAGGGCGGATTGGCAGGGGCCCTGGAGGTTTTTCGCCTTCCCCTGCAGCGTGGGACACGGGTCGCTTGCTGGTGGATTCTCTGCAGCTTGAGGTCTTCAAACCAATTTTGAGGATTTCAATAACTTGGTCCTGGGTTAGGGGTTGTTATAAAAGTGGATGGGTGGGGTTCTGTGGCCTGCCTTGTGCAGGAGGTCAGACTAGATGATCATATTGGTCCCTTCTGACCTATGAGTCTATGAGTCTATGAGTTGTTTTTGAGGCAACCGGAGAGTGATTTTATCATCCGAAAAGAAAATCTGAGCACGTAATTTACACAACAAATCTCTACCCAGAAGATTAACTGGAGAGTCAGAGGCTAGCAAAAAGGCATGGGAGACTGAGACACCAGAGATTTCTACAGCAGACTCCTGCAATACAGGACACTCAAATGGCTTTCCGCCTATACACATTACCTAAATTCTTTTATCTGTGAGGCTTCCTTTCTTTGGCTTGGCAGTAACAGTAGAAAGGGCAGCTCCTGAATCCAAAAGACAAGAATAAGTGGTTCCTCCCAAAGTTAAACGGACCTGGAGGTCTGTGGAGGAACAAACATAAGTGGTAAAATCATTTGAATAGGTGACAAGAGGGCTCCTGGTCGCCGTCATTCCTCACTATCAACAGCGTCTGTTCTTTCCACAGTCATCTGGTGCTGAGGTCGGGGCTGTTGTCTGGTATGCTGGTTTGGACACTCTGTTTTCCAGTGACCAAGTTGCTTACAGTAATTACATATATCATTGGCGCGACTCGGGGCCTTGCCACTTAGGGGGTCCCCGCCTCCCTCCTTGTTTCTCACTTCCAGCATTTACAAGGGCTGCTAGCATCCTCACCTGTTTGGTCTCTTGAACTTTGTCTCTTGTGTGATATACACGAGTGGCCACGCTTACCAGTTCCTCCAAGGATTTTCCCTCAGTGCCCTAGAGCTACTGCAACCATTTCTTGATGACCAAGATAGGTTACCTTGTCTTTAGCAAACTGAAGCTTAGAAGGAGATACTTTAAGTCCCTTTTCTGCCAAGCAGTTGGGCTGACTGAGAGATAAAAATAAGCCTGTCCGTCGACTGTGTGTCCGTGGCCTTGGGGTCAATGTTAGTATAGGTACAAAATGCTTTACAAAGTCTCATAAAAGTCAGAAAGGTGTTCTTCTTTCCCTTGCACAGTATTATGGACTTTTGACCAATCTAGAGTTCTTTCTCCTGCTTGTTTTATACCTGCCAAAATATAGTTTAGGAATTTCTTTAAGTCTGCCTGGTGGGTTGGATCATTCGGGTTCCATTGAGCAGGGTTGGCGAGGGTTATAAAGCTGTGGTCATCGTTGGCAGCCTCCGCAGCCTCCCGGGCCCCCCTTAGGACCCGCTCTTTCTCCTTCATGTGTAATAGACAGTCTAAAAGTTGGCCCACGTCTTGCCAATCAAGATTATGAGACTGGAAAATGGCACGGAATTGCCTATGAACGACGTCTGGGTTGTCTCTAAGGTGAGGCTTAGTGGTTTGCCAGTTCATAAGGTCTGCAGTAGTAAATGGGACATGAACATAACAGTCTACAACAGTCCAATCCTTTGTGGGAACAGGGATGGTCCGGGGGGGTGCCTGGATATTAACTGTTTCTTCTCCATAGAGTGCTCCCTTTCTCATATGGGATGGACTAAAGAAGGGAATAGACACAGAAGAAGTGTACCCACTGCTGGTGGCTCCACTAGTTGGTCCATTGACTTGAATTGTGGCTTCCTCAGTTTTCGTTGGCGGGATCTGTCTTGATACAGCTGCTGCCTCGTGCTCAGTAGAGGAGGGTACTGGGCCTGCCACAGTCAGAGATGCTACCACCGGGGGTGGCCGCGGTCTGGGACAATACATGGGGGGGTATCCTCCCAACCATCAGCTTCAGGAGAGGAAGAAGCTTTTGGGAATATAGGAGCCTGAATCTGTACCTTCTTTAAGCGACGATGAGCCTCATTGTCCCACAAAAACCAATAGTCCGTTTGCCCTGGCGCTTGATTCTCCAATATCAGGTGCAAAGGGGTTAAATAAGTTGGAATATCAAAGGAGCCAAACTCGGGCCATGCAGTCCCAAGGGCTGGCCAATCCTGGGTGCAGAGTTGTAAAAAAAGCTTCCTTGACATCCTCTTTTGAACACCAGGTAGGGGCCATTTACTTAACATATAATCCAAAGGGCTATCCTTAGAGGGTTTTCTCTGAGACCCACCCATCTGTCTTCTGACACTCACACAGAGAATTAAATAGAGGGAGCAGTGGGAATTATGGTCTAATCCAGGATTTTCTACTTCTATTACACTGACCACTGCAGGGCACAGGACAGAAGATCTCAATTAGACCTCAGAGCTTCATCGCATGCTATGGCTTCCACCCTGAGGAATTAGGAATGAGAGGCTCAGTTCCACCCACACATTTAACGTCCAAATGAACAAAGCAGAAAACCAGTAACTTGTTAACCAAAACAGAACAGAACCAGAACCAGAGAACCAGATAGCGCTTCCTTATCCTATTAGGACTCTCTTTATCGGAACACGAACGCCCGGGGCCACGGTGAAATAGGGAATAGGGGATAAACACCCCGGTGGCGACTCTCCTAGTTTGCTGCAGCCATCCGGAGTCCGATATCCGAGCTAGGAGGGTCCCATCTGAGTCGCCAGAAACTGTTACTGAAATGTCAGGTCTGCCTAGCTGAAAGCCAATAACAGCCTGACAGGGATAAGGAAAAGATGCTTTATTTTGCAGAAGACAGGAGAGCCTTGCACCTTGGTACAAAGACTCTGTCTGAATGTGTATAAAAAGTTTGTGAAATTTGTATGAGAGAAAGACGCTTGCTGTGTTAACACTTGATTGGCGGTTGCCAGACCCCGTACTTCTGCTATCTGGTCAGTGAAAACTGGTTTGGAACCAGTTTCTTCTGCCTTAAGGCAGAGGAGAGAAGGTAGTTCAAAAGTTCAGGCTACTGTGTATGTGAGGCTTCTGCTTCCCCCTACTGGTTGCCTGTTAGTTGTTAAGAGGGGTTTCCAGTAACTTTCACATTAACTATAAAAGGCAGATTTAAAGTGATTATAAGGGATAGCAAACAGAACAAAGCAGATTACTGAGCAAATAAAACAAAACATGCATACTAAGCTTATGATCTTAAAGAGACCAATTTAGAGAAGTAATTCTTCACCCTAAATGGTACTTTAGGCAACTTGAAGAGTTTCAGTAGCTTAGAGTTCCAGTTATCTCTTCTTACAGCCTGGAGCCCGGTCTCAGCCTGGACTCACCCTTACCTTTCCCTTCAGGTTAGTTCCTTTGTCACTTCAGGTTCTTTCAGCAGTCCTTCTTCTTGGGTATGCAATGGAGGAAAATCCAGATCAACCCCTCCCCAGCCATTAAAAAGGATTTACCTAACATGGGAATCCTTTGTTTGATCTCCATCCCCCTACAGTGGAAAAGTCCCGGCAGTGTCCAAGGGGGTATTTTCCATCAGGTAACAATATCGCCTGACTTTGTAGTGTCAATGCTGCATCCCAGGAAGCACCTCATGAAGGTGAGAGATTAGTATCTTCAGAGTTCTACTGTCCTTCTTAAATGGGTCATCCAGGAGGATTGCCTACTGTCTGACAGGAATTCCTTCCAAGTACACACTCAATATTCCTAAATTCGTACACAGAAATGATACATGCATACAAATTGGATAATTGCATTCACTAAATCATAATCTTTCCAATGATATCTTACATGAGCCATCTTGCATAAAGTATATTTTTGTTATGCCATATTCATATCATAACCATATTTCTATGAAGAATATGGGGTGTAATGTCATGCTGTCTTCCCATTGTGTGAGTTAAATATACCAGGATTTAAGAAGAAAACTGGAGAAGCAAGTTCCATCATGTGCAGGCATAAGGATGACTTGCATGTGTCTTTAGCAGGATTTGAATCCAGGATGTTCTGGTTCTCAGTACAGACCTGCACCGCTCAAGGTAAAGATTTAGCATCTATCCCTTCGTGAACAGCCATTAGAGGGGTACTTGACACATGCATTCTTAGTGGATCATACAGGTATTTTCTAGAGATTAGCTAAACGCTGGATGTCAGGAACCCTGGAGGTGGTGGTCAGGGTCCAGTGGTTAGAGCAGGGGTTGTTCAGAGAGGTGAGCCAGATCTACAAAGTTATTTGTAGACAGGTGAAAAAAGGCAGGGATTTGCAAAAGTGACTAACTGGGATAGCCACCCAACTCCCCTTGACTTGGTACAGACCTACTGAAAGACAGTGCAGCTCAACGGCTGAGACTTGGGTCCTGGGATCTTTTCCCAGCATTGCTGGAGTGGCGTTTTGGAGCTTTGCATTTCATGATTAGTAAATACATGTGCGGGCGGAGCTGATCATTGATGCTCTTCTAAGGCAGGGTCTGAGGCCTTCCCCACTAGTAAATCCCCTTCAGCGCCTTGTGGAAGCATGAGGGATACTATTCCTCTGGAGCTGGCTAACTGAGTGGCCCTGCCCACTGCACCTGAGAAAGAGCTGGACCAAAGCAAACTGTCTCTTATAAAAGAGGGCAGCAGGGAATGGAGACCGGAAACTGGAATTCCCTCTGGAAAGCTGAGGGGGCAGCAGCTCCTGGCAGTGCTCTGAATGCTTAGCTGCTGGATTCTATCCCAGAGAGGAACTGCTAGAGCATGCGAGACAGACAAGAGGGAAATCTGTTTTGGCACCTTTATTGTTGAGGTGAGAGAGAGGAAAATCTTGTTACTGAATGTACTGGTGTGAGAGACAGATCTGAGGAGGGGGCTGCTATGAGGGGAGAGTCGGCGTGGATTTGATTAGAATTTGTTTAAGAAGGCTGAATTAAAGGAACAGACCCTGTCCTGCAGAAGCAGCTTCAAAGCTCAGACAGAATGAACCCCAGGGAGAGAGCAGGCCCAGCAAGACCAACGTGTGCCCTAGATGGAGGAGGTTGCTATGAGAGCGGTCTAATCCTTTTACAGATAAAGGTAAGACTAGTGCCTGAAGTCTCCTGGATCCCACTGAAATACACCTTCACTTAGTATGCAACATATTGGGGTGGATTCTTCCTTCTGAAAACATGGCTTGATTGGGTAAGGTAGCAAGACAAGCACCTTGACTCAAATGGTGTGTGGAACGGAACTGGCTGCAAAACGTGAGGGTTTTTTAATGCAATTTTTTTTTTCAGATTTTCAATAAAAAACCAAATGCATGAATGTTAGAATTAAGGATAAAATGTCCCGAAGGGCCCCATTTTCAAAGGCATTAAGGTTCGTAATTAGACCCAAAAGAAATAATGGACAAAACATTGTTGTTGGTTCTGAGAATTCCTCAGACAGATGTCTTCTTTGCTGCGTGAATTACATCCCCAAAGGCCCAGCAGTGCTCTGATAAATCTGGGTTTCAGAACTGATGCCGGGGGAGAGAGATGTCCAGATGCTAACGGGGTAAGTCCTTCTGTTTCCTTGAACAACAGATAATGCCTCAACTTATGATTCATAACAGATCCAAACAGAGCATCCCAATTGGCCACTCTTTTATCCCCCTCACTTTGTGCAGGTTGTACCTTTAGGCTTGCTGAGAAGACGAGAAAGAGATCAGTTTACAAGCCCCTCTCAACGAGTTTTCTTTCCTTGCTCTCCAAGATGGTAGTGGAGTCCCTGGAATCGGGCACTGAACTAGGAGCTATGAAAGTGGGATTCTTCCTGTGCCTCTACCATTATTTTGCGGTGAGACTCTGGGCAAGTTACTTTACTTTGATATGTTTGATTCCCCACCTGTACAATACAATGATCTGTGTGGCTGGATTGAGTGGAGGCTCCAGACTGAGACTGTAGCCCCATTGTGCTAGGTGCTGTACATACACACAATAGAGAAATGTCGGGCTGGAAGGTTCCTCAGAAGATCATCTATCCCAGGCCCGAGTGCTGAGGCAGGACAAGTACACCTAAACCAGCCTTGACAGGTATTTGTGCAACTTCTTCTTCAAAGCCTCCAGTGATGGGGATTCCACAACCTCCCTTGAAAGCCTGTTCCAGAGCTTAAATACCTTTAGAGTAAGAATGTTTTTCCTAATATCCACCCTAAATCCCCCTTGCTGCTCATTAAGCCTATTACTTCAGATCCTTTGAAAGTAGGGGAAAGTGGAGGCAGGGATAGCTCAATGGTTTGAGCATTGGCCTGCTAAACCCAAGGTTGTGAGCTCAATCCCTGAGGGGGCTGATTAAGGCAAAAAATTGGCCCTGCTAGTGAAGACAGGGGACTGGACTTGATGACCTTTTCAAAGTCCCTTCCAGTTCTAGGAGATTGGTATATCTCCAGTTATTATTTATTATATGTAGGGGACTGCAGCCCACAAAAGCTTATGCTCAAATAAATTTGTGAGTCTCTAAAGTCATCAAGGGCCACCAATATGGCTCACCCCAGAGTGAAG
The DNA here is from genome assembly GCF_025201925.1 of Gopherus flavomarginatus. Lineage (NCBI taxonomy): Eukaryota > Metazoa > Chordata > Testudines > Testudinidae > Gopherus > Gopherus flavomarginatus. The sequence continues at coordinate 223,123 of NW_026114602.1, forward strand.
CAGTGGGAATTTGCTCAGAGATAGCAATCTAGGAACAGTGACCAGTCATTATCTAGATCAGGGGGCTCAGAAGAACATGGGATTCTGTAGAGATTCTATAGCCCTTGGTCCCTAAGCCACTCTGCCCTGCATTGAAGGGCTACTTTATAGACTTTGACCACTAGGCCACATTACCTTACACTGATAGGTGGCTCTATAGGCTCCAGCCACTAGGCCACATTGCCCTGCACCAAAGGGTGGCTCTATAGATTCTGACCACTAGACCTCGATGCCATGCAATGAAGGGCTGCTCCATAGACTCCAGCTGCTAGACCACGCTGCCCTACACCTAAGGGCTGCTTTATAGACAGTGACCGACAGGCCACACTGCCTTGACCCTAGAGGCATGGACTGTTACACTGTCCCAGTGGTTGAGTCAAGACTCCAGATAGCAGAGGCATGCTGGGTAAAATTTCATAAGGGCCTATGTTAATTGACATTGGAAATGATACTGCTGCCTTGTATCTCCATGGTTGAATACATCTCACCTTCAGCTTCCTGAACACACCTCTGTGTTACATTAGCCACAAGGTCTGATATTATCATTGTAGGTTGAAGAAATTCTATTTCATTCTATTGGCTTCATGTGAAAACCTGATATAAACACTGTTGCTGCTCTCATACCTCTTTTACCCATATTTCCACTGCAGAGTCCACCAAATTCCGTGGAGTGGACAGTAGAATTTGATTGCAGAAACTTGAGTTTTAATTCTTTCTCTTTCTTTCCCTGACCTTGAGCTTACACTTCCTTTCTCTGAGGCTCTGTTCCTGCCATTACAAAATAGCTGATGATGATATCACTTACTGTTTTCTTAAAGTGACTTGAAATCATAGAAATGAAAGGGACCTCAAGAGGTCATCTAGCCCAGTCCTCTGCACTCGTGACAGGAATAAGTATTATCTAGATCACTCCTGACAGGTGTTTCTATAATTTGCTCTTAAAAATGTCCAATAATGGAGATTACGCAATCTCCCAAATCAATTTATTCCAGTGCTTTACCTCTCTGACAGTTAGGCGGCTTTTGCTAATGTCCAATCTCAACTGCCCTTGCTGCTATTTAAATCCATTGCTTCTTATCCTAGCATCAGAGGTTAAGAAGAACTATTTTTATCCCTCCTCCTTGTAACAACCTTTTATGTACTTGAAAATTACTATCATGTACCCTCTCAGTCTTCTCTTTTCCAGACTAAACAAACCCATTTTTTTTTCAATCTTCCCTCACAGGTCATGTTTTCTAGACTTTTAATCATTTTGTTGCTCTTCTCTGGCCTTTCTACAGTGTGCCCATAACTTTCCTGAAATGTGGCACCCAGAGGAGGACACAATACTCCAACTGATGCCTAATCAGAGTGGAATAGAGAAGAATTACTTCTCATGTCTTGCTCACAACACTCCTGCTAATACATCCCAGAATGATGTTTGCTTTTTTTGCAACAAATAATATATAAATTGCAAAAAAGTGAACATCACTCTGGGATGTATTAGCAGGAGTGTTGTAAGAAAGACAGTAATTAAGTAAGAAGTATGAATTAAGTAATTCTTCTTTTCTACATATGTATAAATAACACCTTTTACCCACAAGAAGTAATTCTTCTTCTCTAATATATATATATAATACCCTTTTTATCCTTACCCAGAGACTTTCAACAAGTCTTCCCCTATTTCCATCTCAACCTCAGTCCAAATGTATGCATTTTTAATATATAAGATAACACCTCCTCCCGTTCTTCCCTGCCTGTTCTTCCTGAGCTAGCTGTACACTTTTTTACCAATATTCTGGTTATGAGTATTATCCCACCAGGTCTCTGTGATGCCAACTATGCCATAGTTGTGGTTATTTACTAGCATTTTGAATTCTTCCTGCTTATTCCCCACACTTCTTGTATTAGTATGCAGACATCTAATATACTGATTTGACACCCCCTCCTCCAGTTCTGTCCTGTCTCATCCTTATCCCTACTATAACAGCTCATGCTCCCCTCAAATTCATTTCTCAGCAAGGATACAGAACCTGGGGCCACCCAGATGATAGTAAACCTCTCATAGAATTTTGACCTAATGTGGAATGCAGAAACCGAGGGTTTTGAAATGCTGAGGGTTTTGAAATGGGACATATTCATCAAACAGCCACAGAGAGAAATTTCAATTGGAAAAACAGAGCAGTTTGGTTGAAATCCCAAACATTGCTCATGACACTCACTCACTCATGCCCGTCACCCCAATCAGGGTATGGGCCGCCAACAACAGATCTCCAGAGTCCTCTATCCTGGGCCATTCGTTCTAACTTGTTCCAGGTATAGCCCATTTTTTTGCTATCAGCCTGAAGGTCACGTCGCCAGGTGTTTCTTGGACGGCTTCTTTTCCGCTTGCCTTGAGGGTTCCACCGCAGTGCCTGTCTGGTGATGTTAGTTGGCTGCTTGCGTAGTGTATGTCCTATCCAGCCCCACCTTCTCCTTCTGATTTCTTCCTCTGCTGGGTGTTGACAGGTCCTCTCCAAGAGGTGAATGTTACTGATGGTGTCTGGCCAGCGGATCTGGAGAATCCTTCTGAGGCAGCTATTTATGAAGGTCTGAATCTTCCTGATGGTTGTTTTGGTTGTCCTCCAGATTTCAGCTCCATACAGCAGGACTGATTTCACATTGGAGTTGAACAGTCAAATTATTATTGTCAAAGACAGCTCTCTAGAGCTCCAGATGTTCTTGAGCTGTAAGAAGGCTGCTCTTGCTTTACTAATACTTACTTTGATGTCTGCGTCTGTGCCACCTTGCTGATCGATGATGCTACCTAGGTAGGTGAAGGACTGCACTTCTTCCAGGGGGCTTCCATTCAGTGTGACTGGGTCATTGCTAGTGGAGTTAATCCTAAGGATCTTGGTCTTGTGCTTGTGAATGTTGAGGCCAACCTGTGATGACGTGGCTGCCACTACGTTGATTTTCTCTCGCATCTGCTGTTTACTGTGCGAAAGGAGTGCAAGGTTGTCAGCAAAGTCCAGGTCATCAAGCTGGGTCCACAACGTCCACTGGATTCTGTTCCTACGCTCTTAGGTGGATGTCTTCATAATCCAATCGATGACGAGAAGAAAGAGAAGTGGTGACAACAAGCATCCTTGCCTGACTCCAGTTTGCACCTGGAAGCTGTTAGTAAGCTGCCTTCCATGGATCACTCTACAGTGTATACCGTCATATGAGTTCTTGATCAGGTTGACCACCTTTGCTGGGATGCCGTAGTGCCGAAGGAGCTTCCAAAGGGTCTCTCGAGCCATGCTGTAGAATGCTTTCTCATAGTCAACAAAATTGATGTACAACGAGGAGTTCCACTCTATAGACTGCTCGACTATGATTCGAAGCGTTGCTATCTGGTCCGTGCATGATCTGTTCTGCCGGAAACCTGCCTGTTCATCTCGTAGCTGTGGATCGACGGCATCCTTCATTCTCTCTAAGAGGACTCGGTTGAAGACCTTCCCTGGCACCGAAAGGAGTGTGATTCCTCTATAATTGGCATAGTTGCTAAGGTCTCCTTTCTTGGGGATTTTGATGAGATATCCCTCTTTCCAGTCTACCGGAATCACTTCTTCTTCCCATATCTTCTCAAAGAGGGAGTACAGCATTTCCACTGAAGCATCCAGGTCTGCTTTCAGGGCCTCTGCTGGGATGTCATCAAGGTGATGGCCTTCCTATTCTTTATCATGGTGATGGCTTTTCTGATCTCGTCTCTGGTTGGTTTATAGCAATTAATTGGGAGGTCCTTGTTAGCTGAGTTGATATCTAGGCGGATTTGGTGGTGCTGGTCTATTCAGGAGTTCCTCAAAGTGCTCCACCCATCTGTTCATCTGTTGTTCTATTCCTGTTATAGACTTTCCTTGCTTGTCTTTAACGGGACTTTCTGGCTTGCTGAACTTTCCAGACTGTCGCTTAGTAGTATCATACAGCTGTTTCATATTACCGCTGTATGCTGCCTGCTCTGCTTCTGCTGCCAGTTCATCCACATACTCTCTCTTGTCCTTCCTGATATTCCTCTTCACTGCTCTGTGGGCTTCAGCATACTCTTTTTGAGCTTTGGCCTTTGCTGCTCTAGTCCTGCTGTTGTTGACTGCTGCCTTCTTCTTCTTTCTGTCTTCTATCTTGATCAAGGTCTCTGCTGTGATCCACTGTTTCTGCTGGTGTTTCTTAATTCCAAGCACTTCCTGGCATACTGACCTAAGTGTGTCTCTCACTTTCTGCCATCTGTTTAGTACACTGTCTTCCTCTTCCTCAGACCAATCCTGTAATACTGAAAACTTATTCTTCAGCCTCAGTCCAAAATCTTCCTTGGTCTTATGGTCCTTCAGAAGGCTGATGTTGTACTTCACTCTTCTGTCTGACGTGTCTATCCAGTTCTATTTCAGCTTCAGCTTCAATCTGGCCACCACTAAGTGATGGTCGGAAGCTGCGTCTGCTCCTCTTCTAACTCTAACATCCTGCAAGGATCTTCTAAACTTCTTGCTAATGCAGACATGATAGATCTGATTTTCTGTCGTGCCTGCTGGTGATACCCAGGTACTCTTGTGGATCCGCTTGTGAGGAAAGATGCTACCTCCTATGACCAGGTTGTTAAGTGCACACAAATCCACAAGTCTCTCTCCATTCTCACTCATCTCTCCCAGAGCGTGGGTCCCCATGACTTGTTCGTATCCTGCGTTGTCAGGTCCAATTTTGGCATTAAAGTCTCCCATAAGGATGATGATGTCTTTGTGTGGGAGAATCGCTAATATTTTCTGGAGTCTGTTGTAAAAATAATCTTTGTCCTCCTCTTCACTGTCATTAATTGGAGCATAGCACTGAACAACATTCATCTTAATCCTCTTCATTTTAGTTCTGAAGGATGCTGTGATGATCCTGGGACCATGTGCCTCCCAACCAATCAGTGCTCTCTGTGCCTGCTTGGACAACATGAAACCTACTCACTGTGTGTGGGGTGCGTCGCTCTCTTTATGTCCTGAATACAGCAACAGCTCTCCTGTCAACAGTCGTCTCTGCCCCGCTTGCGTCTATCTTGTCTCACTAATGCCTAATAGGGTCAGGTTGTTGCTCCTCATCTCTGTTGCAACCTGTGCCATCTTTCCTGACTCGTACATGGTCCTCACGTTTCATGTGCCTATGGTAATCCTCCTGGTTGCAAGAAGGGTAATCGGCTTAGTGGCTCCTTCACGGCTTTTACCACCCAGCGTCATGCATCTTCGAATTGAAGACCCTTCTTTTTGCAGGGTAAATGTCTCTGTTGTCTCTATTGTTGGCGTTTCTGTAGCAGGTTGATTTTTTATGGGGTGGAGTTGCTAGCCCCACGCCCAGCCCTCCTCCTTTATCCTGACTTGGGACAGGCAGATGGCCCCAAAGGACCTCTCTGGTGGAGTTATTGCTCATGACTGACTTGGTGAAAATCTCTATAATAAGATTCCAGGATAGTGACTCCACGTGTTATTCTGAAGCATATTAAGACTGAAAAAACAAAAGGAATCCAGTAAAAGATGGAAACAAGGACAAATAGCTGAGGACCAGTACAAAAGTGTACGACAAACACATTGGGAGAAAATCAGAAAGGCTAAAGCGCAAAATAACTAAAACCCAATAAGAAGAGTAATAAGTACATTAATTGGAAAGGTGAAAAAAAAATGACATCAAGAAGGCTGACAAATCAACACAACCACCTCTCACAATAAAACAACTATCCCACACAATAAACCCAAATGCGCATAGTCTCTCAGAGCAGCATACACCCACAGAGATCAACTTAAATCTGCCAGCACAAGAGAATCCCCACACAAATCATCACAATCACTCACACTGCAACCCAATTATTTTACTCAGTAATTTCAGTCACACATAATCCCTAACCAGAACACAAATTGACGAAGGTTTCTAACCATTAGAGGAGTAAAGTTCTGGAACAGCCTTCCAAGAGGAGTAGTGGGCCCAAAAGACATATCTGGCTTTAAGATTAAGCTTGATAAGTTTATGGAGGGGATGGTATGATGGGATAGCCTAATTTTGGCAATTAATTTGGCAGTTGATCTTTGATTATCCACAGGTAAGTATGTCCAGTGGTCTGTGATGGGATGTTAGATGGGGTGGGATCTGAGTTACTACAGAGAATTCTTTCCTGGGTGCTGGCTGATGAGTCTTGCCCACATGTTCAGGGTTTAACTGATCGCCATATTTGGTGTCGGGAAGGAATTTTCCTCCAGGGCAGATTGGCAGAGGCCCTGGAGGTTTTTCGCCTTCCTCTGCAGCATGGGGTAGGGGTCACTTGCTGGAGGATTCTCTGCAGCTTGAGAGCTTCAAACCACAATTTGAGGACTTCAATGACTCAGACATAGGTTAGTGGTTTGTTATAGAAATGGATGGGTGAGATTGTGTGGCCTGCATTGTGCAGGAGGTCAGCCTAGATGATCATAATGGTCCCTTCTGACCTTAAAGTCTACGAGTCTATAAATCGCTTATTTACCACCCACACAAATCAACACAAATGTTCCAGTACAATACAATTCACACAGAAATCAACACAAACAAATACATAGCTTCACCAGCACACACAATAACCCTAAACATCACTCTGAACACCAGACTGTCTGTTGAGTCTATATCACATGATGCAAAGAGCTACAAGAATGGTTCAGAGCTCTGTTAGTTTCCATTAACACTGAGATTCACGGTCTGTTGTTGGCCAGTTTTTAAGTTCTCTGCCATTTTGTGTTTTTTTAATTCCAAATTACTGTTGTATGGCAGCACAGGCTTTCAACTCCTAGTGAAGGATTAATCCAATTGCCTCGAGGGCTAGAAGCCTGGCAAAGTGACCTGGCTGTCAGGGCAGCTAAAGAGCAGGTAACATTTGGAAGAAGAAGGATCTCAGACAAATTTGGAAGAAATAGCTCTAACTTTTAAAAGCTTTTAATTAATCACTATTGGATGGAAACTAAGATGTTGCTCTCCTTTCCCCTCCGTGCCTTCATTTCTCCTTCTTTTTTCCCTCTCATCGAAGCCCTTTACCATTCTTTTCTTATTTTGTTTTCTTTATGTTTTCCCAATAGTTACCTTTTGTGGTGGAAATCAAAACAACCAATCAATAAATATAAAGAAATGTGCACACTTAAAAGTGCTTTTGAATAACTGGGTTGACATGGAAAATGAAATTAAGATTTGAGCATTTTAAGGAGTTAATTGGGAAACAAACCTCTCACTGAAGAGAGATGCACTGCTTGAAAACTGAAATAAGCGAGAGGAGAATGACACTATTCTTCTTCTTTTTGTGTGTAATGTCCCTATATAAAGTCCTACCTAATGCACCTGCACAGACTCAGATTATCACTTTCACAGCACCATTCCCCATGTGAGGCTTTGCAACCACTTCTACATGCTTTGGTGCCCACATGGGAATTGTTCCTAAAGAGAGTCTACTGTGGTGTTGCCAGGCAACCTGAGCCCCTTAGTAACAAATGCCAAAGAGGTCAGCCTTCTGGAACAACACAGGGTTTTCTCCTACGTCTGATAGAGGGATTGGTTTAGAATGGACAGCTTCAATCTGTGGGGGCTGGAACAGCTGAGACCAAGTTGACTGGTCATCAGACAAAGCAGCAGAGAGGCTGGATATGATTGTGGTTCCCAAGGCATTGCTTTGCATTGACAGTGCTGTAGAGTGGTCCCATGCTGCTGTGATGTGATGTGGACATGCAGATGAAGCATTCAAATGCAGATGTTGTAAAAGGGCAGCCAGCCTCATGCACCAGGGTTATAGGTGATCCTCCATGTGCCTGATAGTTAGATTTTCATTACCTCTTTCCTATTCCTCCTTTCCGTCAACATTTCAGTATCTCCCTCACTCTTCCTGTATGGGAGAGAGAAGACAAATGTTTCCTCTCTCTCTTCCTCCTCCTGAATGGGTATCTTTGTTCCCTCTTCATCTCCAAGCCCTTCCTAGGGTGAGATCCTCCTATCACAAATCATGAATAGTTCAAATTGTGTTGTACACTGTGACCATCAGGATGAACAGGGCCCTGTGTGGGGTCTTTTGGAGATGTTCTGTTTCTTCAGCACATCCTGAACTTTCCATTCTATCACATTCAATAATTGGGATTGTTCCTCTTTTCCAGCCAGCCATCTCTTCTCCTTATTTCTACCACAGCCTGGAAAGTGCCACTCCGCTATGTTCTCTCCATGACAGAGTCACAATGAGGCCCACGGATTAAGATGATTCGATTTTGACTCCATCGCCTAATCCAGTCTCCCTGAAACACAGGTTTGACATCCCTCAGCTCTAGAAACTTACCCCAAAGCTGAGGGCAACTGGAATATCCGTGCATGCTTCAGTCAAGCTGGCTCCCATCTCTCCTCTTTGGTGGATCAATGAGACTGCAGACAGCTTTGTGAATGTGGTGCCATGGCGTAAATATACACCATTTATGTGCAGAAAATCCTGTCTCCCTCTGCCGTCTGGACCAAGCATATATAGCAGCCTGGCACTAATTTACATGTAGAGCTATTATTCCTTTAAATCAGTTTAAATTCCTTAGTTTTTGTTACAGGTTATTCTGGATTTAAGAAAGAAAGAAAGAAAGAAAGAAAGAAAGAAAGAAAGAAAGAAAGAAAGAAAGAAAGAAAGAAAGAAAGAAAGAAAAGGAATATTTATCTTGGCTCATGCACATGTGGCTTATATGCTAATTTTTATAAAATTTGCAGATGACTCAAACTGAAAAGACAGACGTGAACAATTTTGAAGGTATATTTTTAGTTTTCATCCCTACTGACCTGTAGGGAAGCAAATTTCAGCTTCCAGGAAGCAAGGGGGGAGCAGAGAAGAGAGAACCCTTCCTTTGTCTGGTCCTGGGACTGTGAAGCAGAGACCCACCACCTCTCTGAAGAAACACAGGAGCAGGAAGCTTTTATGACTAACAATCATGGAGGCCAAGGCATCAGTGAGAACTCTTGGTCCACCTGTCTGTTTACCTTCCCTTCTTCATTCACTTCAGGACATCGAACTGAAACATTCATATTAGTGAGAGATGAAGAGTGGTGATTGGCTGATTTATCTATGATGTCACCATGGTCCTAGTATAAAGTAACCTGAACTACTGACCTGACCACGAGTAAACTTTATTCCTAATCTGGTTATTTGACAAAATTCTTCTTAACATAGAGCTTCATTACCACCTAATGTCTTCAAATGTAACCGATCCAAATATTGTAAAGGAGTTCTAACATTAAGGAAAGTGGGAAGAGTATGTTTTATTCCAGTTTTAAAATCACTTGGACAAAGCCAGAGATGACAAATCCTAAATTTCTTCACAATGTCATTTTAATTATTTTATTCTTATGAACTCATTAAAATAGTTAATTGAAAATGCATCCACTATCAATGGAGAATAATCCAAATGCAGGGAGGATGCACAGGTTTCTTCAGACATGAGTGCAGATCTGAGGGTGCAGTGAATGTCTAAGGATATGGCTCGGTGTCCTAATTTTCCTCAAAAACGAGTCAGATGGCACATATAAACAACACCCAGACTCTGCAGTTGGATTCAGGAAGTTCTGATTCTGAGAATTAGGCTGTATTCATTTAAAACATCCAACCAACCAACCAAAAGTGTTTATCAAGGATTCCTTTACCTCCTTGTTTCTCAGGCTGCAGATGAGGGGGGGTCAACAAATGAGTCAGGACATAAAAGACAGAGAACACTTTTTTCAGGTCCCTCAGTGCATCAGAGTCCAATAGCAGATACACCAGGATCAATGTCCGATAGAAAATTGTCACCATGTGATGAGTAAGAGGAACAGGTGGAAAAAGCCTTTGCCTCCCGGTGGTGGAAGGAATTCACAGAATGGTAGAAAAGATATTAACATAGGATGCCATCATTAATAGAAGTGGAGGCAGGATGAATATGGAGAAAGATATGAAACTAGCAACTTCCACCATCCCATTTTATTCTCATGAACTAATTAAAATATTTACTTGCAAATTCATTCACACTCAAAGGAGAATAATCCAAATGCAGAGAAGATGCACAGTATTCTTCAGACATGAGAGTGGGTGTGAGGATAAAGTGAAAATCTATGGGTATGGCTTGGGTTCCTAATTTTCCTCCAAAATTGAGTGAGATGCCCACAGATAGGTAACATACTGACTCAACACTTGGATACAGAAAGTTCTGATTCCGACAATCATGAGTTCACCAGGCACGCAAAGATAAGTATAGGCTGTTCACATGAATCAGAATATGCACGATCATATTCTCATGATTCTCCAATATATATATATATATATATATATAAGCTTAAAATTTTGAATTTCTGAAAAAGGCAGATGATCTAAGGAGAGCTTTTCTCAAGGCTTCCTTTACCTCCTTGTTTCTTAGGCTGTATATGAGGGGGTTGACCAAAGGGGTCAGGACTGTGTAGAAGAGAGAGAACACTTTGTTCAGGTCCCTCAATGCATCAGATTCTGAGAAAAGATACACTGTGATGAGAGTCCCATAGAAAATTGTCACCACAATGAAGTGAGAGGAGCATGTGGAAAAGGCCTTTTGCCTTCCAGTGATGAAAGGGATTCTCAGGATGCTGGAAATGATACAAAATAGGATGCCACTGTCAATAAAAATGGAGGCACGGTGAATATGGAAATAAATATGAAACTGGCAAATTCCACCATGTGAGTGTCAGTGCAGGAGAGTTTTATTATTGGACGAAAATCACAAAGGAAATGGTCAATTTCGTTGGGACCACAGAATGTTAATTGTGACACCATAAATAGAAAGATGGCAAGAGACAAAAATTCACTTATCCACAACCCTAACACTAGCTGGAGGCACAACCTGTCATTCATAAGTGCTGAGCAGGGCCGGCCACAGTGCACCAAGAGAGTGCTGGGGGGGGGCACGCCGCGGGGGGCGCTCTGCTGGTTGCTGGGAGGGTGGCAGGCGGCTGCGGTCCGCTGGTCCCGCGCCTCCAGTGGACCTCCCGCAGACGAGCCTGAGGCAGCTCCACCGCAGTGGTGGGACCAGCTGACCGTCTGCAGAAACGCCTCCGGGAGGTCCACCGGAGCCGCAGGACCATCGAGAAGCAGAGTGCCCCCCGCGGCGTGCCGTCGTGCTTGGGGTGGTGAAATTGCTAGAGCCGGCCCTGGTGCTGAGTATTACAGAGGTTTGCATATTGCTAAATACCGATCATAGGACATCACAGATAAAAGCAAACACTCTGTCCCTGCCAGAGACCCAAAGAAATAACATTGAGTGATGCAGCCCATAACAGAAATAGGTTCTGTCCCCAGTCAGGAGACTGATCAGCACCCTGGGCAGGATGGTGGAGGTGTAGCAGGTCTCCAAGCAGGACAAGTTCCCCAGGAAGAAGTACATGGGAATGTGAAGTGCTGATCAGCACAATTAGTGCAATGATGAGGATGTTCCCGGCCACGGTCACAATATAGATCACTAGGAACAGCAGGAAGAGAAGAATATGAAGTTGAGAGAGATCCCCAAATCCCAGAAGGATGAATTCCATGTTGGTCGTTTGATTTCCCTCATGTATGTTTGTTGTCAGCTTCATCTAGGTGAGATAAAAGATATTATGCAATTGAGAATCTAACTTCCATTACAAAACAGAAATGTATTTTATTCTGGCCTCTCCCTGATGGTAGACATCCCAACAATTGAGTGAAGACTTCAGAGGGTAGAGGCAGTTGGGGTACAAATTTCAAAAAAAGGCAAAAGTTAATTGACATTGGAAATGTAACTACTTCCTGGTATCTCTATGGTTGAACACATCTCACCTTCAGCTGACTGACCATGTTTGTTTATTTCTATAAGCACAATGTCTGAGATTATCATTGTAAATTATGGGGAATTAAATGTCACTCCATTGGTTTCGTATGGAAACCTTAGAAAAATCCTATTGCTGAGCTGATATTTCATCTACCCATATTTACACTGCAGAGTCCACCATATTCCAGTAGAGTGGGCAAAATAATTTTACTCCAGAGACCTGGGTTTTATTATTGGCTCCACCACTCCCTGACCTTGGGTTTATCACTTCCCCGTACTGTGCCTCTCTTCCCTCCATTATGTAATAGTTGTTGATGATACCACTTATTCTTTTTGTAATGTAATCTGAAATTTAGGAAAGAAAAGCTGTCTACATGTGTTCACATGCTCTTGTGTAAAATGGAGATATGATACTGAAGACATTGTGGAAAGTTTTACTAGTTATGCCAGTGAGTTTGCTATATAATGTCTCATTATTAGCAACCAGCTGTGAGACCGTGCATAACTTTCAATAAACTCTATAAAGAGAAACTAAACATGCCTCAATGTCATATTTCCACCTCAGTCTCACAGAAATGGCCTAAATTTTTTGTTTAAAAACACATAAGGTTTTTTAGATACCTATTTTCCCCCAACCCTATATGAGAGAGCTATTTCTCCTCAATCTCTCCTAATGGGAATCAGAGACTAGATTTCTTTATTGACAAGGATCTGCAACCTTCTTTCTGAGAGCTATTCAATGCCTAAAATGTATGGGTAATATTTTCCAAACTTTGAAAATTATCCGTGCACCTACACATGCAGATTGAACCCTCAGTCTGTTTGAACATCTTGTGTTGAGATACCATGTGGAATAATATAGGATGCATAGTTAGATTAAGGAAGTCTGGCAATGTTTCCTTGGCTAAGGTGGCTGTGGCATTTTGGGGAACATGTCTTTGTCTGTTTTATCATTCATTTTGTTTCTTCAATGTCATTTCAAATTGGAACCATCATCCTGGATGGGATCAATTCTTTTGTAGAAGGAAACATGGAGTGGGTCATGGGGAAGTCATGCCTCAGTAGCAGTGACAACACTATCAAGGGCCACCAACACTGAATGTCTCATGACTGGTGAAACAATGGGAGTTTTGAGAGATCCACGTCTAGGAACATTAGCCAGATGTTGCCCATATCCAAGTGCGTCAGCAGCAGATGGGATTTATAGACTCAAGCCAATCATAAGAATCTAGTATCTGTTTTCAGAAAGTAATTGATCCAGGATGTTCTCTTTGAAGCTAGGTTTTCCCTTTGACCAATATTTGGAATTGGCCCAACAAAGAAACCCATAGGGAATTCATTAATCCAAAGTGGTGAGTTTGTTGTCTGTTAGTTTCTTTGTTCATTCTGTGCTTGCTACTTGACTGACATTATAACATGGTCTGGGGTTTTTTGGGGGGTGGGGTGGGAGTGGGAGGAGGTCTGTGTGCTGAACCTAGAGGCCTTCTAGACACACCTGGAGGTTTTGATCTGTAGACCCTTTAGCACCTATTAACCCTTAACCAGAGGGTGAAACTACTAAGGGAGATCAGGGGGTTAAAAAGCCAGCTCCTAAGTGATCAGAGGAGCTAGCAACCAGGAGCAGCAAAGAGGGGAAGTTTGCAAGGTAGATTACAGAGAGAGTGGGAGAGCTATATCCACCAAATTAGCCTTGTCTAAACTTAGGGCAATATATCCTCCCTCACCCCTTCAACCCAAAAAAACACAGAGAAACAATACCTAACAAAAAAGCTGCAAAAGTAAAAGTAATGCAGGCAGAAGTCCATCAGCAGAGTGGGGGCTATCTAGTTCATTGCACTGAATGCAGCATATATCATTACCTGCCTTGTTGGCAAATGGGGTACATATGCATTCGCTGCAAGGAGCTTACGACCCTCAGAGACCAAGTACGGGTTCTGGAGACCAAAGTGGCTGAACTGCAGGAGCTAAGGGAGATAGATAGATACATAGATAAGACTTTCCTGGGCATAGTAGAGCACTTCCACTCCCAGTCTGACAGCCTCTGTGCTGCTGAGAAGGATGAAAGTCTTGGGGAAGGACAACACCAAAGTGGAATAGAGAGAAACTAACCCATAGTTGGGACCCACATTCTAGATGATGTCATGGTATCCTCTTGTACTGTCAATACCTGTCCTAGGGAGCGATCCCCTACTTACTAAGAGGAGGCAGGTAGTAGTAATGGGGATTCAATGATTAGAAATAGAGACAGCTGGATTTGTGATGATTGGGTGAACCACATAGTGAATTGCCTGCTAGGTGTGAAGGTTGCAGATCTCTTGACAGGATTATGTGCAGTGCTGGGCGAGGAGCTGGTGGGTGTGGTACCACGTAGATGCCAATGACATAGGAAAATGTAGAAGAGAGTTACTGCAGGCCAAATTGAGGCAGATAATTTAAGAGATTAAAGTCCAGAACCATCATGGTAGCATTCTCTGAAACATTTCCCATTTCTGCACACAGGGCCGGTACGAGAGGCAGAATTTCAAGGTATCAGTGAGTGGATGAGATGATAGTATAGAAAGGAAGGGGTTAGATGTATTAGGAACCAGGGAACTATTTGGGGAATCAGGAACCTATACAGGAAGGATGGTATCCACCTAAACCAAAATGGCACCAGATTGCTTGCATGTAACATTCAAAAGATGTTGTAAAGGAGTTTTCAAACGAAGGGCTTGGGAAAATCAACAGGTGCTTCACAGAAACTTGGTGGAATGATGATAATGAATGGGACACAGTCATACCACGGTACAAAATGTATAGGAATGGCAGAGTAGGTCATGCAATTGGAAGGAATGGCACTATCTGTGAAAGAAAGTCTAGTGGAGTGAAATGTAGTCAAAAATCTTAAATGAATAAATCTGTTCATTAGACTCTCTAGAGATAGAAATTCCATGCTTGAATAATAAGAATATAACAGTAGGGATATACTACCGACCACCTAACCACAGTGGTGAATGTGAAACCCTCAGGGAGATTAGAGAGTCTATAAAAATAGAAATCTCAGTAATAACGGGAAACTGCCATTCCAGCCTGGGCTCAGTTCCTTTCCCCTGTTCAGTCTTTTTTTAGTTGTTTCCAGTAGTCTTCTTGGATGGGATAGCAGGGGAGAACTGAGGACCTGGATTACCTCATTCCCCACCCTTAAATAGGATTTGTATAAGGCAGAAGTCCTTTGTTTCCTAGTTTGATCCTCCTTCTCTTAACAATGTTAAGTTACAAGAAGTTCCAGGTAATGTTTTCGTATCAGGTGACAAGAGCACCTGACTCTGTAATGCCATTGTAGCCATTCTTCACAGGGTGACTCACATGATCACAGCAAGACTGAACTCTTTTACAGTCCATTGTCTCTTGCTGATGAGCCATCAGCACTGTCCGGTTTTTTCATTGTTGTACCTGAACTGTTAGCAGAGGCATCACCCAAAGTAACATAGTTGAAATATAGCTACTTAGTCAATATTCCTAATTTCAAATACAGAAATGATACATGCATACAAATAGGATAATATGATTCAACTTTCCAATGATATCTCATATGAGCCATCTTGCATAAAGTATCTCAGTTATGTCATATTCATATCATAAGCATATTTTCATAAAGAATATGGAATGGCACATCACAATGCACATTGGAAAACATAATCCCAACTATACATATACAATTTTGGGGTTTAAATTACTCAAGAATATTATCTTGCAGTCATAGTGGATAGTACTCTGAAAACATCCACTCAATGTGCAGTGGCAATCCAAAAACTAACACAGAATCTGGGGAATCATTAAGAAAGGGATAGGTAATAGGACAGAAAATATATAGTCTGTATATACATCTATTGTACCCCCACAAGTTGAATACTGTGCGCAGATCTCAGCACCCCAACTCAAAAAAAGATATATTCATGTTGGAAAAGGTTCAGAAAAGGGCAACAAAATCATTACAGATATGGAACAGCTGCCATATGAGGAGAGATGAATAAGACCAGGACTCTTCAGCTTTGAAGAGAGACAACCAAGGGGGGATACGATAGAGGTCTATATGATCATGACTGGTGTGGAGAAAGGAAATAAGGAAGTGTTATTTACTCCTTCTCATAACAGAAAATGAAATTAATAGGCAGCAGGTTTAAAACAAAACAATGAAGTATTTTTTTCACACAACTCACAGTCAGTCTGTGGAACTTTTTGACAGAAGATGTTGTAAAGGTAAAGACTATAACAGGGTGCCAAAAATAACTAGATACATTCATGGAGGATAGGTCTATCAATGGCTTCTAGCCAGGATGAACAGAGATGGTGTCCCTAGTCTCTGTTTGCCAGAAGCTGGGAATGAGTGACAGGGGGATGGATAATTTGATGATTACCCATTCTGTTAATTCCATCTGGGGCACCTGGCTCTGGCCACCGTCAGAAGATACTGGGCTAGCTGTGCCGAAGGAAGATAAGGTCATATGGATAAACTAAATCAATTCCTTTCTTCGGTTTTCATGGTAGAGAAGGAGGGAGATTCCCATACCTGAGCTACTCTTTTTAAGTTACAAATCTAAGGAATTTGTCCCAGATTGAGGTGTAATTTGAGGAGCTTCTGCACCAGATGCCTGGAGGATAGCTAATGTGGCGCCTATTTTTTGCAAAAAGGCTCCAGAAGAGATCCTGGCATTTACAGGCTGGTAAGCCAAACTTCAGTACCAGGCAAATAGATTGAAATTATGATAAAGAACAGAATTGTCAGACACATATATGAACATGATTTGCTGGGGAAGAGTCAACATGGCTTTTTTAAAAGGAAATTATGCCTCACCAATCTATAAGAATTCTTTGAGGAGATCATCAAGCATGTGAACAAGAGTGATCCAGTGGTTATAGTGTTCTTAGACTTTCAGAAAGCCTTTGACAAGTTCCCTCATCAAAGGCTCTTAAATAAACTAAGCTGTCATGGGATAAGAAAGAAGTTCCTCTCATGGATCACTAACTGGTTAAAAGACAGGAAATAAAGAGTAGAAGTATGTAGTAGGAAGAGAGCCTGAGACATAAGCCCCTGTATGAGAGACCTAGTATAAGGCAGGACAAGCTTACAAAATCTGGCAAAAACAGGGCTGACATTGCAAAAATACACATTCCTAAGAAGTTCTAAGTACACAGTACTCACTCCAGTTAGTGCTCATTTCCTATTCATGAACCCAGCGCTTTAAAAAATCAAGCCTACAGCTAGAACCCAATATTTCAGAATTCAGACAAAGACTTTGGAATAGCTACACACACACACACGCACAGAGGAACACAACCCCATGCACACAGTTATAGAAAAGTGCATGCCCTAGTCAGGACAATCTAGTAATTTTGACTCACATACAGTGGGAACATGAAATGCAGAACCTGGGGCCACCCAGAAGATAATTAGCCTATTTTAGAATTTTGACTGAATGCAGAAGCTGAGGACTGTGAAAGGCTGAAAGTCATTTCAATGACATGTTCACTGAATTGCCATAGAGAGAAATTTCCAATGGAAAAAAATAGGGCAAATAGGTTGAATAGGTTGAAATTCTAACCTTTCTCTCTGATTGACTTGGTGACAATCTATACAGAGAAGATTCCAGTATTGTGACTGTGTTTCATTCTCTGGCTGTACTCATGGACAAATAGATAAGGATGACTAGAGAAGTATACAACAAGGATGTAGGGGCACAATCTGAAAGGTTCAGGTGCAAAATGACTTGCACCTAGCAAGGGCATAAAAGGCAACAGAAAGAGGAATTATAAGTACATTAGCAGCAATATAAAAAGAAATGAAAGAGCAGGTCAACTACTTAATAGGGGACGTGAGCTTATAATGAATGACATCTGCACAACTGTCCTCACAATAAAACAACTTTCTCACACAATAACCCAAAGCACACAGAGCCTCTTACTGCAGCACACATCCACACAAATCAACTCAAATCTGTAGGCATAACAGAACCCGCACACAAATCATCACAACCACTCACACTGCAACTCAACCAGAATACAAGATAAATGTAATCACACATAGTTCACTACCAAAACACAAATCCCTTCTTTACCACACACAAAAATCAACACAAATGTTCCAGGACAACACATTCTACAAATATATCAACACAAACAAATACACAGCTTCACCCGCACACACAATAATCCCAAACGTCACTCTGAACACCAGACTGTCTAGTGAGTCTGTATCGCATGATGCAAAGAGTTACAAGAATGGTTCAGAACTCTTTCTCTTCATCATATCTTCAGGTTCCATTATCATTGGGATTCATGGTCTGTTGTTGGCCAGTTTTTAAGTTCTCATCCATTTGGGGAGTTCTTTAATACACATGAGTTTCCAAATTACCCTGGTGAGATAGCACAGGCTTCCAGCTACTGGTGAATGAATAAGCCAACTGCCTGCGGTGATAGAAGCCTGTCACAGTGACCTGGCTGAAAGGGTAGCTAAAGAATAGGTAACATTTGGAAGAAGAAGGTCCTCAGACAAATTTGGAAGAAATAGTTCTAACTTTTAAAAGCCTTTGATTAGTGGAGGAAAACTGTGATATCAGCATCCTTTCCCCTCCATGTCTACCTGCCTCCCTCTTTTTGCCTCCCATCCAAATCCTTTAACTTTCTGCTCTTTTTTACCTTCTTTCCATTCTAGTTTTGTTTTGTGGGGGAAGTCAATACATCATAAACAAATCAATAAATATAAAGAAATATGCTAATTTAGGAGTATGTTACAATGACTGAGTTAACATGGAAAATAAATGTCAAACCCCGCCACCCCGTCATCTATCGATCTATGACTGAGTTAACATGGAAAATAAATATCTATCCCTTCCAGGGATAGAATCCTGCCCAAACAACCTGGCTGACAGGGCAGCTAAAGAGCAGGTAACATTTAGAATAAGAAGGATCTCACACAAATTTTCAATAATTAGTCTTAACTTAATAAAGGCTTTGATTAATCACTAATGGATAGAAACAGAGATAACACGCTCCATCCCCTCCCTGCCTGCCTTCCCCCCTCTGCTTCCCTGCCATCAAGAGCCTTTACCTTTCTTTTCTTCCCTTCTTCTTCTTTCCATTATTTTCTATATTTTTGTTTCATGGGGAACATCAATAAAATATAAATAGAGAAATGTGCACACTTAAAAGTGCATTACAATGACTGGGTTAACATGGAAAATTAATGAAGATTTAAGCATTTTAAGGAATTGATAGGAAAACAATTCCTCCTCCACTTACCCCAGTGTAAATCAGGAATGGCTGCACTGAAGCCAAAAGAGATGCCCTGCTTGAAAACTGGGAAAAGTGAGAGGAGAATGATATCAAAGACAAGGCGTCTTCTTCTCTTGTATAATATCCCTATATAAAGTCCTATCTAATGTAGTTGCTCACACTCAGATTATCACTTTCGAAGCACCATTCCCCCTGTGCTGTGATGCAATCATGTCTATATGCTTTGGTGCCCACATGGGAATTATTCCCAAACAAAATCTACTGTGGCATTGCCAGGCAACCTGAGCCACCTTGGTAACAAATGGAGAAAAGGTTGGCCTTCCAGAACAATACAAGGTTTTCTGCTGTGTCCAATAGAGGTAGGGGTTTAGAATCATAGGGTCTGAAGTGATCTCAGTCTGTCATCTAGTCCAACCCCCTGCTCAAAACAAGACTAATCCCCACATTTTTACCCAAGTTCCCCAAATAGCCCCTTCAAGGATTGAACTCACAACCCTGGGTTTAAGCAAGCCAATGCTCAAACCACTGACCTATCCCTCTCCCACAGCTTCAATCACTGGACAATTTCAATCTGTGGTGGCTGGAAAAGCTGAGACAACTGACGAGTCATGAAACAAAGCAGCAGAGAGTACTGATATGAATGTGGTTGCCAAGGCATGGCTTTGCAGTGACTGAGATACAGAGTGCTGTTATGTGATGAGGACATGCTGATAGATAATCAGAATGAGGAGAGATTAAACAAATTGGGACTTTTCAGCTTGGAAAAGAGACAACCAAGGGGGGATAAGATAGACCTCTAGATAGAGGTCTATAAGATCATGACTGGTGTGGAGAAAGGAAATAAGGAAGTGTTATATACTCCTTCTCATAACAGAAAATGAAATTAATAGGCAGCAGGTATAAAACAGAACAATGAAGTATTTTTTCACACAACTCACAGTCAGTCTGTGGAACGTTTTGACAGAAGATGTTGTAGAGAACGTAAATCGATTCATAGATTCTAGAACTGGAAGGGACCTTGAGAGGTCATCGAGTCCGGTCCCCTGCCCTCATGGCAGGACCAAATAATGTCCAGACCATCCTGATAGACACTTATCTAACCTACCCTTAAATATCTCCAGAGATGGAGATTCCACAACCTCGCTAGGCAATTTATTCCAGTGTTTAACCACCCTGATAGTTAGGAACTTTTTCCTAATGTCCAACCTAAACCTTCTTTGCTGCAGTTTAAGCCCATTGCTTCTTGTTCTATCCTTAGAGGCTAAGGTGAACAGGTTTTCTCCCTCCTCCTTATGACACCCTTTTAGATACCTGAAAACTGCTATCATGTCCCCTCTCAGTCTTCTCTTTTCCAAACTGAACAAACCCAATTCTTTCACCCTTCCTTCATAGGTCATGTTCTCAAGACCTTTAATCATTCTTGTTGCTCTTCTGTGGACCCTCTCCAATTTCTCCACATCTTTCTTGAAATGTTGTGCCCAGAATTGGACACAAACAGTAGCATAGCTGGTGGGATTCAATGGAAGCATCTGCTTCCGCTCAGGCCGGCAGGCGCGGAAGCGGCACTTGCTAGCCGCAAGGCCAGAGGAGATGCGGGGCGGCAGCGCAGCCCGGCACGGAAGTGGTGCCTGCTGGCTGCGCTGCCAGCTGCATGGCCGGAGGAGTCGCACCTGTTGGCTGACGGTGCCCACTGCATGGACGGAGGAGCCACGGGGCTGCGGGTCGGCATGGAAGCGCAAGAGGGAAGGTGGGGGGGTGGGTCCGGTCTGGGGGCGTGGCCAGAGGGGAGGAGCCAAGAGGGCATGGCCAGAGGGGGAGCCAAGGGGAGGGGTGCCTTTTTTATGTTTTGTGCTGCCCCAAGCCGAAAACCTGGCTACACCATTGGACACAATACTCCGGTTGAGGTCTAAGCAGTGCAGAGTAGAGCAAAAGAATGACTTCTTGTATCTTGCTCACAACACTTGCTCACAACTGTTAATGCATCCCAGAATCATATTTGCTTTTTTTTTGCAACAGCATCACACTCTTGACTCATATTTAGTTTGTAGTCCACTATAACCCCCAGACCCCGTTCTGCTGTACTCCTTCCTAGACAGTCTCTTCCCATTCTGTATGTGTGAAACTGATTGTTCCTTCCTAAGAGGAGCACTTTGCATTTCTCTTTGTTAAACTTCATCCTGTTTACCTCAGACCCTTTCTCCAATTTGTCCAGATCATTTTGAATTATGACCCTGCCCTCCAAAGCAGTTGCAATCCCTCACAGTTTGGCATCATCTGCAAATTTAGTAAGCATACTTTCTATGCCAATATCTAAGTCGTTGATGAAGATATTGAACAGAGACAGTCCCAAAACAGACCCCTGTGGAACCCCACTTGTTATACCTATACAGCAGGATTGGGAGCCATTAATAACTAGTCTCTGAGTATGGTTATGCAGCCAGTTATGTACCCACCTTATAGCAGCCCCATCTAAGTTGTATTTGCTTACTTTATTGATAAGAATATCATGTGAGACTGTATCAAGGCCTTGCTAAAGTCTAGGTATACCACATCCACCACTTCTTCCTTATCCACAAGACTTGTTATTCTATCAAAGAAAGCTATTCACATTGGTTTGACATGATTTGTTCTTTACAAATACATGCTGGCTATTCCCTATCACCTTACCACCTTCCAAGTGTTTGCAGATGATTTCCTATTCCAACCCCTTGCACAAAATCAGGACAAACCCAAATAAATCATCCCAACCAGGGCTTTTTCCAAGCCTGATTTTAAAAACTTCTAAGGAGGGAGATTCCACCACTTCCCTAAGTAATCGATTCCAATGCTTCACCACTGTTCTAGTGACATTTGTTTTCCTAATATCCAACCTAAACCTCCCCCTCTGTAACTTGAGACCATAGCTCCTTGTTCTATCATCTGGTACCACTGAGAATAGTCAAGCTCCATCCTCCTTGTTACTGCCTTTCAAGTAGTTGAAAGCAGCTATCAAATCCCCCATCATTCTTCTCTTTTGCAGACTAAACAATCCCAGTTCCTCAGCCTCTCCTCATAAATCATGTGCCTTATCCACCTAATAATTTTTGTTGCCCTCCACTGGACTTTTTTCAATTTTTCCACACATCCTTCTTGCAGTGTGAGGCCGAAAACTGGACACATGACTCCAGATGAGGCCTCACCAATGCCGAATAGAGGGGAATGATCATGTCCTTCGTTCTGCTAGCAATGCTCATTCTTATACAGCCCCAAATGCCATTTGCCTTCTTGGCCACAAGGGCACACTGTTGATTCATATCCAGCTTCTCGTCCACTGTAACCCCTAGTTTAGATGAGTCAGAATGTGGAAGATCATAACCCATGACTGGCTTACGTATATTGTGACATGTTCAGTCACAGAGACTCCCTTGGGGCTGTCACCTGATGTGCTGAGTCTGTCTCTGAGCCTATTTTCCCTGCGAGTTTGGGCCTCCAGAATCCTGCTTTGTTGAGCCAGACATACCACTCTGCTCCAACACAGACCCAGTGTCTGAACCACGCACCAAAAAGCTGCAGCCTTAACTGAAAACAGCTTAAGATGTGCTCTTCTGTCTAGTACCCATACACCCAGATCCCAATGGGACCTCAAACCCCAAATAAATCTGTTTTACTCTGTATAAAGCTTACAGAAAAATTGTCCACCTTCTATAACACTGATATGCATGGAGAGATATGCACAGCTGTTTGCTCTCCCAGGTATTAATTACTTACTCTGGATTAATTAATAAGCAAAAGTGAGTTTAATAAGAATAAAATGTAGGATTTAAGTGGTTCCAAGTAATAACAGACAGAACAAAGTAAGTTACCAAGCAAAATAAAACAAAACATGGAAGTCTAAGCCCAATACATTAAGATACTGATTACAGATAAATTTCCACTCTCAGAGATGTTCCAATATGCTTCTTTCACAGACTGAACTCCTTCCTAGTCTCAGACCAATCCTTTCCCTTGTACAGTTCTTGTTAGCTCCAGCTCGGGTTGTAACTAGGGGATTTCTCATGACTGGAACCTCCTTTCTTCTGTTCCTCCCCCTTACAAAGCTTTGACACAAAGCTGGAATCTTTTGTCTCTCTAGGTCCTCATCCCTCCTTCTAAATGGAAAAGCACCAGGATTAAGATGAATTCCAGTACCAGGTGACATAGTCACATGTCCTATCAGATCCCAAGCCTCAATTCTTCCTAACCTGACTCACAGGAAGGTTTGCATGTAATCAGAGCTATTTACAAACAATTGTCGTAGTTGATGGGACATTAAGATTCCAAAACACCATTAATGGCCCATACTTTGCATAATTACAATAGGCTCTCAGTGTTATATTTCATATTTCTAGTTTCAGATACAAGAATGATGCAATCATACAAATAGAATGAGCACACTCAGTGGATTATAAACTTTGTAATTATATCTTAAAAGAGACCTTTTCCATGAAGCATACTCAAGTTACATTATATTCATGTTAGGCCTGAATAACAATGTAGCTAAAGTTAGGCTAACAGAGGTGTCTGGGTAATTCATAAGTGAAAAACATCGGGGAGTTGCCTGTTTATCATAGACCATAAGATAAGAAAGGAATGGCATTCCTCTCATAGTACTAGATGTACTGTGTTAGGAACAACTCTTTTGAAGAACTATCCCAGACTTCAGACTCCCTGGGCAAAACTCCCTGTTTCTGTTCTATGTTTGTTCCTAATTGCTACATTCCTAATTGTTAGTGATTGTTAAGGTATTATTAATCAAGTAGATTATTTAACCTTGTAAAACATGAGAATGCATGTATGGTAGAAGTTTCTAGTTTCTAATTGATAAAGAATGGGGGTTGGTTGCTTAATTCACTAATCAGTGATGCGACGGAAGTGTCTATATAAGCCTAGGTTATTTTGTAAGGAGTAAGATGGTTCTCTTTGGAGATGAGCTTGCTCTCTATTGTCATTGTGCACCCTTCAATAAAGAGCATTTGATAGAACCTTGCTGGTGTTGCCTGTCTCTCAGGGTCAGACAACAAACCTTGCGTTTGGGGTACCAGAGTCCCCAACATTCACACATTAGGATATTTTCATAAAAGCATATGGAATGCAATATCACATATATATTAGATTAAAATTTTGAATTCCGGAAAAAGACAAAAGATCTAAGGAGAGCTTTTCTCAAGGCTTTAACTCCTTGTTTCTCAGGCTGTATATGAGGGGGTTGACCAAAGCGGTCAGGACTCCATAGAAGACAGAGAACACTTTGTTCAGTTCCCTCAGTGCATCAGAGTCCGATAGCAAATACACTAGGATCAATGTCCCATAGTAAATTGTCACCAGGATGAGGTGAGAGGAGCAGGTGGAAAAAGCCTTTTGCCTCCCAGCGGTGGAAGAGATTCTCATGATGTTGGAGATGATACAAACATAGGATGCCACCGTCAATACAAATGAAGGCAATGTGAACATAGCACAAGATATTAAACCAGCAACTTAACTATGTGGGTGTCAGTGCAGGAGAGTTTTGTTATTGGATGAAAATCACAAAAGAAATGGTCAATTTCATAGGAGCCACAGAACGTTAATTGTGACAACATAAATATAAAGATTGAAACAGACATAAATCAACCTATCCACAACCCAACCACTAGCTGGAGGCACAACCTGCCATTCATACGTGTTGCATAATGCAGAGGTTTGCATATTGCTAAATACCGATCATAGGACATCACAGATAAAAGCAAACACTCTGTCCCTGCCAGAGACCCAAAGAAATAACATTGAGTAATGCAGCCCATAACAGAAATAGACCTGTCCCCAGTTAGGAGACTGGCCAGCACCCTGGGCAGTATGGTAGAGGTGCAGCAGGTCTCCAAGCAGGACAGGTTCCCCAGGAAAAAGTACATGGGAGTGTGCAGGTGCTGATCAGTCACAACTAGTACAACGATGAGGATGTTCCCAGCCATGGTCACAATATAAATCACTAGGAACAACAGGAAGAGAAGAATATAAAGTTGAGGGAGATCCCCAAATCCCAGGACGATTAATTTTGTGATGGTTGTTTGATTCCCCTCGTGTATGTTTGTCATCAGCTTCATCTAGCAGAGATAAAAGAAATTATGCAATTGAGAAGATCACTTCCATTACAAAACAATTGTATTTTCTATTCCATTTTCTCCGTGCTGGTAGCCATCCCAACAGTTGAGTCAAGATTCCAGAGAGTGAAGGCAGCTGGAGTACAAATTTGAAAAAAATGCCAAAGTTAATTGATATTGGAAATGTAACTACTTCCTGGTATCTCTGTGGTTGAATACATCTTACCTTCAGCTGCCTGACCATGTTTGTTTATTTCTATAGGCACAGTGTCTGAGATTATCATTATACATTATGGGGAATTAAATGTCACTCCATTGGTTTCATATGGAAACCTTAGAAAAATCCTATTGCTGGGCTGATAATTCATTTACCCATATTTACACTGCAGAGTCCACCATATTACAATGGAGTGAACAAAATAGTTTGACTCCGGAGACATGGGTTTTATAACTGATTCCAGTACTCCTTGACCATCAGTTCATCACTTCCTCTCACTGTGCCTCTCTTCCCTCCTTTATGTAATAATTGATGTTACCACTTACTGTTTTCATAATGTGACCTGAAATTTAGCCAACAAGAGTGGTCTACATATGATTATAGGCTCTTGTGTAAAATTGAAATATGATTCTGAACACACTGCACAAAGTTTAATAGTTACATCAGTGAGTTTGCCTTATAATTTCTCAGTGTTAGCAAACTGCTGTGAAAACATGTATAACTTTCAATACATTCTTCGAAGAGAAACTAAACATACCTCAGTCATATATCCACCTCAATCGCTGCAGATTTGGCATCAATTTTTTGTTTAAAAACACAAAGTTTTTAGACATTTCCTTTCCCCTAGCCCCACGTGACAGAGAGATCTCTCCCAAATCTGTTCTCAAGGTAATTAGACAGTAGATTTCTTTCTTTGCAATGATTTTCCACCTTCTTTTTGAGAGCTATTCAACGCCTAACGTTTATGGCTAATATTTTCCAAAGTGCCCAAGGCCATTTTTTTTAATTTTTCCATGCACCTACAACTATAGATTGGCCTTTCTGTCCCTTTTGAACATCTGGCCTTGAGCTACCATGTGAAAGAACGTAGGATGGATCATTAGATTGAGGAGGTCTGCCAGTGCTTCCTTGGCTATGGTTGCTGTGATATTTTGGGGAACACGTCTTTGTCTGTTTAATATTTTTATAAATTTTGTTTATAATTGAAATTATCATTCTGGATCAGATCAACTCTTTTGGAAAAGGAAATATGGAATGGGTGATGGGGAAGCCATACCTCGGTTGCAGTGACAATGCTATCAAGGGACATCAACACTGAATGTCGTGGAATGGTGGGACCGTCGAGATCCATATCTAGGAACATTGACCATCCATTACCCATATCCAAGTACCTCAGCAGCACATGGGATTAGAGGTTCGATCCAATCATAACAATTTGGTGTCTGTTTTGAGAAGGGAACTGGTCCAGGATGTTCTGTTTGAAGCTGTGTTTTCCTCTTGATTAATAATTGAAATTGTCCCAACAAATAAACCTATAGGGACATTCATTAATCCAAAGTGGTGAGTTTGTCTGTTTGTTTGTTGTGTGCTTGCTGCTTGACTGAAGTTATAGTGTGGTCTTTTTGAGGAAGCCATGTGCTGAGCCTAGTGGCCTTTCCAAACACAAGGCTGAGAGCTCTTTAATGAGGATTTGATCCCTAAGCCCTTTAGCACCCATTAAGCCATAAGCAGAGGGCGGAGCTACTCAGGAGAACAGGGGTTTAGAAAGCCAGCTCCTAAGTGACTGGAGGAATTCACGACCAGAAGCAGCTAATGAGAGTTTTCTGAGGGAGTTTAGAGAGGGTGTGGAAGAGCTAGATACACCTGATTAACATTCTTTAAACATAGGACGATAAACCTCCCCTGCCTCCTTCCTTCCAAAAAAACCCACAAAGAAACAATATCCAACAAAAAAAGCTGAAAGAGGAAAAAGAGACTATAGGCAGAGTTCCAACAGCAGAGTAGGAGCTATCCAGTTAATTTCATATAATGCAGCATGTTTGATTACCTGCCTTGTGGGCAGGTGGTATATGTGCACATTTTCTGCAAGGACTTCCTGGCCCTCAGAGACCGAGTACAGGCTCTGGAGAGCAGAGTGTCTGAGCTGGAGGAGCTAAGGAAGACAGAAAAGGGACATAGAGAAGACTTTCTGGGGCACAATAGAACAGTCCCAAACCCCGGTCTGACAGCCTCTGTGCTGTTGAGGAGGATGAAAGTCCCAGGGAAGGGGAACACCAAAGTGGAACAGAAAGAAACTGTTCCATAGTTGAGACCTTCTCTCCAGATGATGTCATGGTAGTATCCTCTTGCACTGAGAATACCTGTCCTAGGGAAGGATCCACAGTTACTAGAAAGAGCCAGGTAACAGTAATGGGGAATTCTTTGGTTAAAAACATAGATAGCACAGTTTGCGATGACTGGGAGAACCGCATGGTGAATTGCTTGCTAGGTGCGAAGGCTGCAGTTCTCTGAAGACCTCTAGATAGACTTATGTGTAGTGCTGGGGAGGAGTTAGTGGTCATGGTACATGTAGGTACCAATGACATAGGAAAAGATAAGAGAGAGGTCATAGAGACCAACTTTAGACAGCTAGGTAAGAGATTAAAGTCAGGGACCTTCATGGGAGCATTCTTTGCTATGCTTCCAATTACACATTCAGGGCTAATTGCACAATGGAACTGCAGGATCTCAATGCATGGATTAAACAACAGTATAGAAAAGAGGGGGTTAGTTTTATTAGGAACTGGGGAATATTTTGTGGAAGGAGGCGCCTTTACAGAAGGATAGGCTCCACCTAAACCGAAATGGAACCAGACTGCTGGCATTTAAAATTTTAAAAGGCTGTAGATGAGTTTTTAAACTAAGGGTTCGGGAAAGCCAACAGGTACATCACAGAAACTTGGTGGAATGATGATACTCAATGGGACACTATAATACCAGGGTACAAAATATATAAGAACAACAGAGTAGGGCATGTTGATGGGGGAGTGGCACTAGATGTGAAAGAAAGACTAGAATCAAATAAAGTAAAAATCTTAAAGGAACCAAACTGTACCATAGAGTCTCTACGGATAGTAGTTCCATGCTCTAATAATAAGAATATAGCAGTAGGGATATATTACTGACTGCCTGACAAGGGTGATGATAGTGATGGTGATTGTGAAATGCTCAGGGAGATTAAAATTAAAAACAAACAAACCCTCAATAATAATAATGGGGTAGTTCAACTATCCCCATATTGACTGGGTACATGTCACCTAAGGACAGGATGAAGAGATAAAATTTCTTGATACCGTAGTGACTGCTGCTTGGAGCTGCTAGTCCTGGAACCCACAAGAGGAGAGGCAATTCATGATTCACTCCTAAGTGGAGCAGAGGATCTGGTCCAAGAGGTAACTGTAGCTGAAGCGCTTGGTAATAGTGACCTACATTAATAAATTTAACAGCCTTGTGTGGTGGCAAAAATCAAAGAAGCCCACCACAGTAGCATTTAAGTTTAGAAAAGGGGACTGCACAGAAATGAGGAACATAGTTAAATGAAAATTAGAAGGAATAGTCCCCAATGTGAAATACCTGACAACTTCATGGAAACTTTTTTAAAAACATCAGAATAAAGGCTTAAATTAAACATTTACCCCAAATTAAAAAAAATAGTGAGAGGATCAAAACATGCCACCATGGCTAAACAAAAAAGTAAAACATATTGTTAGAGGCAAAAAGATATCCTATTAAATTTGGAAGTTAAATCCTACTGAGGAAAATAGAAAGGAGCACTAACTCTAGCAAGACAAGTGTAAAAATATAATTAGGAAGCCACTCCCATACTCTCTCCCAAAAAGAAAAGAAAAGAAAAGAAAAGAAAAGAAAAGAAAAGAAAAGAATCTAAAGAGCAAATTAACCAAAATATAAGAGCAAAAATATGTTCAAATGCCTAAGAATCAGGAAGCTTACCAAACAATTAGTTGGGCCACTGGATGATGGAAGTGCTAAAGGAGCATTCAAGAAAAATATGGCCATTGTGGAGACATTAAATGAATTGTTTTCTTCAGTCTTCACTGTAGAGAATGTGAGGGAGATTCCTCATGCATAAGTCATTCTTTTTAGGTGACAAATCTGAGGAACCATTACAGATTGGGGTGTCAATAGGAGAGGTTTTGGATATAGATACATTAAACATTAGTAAATCAACAGGACCAGATTATATTAATCCGAGACTTTGGAAGGAATTCCAATACGAAATTACAAAATGACTCTGTGTGGTATCATTTAAATCAGCTTCAGTACTAGATGACTAGAGAATAGATAATCTGACACTTTTTTTTTTAAATGGCTCCCGAAGAGATCCTAGCAATTACAGGATGGTAAACCAAACTTCAGAACTAGGGAAATAGGTTGAAATTATGGTAAAGAGAATTGTCAGACACATATATGAACATGATTTGTTGGGGAAGAGTCCATAGGGCTTTTTAAAGGGACATCATGTCTCACCGATCTATTTGAATTCTTTGTGGAGGTCAACAAGCATGTGAACAAGGGTGATCCAGTGGATTTAGTGTACTTAGACTTTCAGAAAGCCTTTGACAAGTTCCCTCACCAAAGGAGCTTAAGCAAAGTAAGCAGCCCTGGGACAAACAGGAAGGTCCTCTCATACATTAGTAACTGGTTAAAAGATAGGAGAAAAAGGGAAAGTATAAATGGTCAGTTTTCAGAATGGAGAGAGGTAAATAGCGATGTCCCCTGGGGTCTCTACTGGGACCAGGGATGTTTAACATATTCATAAATGATCTGGAAAAAGGGGTAAAAATTAAGGTGGCAAAATTTGCAGATGATACAAAATTATTCAAGATAGTTAAGTCCAAAGCAGACTGCGAAGAGTTACAAAAGGACCTCACAAAACTGGGTGACTGGGCACCAAAAGGGCAGATGAAATTGAATGTTTATAAATGCAAAGTAATACACACTGGAAAATATAATCCCAACTATATATATCAATGATGGGGACTAAATTACATGTTACCACTCAAGAAAGAGATCTTGGAGTCATTGTGGACAGTTCTCTGAACACATCCACTCAATGTGTAGCTGCAATTAAAAAAGAGTAAAGAATGTTCGGAATAATTAAGAAAGGGGTAGATACTAAGACAGAAAATATGATATTGCCTCTATATAAATCCATGGCATGCCTATATCTTGAATACTGAATGCAGTTCTACTTACCCTATTTCAAAAAATATATTTTAGAATTGGGGAAGAAAAAAGTGAAGGGAAACCAAAATGATTAGAAAGAATTTCCATATAAGGGGAAATTAAAAAAGGACTTTTCAACTTGAAAAGAGAGCAGTAAGAGATGATATGATAGAGGTCTATAAAATCATGAATGGTGTGGAGAAAGTAAATAAAGAAGACATATATTATTTCACTTAACATTGTCTGTTACAGATATTCCCCTATTCCATTTTGTTTCTTACAGCTCTCCCCATATTCCATTTTGTTTTTGTTCTCCTCCTGTGGCCACCCTTCCCTGGCTGTTAAGTTGTTTACCAGGGCCACTGCCCTTCTCAAACGGAGGGCCCCTTAAGTTGTTTAACAAGAGCCATTGCCCTTCTCATAGGGATGGCCACTTATGCTGCGTGCTAAGTGGGACCACTGCCCTCTTCAAATGGTTAGTCCTGTTATCACCTTTTTGAACCTGGGCTTGGTGTAGGGCAGGCAATGTCCAAAGCTGCAAGAGCTAATGTGTTTTTAAGATCCTGGGCATGAGTCATAGGCCTCATGTGCTTTTGAGTCACTTATTACACAGGACTCTGCCCAGGCATGTCTCTGTGCTCACCTGCAGTTTTTTCCCTGTGCCTCCTCCCCTGTGACAGAGGGAGCCTATCAGGATTACTGGCGGGAACTGCCTAAGTTTGCCTTTAAAAACAGACATTTTTGAAATAAACATCAGAAAGGTTCCTGCATTGCTGCCTGGTCTGATCAGCCAGGGGTTTGGGGGGGGGTCCTTTCTCCGCTCTCGTTTTATTTTTGAGCATGCCCCGGTTTTTAAACACCCCCCCACGAAGAACTGAATTGCTGCCTGAGAGATCTCCTGATTATCGAGACCGTACCGAGCCCTCCTTGCTTATTCTGATGTTGCTGCTGCTTCTGCCTTTGCTGCTGCCTTGGGGACTGGTAAGAATCCCTCTGTGAAACTTTCCATACTTTTACTTTATTACTTTAGCTGCTGGCTCTGTTTCCCTAGCACACAGACTCAAGCTAAACCTTGGTCTGTGTCTTAAAACCTCTCAAACTCCGCGGTGCTTTGCTGCTAAAAACAAGCTTGTGCCGCTGCTAAGCTCTGCTCCCTGCTTTCAGCTGTATCCACTGCTACAGCCACCATCCCTTCGCTTCCTTGGGGGCTGCCTTGGGAGCTGTATCCTGGGCACATACCGCTCTGCCCTCAGTAACTTCCCGATAGCATAAGGTGCACTGTAGTTTTTGCTTTTTAGTTTAATAAGTCATGGTTTGCTAAGATTGTAGAGCTTGTAAGTTTCACCCGCCTTGTTATAGTTTGCTGTTTTGTTGCTCTGTATAGTTGCTTACTATAGTTTGCTTAGAATTGTAATCTTTGTTGTTTTGCCTAGTCGTTGATTAAGACAGATTTAAAAAAGCCATTGTCTGGTTGTATTCTGTACCTGTTTTATTACTTTGTATAAGCTGCTGGTAATTTATATAAGTTTGATTAAGTTAGAGAATAGATGAGGTTTTTACTGTTTGAATTCGTCTTCCCGCTGTCCCAATCTCTCCCTGAACTTTCCCGTGTCTGTTTTTCCCTCGCTCCAATCTCCCCCTCTGTGTACTTCTCCGTGTCTCCCTGTTGTAACCCCTTGCTGCTTCCCCCATGTAACTTCCCAAACCCTTTGCCGCTTCTTTCCTTTTTTTGGAGGGGGGTGTCTCTCTAGCCTTTCTTTACACCTCTATGCTGCCTCTCCCTGTGTCCCCTGTGTTCGTGTCCCCGCTCCTCCGCTGCCCCTGCCCTACCGAAGATCACCATCACACTGCTCCGTTTGTCTTCACCCTGCTGCTCCACAACTTCCCTGAAGTGCTCTCCGCTGCTGCAACCTGTTTCTTCTCTCAGACGTCTCCCCCATTCTCCACGTGCCTTCCCATCGCTTACACGTTCAGCGCCCTCCCCTCTTGCTGCTCCCAGACTCCCCTTAAGCGCGCTCCAGCTGCTCTTGTCTCCTGTACCTCCAGCCCGCAGGCTCCTGAAAACTGCTGCTCTGGGCTTCAGAGTCTCTCGCTGCTTGCAGCTGCACTCTCCTCTCCTCAGATACCACTAATCACTCACTCGCCTCCCCTCTCCCGTTTCTTGACCCAGCTTTTAGGTACATTCTTGCTATCACAGCCTCACAAATTAAGTCAGTAATTTTCTATATTGCATAATTTCACTTATCACCCGTATTGTATTATTGCACTGTGACTCACATTTTACTTGTGGTTATAACACCCCATTAGTTGCCTCCATTTTTCTAATATACTTTGTATACCATTTTTATATAGAAGCTACCATTTTATTTTGCATTTTCTTTTGGGTACGTTTTGCATTCCACACTGTATCTAGAGTTATTCCTATATAAGTTTAAGTTGCTTACTGACTGTACTGTATCCCATTGTGCTGAGCCCCACTTACTGTACCCCACTGTTAAAACTCCCTACACTGTTCAATAAGAAGAACCCCCCCATCATTGTCTATTGTAAACACCCTATACACCCCACCCCATCGCATTTCATTGTTAAATTCCCACCACTTCCTTTTCTCTTTAATAAAGAAATTAATTGGCACCCCACCTGTGTGGTAATTGCTCCCCAAGATCCCATATACCTGTAGGCAGGGACAAACATAAGAACCAGGAGTTACTCAGTGAAATTAACAGGCCTCATAGAGTCATAGAATATCAGTGTTGGAAGGGACCTCACATGTCTAGGTAACCCTTTCCAGTGCTTCACCACCCTCCTAGTGAAAAAGTTTTTTCCTAATATCCAACCTAGACCTCCCTCACTGCAACTTGAGACCATTACCCCTTGTTTTCTCATCTGCTACCACTGAGAACAGTCTAGATCCATCCTCTTTGGAACCCCCTTTCTGGTAGTTGAAAGCAGCTATCAAATTCCCCCTCACTCTTCTCTTCTGCAGACTAAATAATCCCAGTTCCCTCAGCCTCTCCTCATACATCATGTGCTCCATCCCCCTAATCATTTTTGTTGCCCTCCGCTGGACTACTTCCAATTTTTCCACATCTTTCTTGAAGTGTGGGACACAAAACTGGACTCAGTACTCCAGAGGAGGCCTCACCGATGCCGAATAGAGGGGAATGATCATGTCCCTCAATCTGCTGGCAATACTTCTATTTATACAGTCCAAGATGCCGCTAGCCTTCATGGCAACAAGGGCACACTGTTGATTCATGCATATCTATCATTCCTCCCCACTTTAGAGTCATCTGCAAACTTGGTGAGGGTGCAATCCATGCCATCCTCCAGATCAATAATGATATATTGAACAAAACCAGCCCAAGGACCGGCCCTTGGGGCACTCCGCTTGGTACCGGCTACCAGCTAGACATGGAGCCGTCGGTCATTACTCATTGAGCCCTATGATCTTGCCAGCTTTCTGTCTACCTGTGACCTGTATCGGTTGAAGCACTGAGCTGCTAGGGGTGGTGGGGAGCTACTGCCTCACTGGCTGTCGTGGGTCATGTCTTCTGTCACTAAGGAATTAGCGAAGGGAGGGGCACTGGCAAGAGTCTGTAGCACCCCTCAGGCACTTAGAGGTTTTTAAGGCCAGGCTTGACAAAGCCCTAGCTGGGATGATTTAGTTGGTCTTGGTCCTGCTTTGAGCAAGGGGTTGGACTAGATGACCTTCTGAGGTCTATTCAGGCACTAATCTTCTATGCGTCTCTGATTCTGTAATAACAGGGTTCAAAAAAGAATTAGATATTTTCATGGAGGACAGCTCCATCAATGGCTATTTGCCAGGGTGGGAAGGGATGGTGTCCCTAGTCTCTGTTTGCCAGAAGCTGGAAATGGGCAACAGTGAATGGATCATTTGTTGATGTCTCTTTTCCGTTAATTTCCTCTGAAAGTTCTGCCACTTGCCACAGTTGGGAAAAATGTCCCTGGACTAGATAGTCCATTGGTCTAATACAGTATGGCCATTTTAATGTTCTTAAGGATGAGAACAGACCCACTGAAAGATTTACTGATTTTTAAAATCACCTACAAGACACGACCCTTCTGATAATCAGGAGAGATTTGCTGCTAAGAGTACAGCTGTCATGGTTGGTTATGTGAACCTCACCTCTTTTGTAACCACCTTGCTGATGCCAGAAAGCACAGACGAGTGAAATTTGGTAACATGATGTAAAAACTTAGTATATGTGGAAATGTTCTTCATCGATTCAACATGAGTACAGACATAATGTGGCACACAGTTAATGCCCAGCCCCTTTTCATGAACCCAGCACCTTAAAAAAATCAAGCATACAGCTAGAACCCAACATTTCAGAATTCAGACAAAGACTTTGCAATAGTGACACATACACACACACAGAAGCACACACCCATATGCACAAATTACTCTTGTCTCACAGCAGAGCTTTTCAGTTCCTAGCGAAGGACTAAGCCGATTGCCTCTAGAGATAGAACCCTGCCAGAGCAACCTGGCTGACAGGGCATCTAAAGAGCAGGTAACATTTAAAAGAAGAAAGATCTCATATCAGTTTTGAACAATTAGCTCTAACTTAATAAAGGTTTTGATTAATCAGTAATGGATGGAAACTGAGATGACACTTTCCATTCCCATCCTTGCCCGCCTTCCCCCCTCTGCTTCCCTCCCATCCAGATCCTTTACCTTTCTTCTCTTCTTTTTTTTCCTTCTTTCTATTTCCCCTAAACTTTTGTTTTGTGGGGAACATCAATACAATATGAATAGAGAAATGTGCACAATTAAAAGTGAATTACAATAACTTAGCTAACATGGAAAATAAAATTAAGATTTAAACATTTTAAGGAATTAATTGAGAAATAATTCCCCTCTCACTCACTCCAGTATAAATCAGGAATAACTGAACTTAATCCAAGAGAGATGTACTGCTCGAAAACTGGGGTAAGTGAGAGGAGAGTGACACCAAAAAAGAGGTGTCTTCTTCTTCTTCTTCTTCTGTTGTTTAATGTCCCTATATAAATTCCTGCATAATGCACCTGCAGAGATACAGATTATCACTTTTACAGCATCATTTCCTGTGTTTATGTGTTTTGGAGACCACATGGGAATTGTTCTCAAAGAGAATCTAGAGCAGTGTTGCCAGGCAACCTGACACACTCTTAGTAACAAACAGTGAAGACGTCAGTCTTCTGGAACAACACAGGGTTTTCTCCTTCATCCAATAGAGGGATGGGTTTAGAATGGACAGCTTCAATCTGTGGGGGTTAGAAAAGCCGAGATTGAGTTGACTGGTTATCAGACAAAGCAGCTTAGAGCTCCAATATGATAGTGGCTGTGACACACTCTATATGATTTTATAAAAATATGCTAATGAGTGTGAATATAATGGAACTGGAATATGCTTCATGCAAAAGGTCTCTTGTAAAGTATCATTACAAAGCTTATAATATACTGAGAGTGATCATTCTATTTGTATAAATGTACCACTCTTGTATCTGAAACTAGAAATATGAACCCTAACTCTATGGGCCTATTGTAGTTACGCAAAGTGTGGGCCACTTATGCTGGTTTGTAATGTTGATGGCTCCTGTTAGTCAGGAGACTTGTCTGTTGATGGCTCTGTTTTATTGGTAAGTCTTTCTGTTTATGTGTGTGCTGGCAAGTGGGTAGTGAAGTCTTACAGTGACATGTGATCATGTCACCTGAATTAGGATCCATCTTTAAGCTTGTGCTTTTCCATTTAGAAGGAGGGGTGGGATCCCAGGGAGGGACAAAAGATTCCCACCTTATGCAAAAGCTATGTAAGTAGGTGGAACAGAACAAAGAGGAAAGAGGAACCATCATGAGAAATCCTCTAGCTACCACCTGACCTGGAGCAAGGGCTGTACCAGGAGAAAGGACTGTGCCTAGACTAGGAAGGCATCCAGTCTGTGAAAAAAACTTATTGAAATATCTCTGAGGGTGCGATTTTATCGGTATTCAATTTTATTACAATATTAGATATAAACTGTGATTTATTTTATTTTAATTGGTAATTCACTTTGTTCTGTCTGTTACTACTTGGAGCCACTTAGATCCCACTTTCTGTGTTTAATAAAAATCACTTTTATCTTATTAATTAACCCAGAGTATGTATTAGTACCTGGGGGGGGAGCAAACAGGTGTGCATATCTCTCTATCAGTGCTATAGAGAGCGAATAATTTCTTAGAGGGAATTCAGCA
Source organism: Gopherus flavomarginatus (assembly GCF_025201925.1). NCBI lineage: Eukaryota > Metazoa > Chordata > Testudines > Testudinidae > Gopherus > Gopherus flavomarginatus. Next base: position 259,774 of record NW_026114602.1, read on the forward strand.
AACAGATTTACTTGGGGTTTAGACCCCACTGGGAGTTGGGCACCTAAGTGTTAAAAACAAGAACACTTCTGTAAACTGCTGTCAGGTTAAGTCTGCAGCGTTGGGGGATGTGGTTTAGACCCTGGGTCTGTGCTGGAGCAGACTGGCTTGTCTGGATCAGAAAGATAGGGTGCTGGAGTCCCAAGCTGGCAGAGAAAGCAGTGGCAAAAGTAGTCTTGGCACATTAGTTGGCAGTTCCCAAGGGAGTGTTCTGTGATCCAACTCGTCATAATGGTTCCTAAGGTATTGCTTTGCAGTTACTGTGCTATAGAGTGGTGCCCCAGTTTTTTTTCCCACTAGACAGTTTCAGGTTAGATATTAAGAAAAATTTTCAAACTATAAGAATAGTTAAGCACTGGAACAGTGTGAGACCCTCGTCACTTGAGATTTTTAAAAAACAGGTTGGATAAACACCTGCTGGACTTGATCTAAGTTTAGTTGGTCTTGCCTCAGCACAAGGAGCTAGACTAGATGACCTCCTGAGATCTCATCCAGCCTTACATTTCTGCAATTCTGTGTCTATTTATATCTGTGGATTTGTTTGTGTCACACTATTGTGCTTGTATGTTTATGACTAAGGCTACAATTTTCAAAGGAAGTGATGGGCCAGATTTTTAAAGATATTTACCAGCCTAGTGGGATTTTCAAACATCTACATGTCTAATACACATTGAAATAATTTGGACCTTAGTGATTTTGGATGCCTCCATTTTCAGTTGTCTAATCTGTGATGCCTTTAAAGGGGATGATTTTCAGAAACTATTGAACACCTACCCGCTGAAGAATCATGTCCCTTTACGATGACTTAAATTGGGTCACTCAGAATCTTTTAGGCAGTTTTGAAAACCTTTCTCCGAGGGGGAGATTTTTCAAAGGCACAAGAGATTTCTAGGCATCCAGTTCCCATATCCAAGGCAGCCCATGTCTTTAAAAATCCTCCTCGTCCACCAGTGCCAACTCTGAATGCCATATTAAATATGTTATCTGGGCTTCTGCTCATCTGGGCAGCTCCATATTTTACAGTTCCCATCCCTCCCTTATGTCTGCCAGGCCTCTGCATCCCAAGGCAAATCTATAGTTCCTAGGAATTCAGTATAACTTGACTAATCATGTGAGTCAGGTCTTCTCTAAATAAACACTTAGTTTGCCACAAGCTGGGATGTTCTACCATGCACAAAATATCTAAGTGGATGCTGCTGCTGTGCAATAATAGCTCCTAAGTGCACTTTGAGCTGCAAAGCAGATTAGCTCAAAGCACTCTAGGGGAACTGTTAGCATGTGGCAGCAATGTCCAGACATACTCTGGGTACACAGCAGGCTAGTGTGGAGTAGGTTTACACCTCATCACTAAGTGTCCACATAGCTGCGCCCTTAGTGGCTATCTGAAAGTCTTGTGGCTTGCGTGGTTTACGGCACAGGTGGAAGCGGGATATTAATTAGGTAAGGAGGTGAGAGTAGGGGGTGGCCCCAGAGAGGAAGGAGATAGAAAGTGGGCGAAACAAAGAAAGAAAGAAAGTCCTGTTAAAGGTGATGATAGATAGAGAGTGAGTGAGTGAACGATTAACAAGAGATATGGGGAATGAGTTCATTCATTCTTCTACTGCTGAAAAGTATTATTCAGTTTATCTATGTCATATTCAGTGATGTACCTGGGTATGAACCCAGGTGGGATGTAATTGAGGAAATGGTGTGCACTGGCTGGCTGGAAGGTGTCATGGAAAATGCACAGAGGCGGCAGTGGGAAAGATTGGTATGAAAATGTTCCACATACCAGCCATGGGAGAGTGCTGCAGAGCTTTTATGTATTTAGTACCAGATCTGTACAGAAGGACTGTCCTGAGACAGGATTCCTCCTGTATTGTCCAGCCCTGAAATGCAGCATCCCACAGTCCTATAGTTAGTCTCTCTTAGATCAATGAGTAATTTAACTCCGCAATCCAACATTGTATTGAGTAGAAATAGCTAAGCACACAAAACCACAGACATGCGCAAACATATACAGACCCAGAATCCACACAAATATGCTACTGCACTTACACACATGCAAATACAATTAAACACACACTGACATTACTGCAAATGAACACATAACACACATAATCAAACAGATGCACATTGAAACACACATATGCAGATACTACCAGAATCACACACAAAAGCACACACAACTGATCAAACAGCTACATACAAATTAGCAAAAATTCATAACTGTATGCATACACAATTGAACACCAGATCACACAGAATCACATATACAGTCACATACGTGAACAAAACCAAACACAGCACAACCATATCCATATACAATAGAAAATAGGCACTACTGCAATCACACACACAAAAACAAGCATACACATAAGAACGACCATACTGGATCAGACCGAAGGTCCATCTAGCCAAGTATCCTGTCTTTGAACAGTGGCCAATGCCAGGTGCCCCAGAGGGAATGAACAGAATAGTAATCATCAAGTGATCAATTCCTTGTCGCCCATTCCCAGCTTCTGGCAAACAGAGGGTAGGGACACCATCTCTGCCCATCCTGGCTAGTAGTCAGTGATGGACCTATCCTACATGAATTTATCTAGTTCTTGTCTGAGCCCTGTGATAGTCTTGACCATCACAACATCCTCTGGCAAAGAGCTCCACAGGTTGCCTGTGCTTTGTGTAAGCAAATACTTCCTTTTGTTTGTTTTAAGCCTGCTGCCTATTAATTTCGTTTGGTGACCAGTAGTTCTTGTGTTATGAGGAGTAAATAATACTTCTTTTTTTACTTTCTCCACACCAGTCATGAATTTATAGACCTCTGTCATATCACCCCTTAGTTATCTCTTTTCCAAACTGAAAACTCCCAGTCTTATTAATCTCTCCTCATACGGCAGCCATTCCATACCCATAATAATTTTTGTTGCCCTTTTCTGAACCTTTTCCAATTCCAATATACCTTTTTTGAAATGGGGTGACCACATCTGCACACAGTATTCAAGAACTGGCATACAATGGACTTATATAGTGGCAATATGATATTTTTGTCTTATTATCTATCCCTTTCTTACTGAGTCCCAACATTCTGTTCTCTTTTTTGACTGCTGCTGCACACTGAGTGGATGTTTTCAGATGACTGCTGGTGCATATTGAATGGATGTTTTCAGAACACACACAATCATATATATATGCACAATAAAACTCTCATAGACAGAAACACACACAACCAGATACACTAACAAACACAATTATGCAATCAAACACAAATACACACATGAAGAGACACACGGATTCACTTTTCTTCCTTTATATTGCACAATTTAAGCTGAAATTATCCCCAAAAGTGTTTTGTCTTACTTCATAAACAACCTAAATCTGAGTTTTTCAAAAACCACCTAGGGGATTTAGATGCCCAGTCCACATAAACTGTAATAAGGTCAGGGCATCCAAACCTCTACATTGTTTTGAAACCTCAGCCTCATTCTTTAAATTTATTCCCTTTCGAGTTATCTCTCTCAGCTGTGAAGAAAATGCAAATGAAACTGCCCCAACTGAGTTCATCATCGTGGGGTTCTCCGTCCTCCAGCAGCTGCAGTTCTTTCTTTTTGGTGTCTTCTTGGTCACCTACCTGTGCACCCTGGTGGGGAACATCTCCATCATCATCATTGTCTGCATGGATGCCCAGCTCTGCAGCCCCATGTACTTTTTCCTGGGGAACCTCTCTTTCCTGGACCTCTGCTACACCACCATCAATGTTCCCCAGATGCTGGTGCACCTGCTGGTGAACAGGAAGAGGATCAGCTATGCAGGATGCATTACCCAGCTCTATTTTTTCCTGGCCTTTGTGGGCACGGAGTGTATCCTCCTGGTGGTGATGGCTTATGACCGCTATGTGGCAATATGCAACCCCTTGCACTACTTGGTCATCATGAGAAAATCCCTCTGCTTCCAACTGGCTGGTGCTGCTTGGGCCAGTGGCTTCCTCAGCTCTGCAGTGCACACATTTTTCACCTTTCAGCTGCCCTTCTATGGGGCCAACCATATCAACTACTTCTTCTGCAACATCCCACCCCTCCTCAAGTTCTCCTGTGTAGACAGCTCCCTCAATGAGATTATCCTGCTTGCTGTCGGGGTCTTCATTGGGTGGATCCCATTCCTGTGCATCGTCCTGTCTTACTTCTACATCATCTCCACCATCCTGAAGATACACTCCACAGAGGGGAGGCTCAAAACTTTCTCCAGCTGAGGGTCCCACCTGACCATTGTCCTGCTGTATTAAGGGAGATCCATATTCACCTATGTCAGGCCCATATCCAGCTACTCGCTGAACAGTGACAGACTGATCTCAATGCTTTACAGCATAGTAACCTCCATGTTGAACCCAATGATCTACACCTTGAGGAACAAAGATGTGAAGGGGGCTCTGAGAAAAGTTTTCATGGGGAAATTGTGTTTGCAATGAAAGTGGCAAATTTCCACCCATTGGTCTAGGGGGTTGCTTAACATTATCTGGGTGCTAAAGTTCTTTCCTTCGTGCTTTCCTATCTACGTTCAGTAGAATTGCTGAAAACACAAAAAAATAAAATTTACAGTAATATACAATAAAAACCTAGATATTATTTTAATTTTGAACATTAAAATAGTCCCATTTTTTGTCTATTTTGGTTAAACTTTGCAATGTATTACTAATTACAGGTTTTGTTATTTACAATATTTAAGTGAAATTGTATTCAAAATAATTCTCAAAATGGTTAGCACAATTTTTCATTTACTGAAACTGCTTAGGTAAAAAAAATAAAATAAACTATTTCAATAAATGTTTATATCATAAAAATAATTGCAACCCCCCCCCAGAGGATATATGAAAGGCTCAAACATGTTACTGATCAGTAGGAAAAGGGGAGGTTGTGAACATTTATGGGTTTAATTATTGACTCTCTATTAAAATTCTAACTTCATCAAATATAAAGTGGAGAAGTATTGTTTATTTTTTTTCTACATACTGTTCATGGACTTCGCAGAGTGGGGAAATCAAATAGTGACAGAATTCATTCTCCTGGAATTTGGGGATCTTCCAGAGCTGCATTTATTTCTCTTACTGCTGTTTCTAGTGATCTACATTGTTACCATGGAGGGGAACATCCTCATCATGGCACTAGTTGTGGCTGATCAGCACCTTCATACCCCCATGTACTTCTTCCTGGGGAACTTGACCTTCTTGGAGACCTGCTACACCTCCACCATCCTGCCTAGGATACTGGCCAGTCTCTTTACTGGGGATAGAACTATTTCTGTTAACAGCTGCATCACTCAGTTCTATATTATTGCTTCTCTGGTGTGTATGGAATGTTATCTCTTATCCATGATGGTTTACGATTCTTATTTAGCCATATGTAAATCTCTATTTTATGCATCCATCATGAATAGTAGGTTATGTCTACATTTAGCAGCTGGGTCTTGGATGAGTGGGTTTGTGGCTAGCACCATAGTGATAATATTGATGTCACAATTGACTTTCTGCAGCGAAAATGAAATCAACAGTTTCGTTTATGATTCTTTTGTGATCAGCTCCACTGAACTCAGTGGATTGAAGGTGGTGGCTTTCATATGCTCCTCAGCCTTTTCCCTGGTTCTGTTTGTATTAACCCTGACATCCTATGTTTGCATCATCAAGAACATACTGAGAATCCCGTCCAGCACCGGGAAACAAATGGCCTTTTCTACCTGCTCCTCTCACCTCACTGTGATTACAATTTACTATGGGACCTTGATAAGTGTCTATATGCTAACAGATACCAATGCACCAAGAGCCCTGTACACAGTGTTCTCCGTCTTTTACACTGTCTTGACTGCTCTGGTCAACCCACTCATCTACAACCTTGGGACACAGAGAGGTCAAGGATGCCCTGAGGAAAGCTGTCAGTAATATCATGGGTTTCTCAGAATCCAGATATTCAAGCTAACATGTTTACGGAAAAATGAAATACAAGAAGATTGGTCTGTGGTTCTTCCTTATTCATGCATGTGCTCCAGTGAAGTCACCAAACTCTGCATGTGAATAAAGATTATGCATGGGATTTTCCATGGAGCCTAAGGAAATTGAGTAGGCTCACTGAACGCTTGTCTACATGGGCGGGGTGGTGGTGTTGCAGTATGGGAGGTGCGAGTTCTAAAGCACATTAACATGCTGTGCATGCATTGATCTCTGGAGCGCCTCTACGGGCTCCCTCTCAAACTACTGATGGGATTTTATTGTATTATTTATGATGTGTTAGGGCATCTATATCTTTATATAATTATATGTATTATAATTTTTATTTAAATAAATAAATACTGTATTCTTCTTGCTATGGTGCAAAGGCATTTTGGAAGAGAAAACTATTGCAAAGTTTCCTAAAGACAAACTGAGTCTGAGTAATAAACCCAATTTTTTCTCTTATCAAGGTAATGCAGTGATCAATCAGGAATTGCTCATATTTTTTCTTATGTTACACTTTGTTCCTACAGTAATAAATAAATTGTACTTTGTATGGTGAAGATGGACTAGTCACTCAACTTACTACTGGTCACAGCTCCTGTGGGAAGAACTGCAGGTACCGAGCATGGTGGGAGATATCACGATGGGTGCACAAATTGCTATAGCTTTGGACCCAATTTGAGAGGGAGAATCATGTGATTCAATCCTAAGAGAGGGATAGGCAGGGCTGGTGCAAGGAAGTTTCGTGCCCTAGGCAAATCTTCCACCTTATGCCCTCCCTAGCCCTGTGGCAGCTCCCCACCCACCCCTCCATCCTGAGATACCCCCCCATGGCAGCTCCTCCCCACTGCCCTGAGGCGCCCCCCCCACCGCTGCCGCAGCTCCCTCCCCCAGGGAGCCGTGCAACACCTTCCCACCCCAGCTCACCTCTGCTCCGCGTCCTCCCCGAGCACACTGCCCCTGGTCTAATTCTCCTCCCCTCCCAGGCAAACAGGGAGAGCTCAGGGGTATGTGGTGCCTAGGGTAGGAGGATTCAGGCCGTCCCTTCTTCTCCAAGTCCCACCCCAGAGCCCTGGCGGTGGTGGGGGTGCTCACCACCGAGTCAGCGCACATCCTTCTGAAACACACTGACTGGTTCCCCAGTTCACTCACTGAAGAAAAGTCTAGGTCCATTGGGCTGCTTCCTACACTTTCTCCCCCAGCTATGCTCTACAGCTCCCCCGGGTCTATGGGTCCTCAAGTGGCACAGCTCCTGCCGGCGCGGACTTTTCTCTGGGCTCCTCAGGCAGTCTGGGATCCATCTGGAGCTCTGTGTGCTGTGCATCTGTATCTGGAGCCTGGAGTAGCTCCCTGGAGAGAGCCTACAATCTGCATCTTCCCCCTTCAGTAGCCTGCCCACACTGAGTTGGCCTGCTTCCTTTTATACTCTGCCTCCAGGCTGAACATGCCCAGCAGAGTCAGAGAGCCAGGGCTTCCTCAGCCTGAAAAGCACAGTTAATCCTTTAGGGGCTGGTTCACGGTAGGTACACCACATCACACCTGGTCAGAAGCCTCACTGGTGAAAGATTATTATCCAGTCTGCCACATGTACAAAGGAAAGTCAAAGTGCATCCGCTTCTGTACACTGAACAGATTCCCTAAGTACTTCAAGCAAAACACACTTGTTTAGGTAAAACATAAAATAGCTTTATTAACTACAGAGAGATAGATTTTAAGTGATTATAAGTAATAAACGTACAGATCAAAGTTGTCTACCCAAGAAATAAAAGCAAAATTACAATCTATGTTCTATAAACTAGGCAGGATTTCACTCAAACAATGTCTCACCATGATGGTATAGTTCCTTCAGCCACAGTCTGGGATTTCTCTTTTCATCTCCCCCTTTCAAAGCCTTTGTCCACAAGATGCCTTTACAGGTGTTGAGTTGTGGGGAAAGTGAGACCAAGTGATGATGCCACTTCCCCCCTTTATAGCTTCCTCCAGCTTTCTGGAAAGATCCTTTGCTATGATGTGAATAAAATAGTCTCCATTCTCTATGTTCTTCCTCTGAGAAGCCTTCATTGTATGCAGATCTTGTGATAGTCCTTGGTATTATGGATTCCCCTTAATGGGCCATTAGCACTGGCTGGCTTCTCCATTGTTGTACCTGAAAGGCTGTGTGACGAGGCGGACTGGCCCCACACTGGGATTGAGAGGGTTAACCCTTCCCTGCTAGCAGAAGCAGCCATGTCCCTGAGGCTCTGCTGGGCATGCTTCAACCAGGAGTCAGGTATAAAAGCCTGCACAGCTGCTCAGTCAGGACTGGCAGCCGAGGAGGGAGGATGCTCAGTGTTAGATCCAGCCCAGGAACAGTTATGACCCTTACCAGGGAGAGCTGAGGGGCCACAAACCTGGACCAAAGGCTTGTAGCTTTTGGAACCCCAGGAAGTCCCGGGTGCTGAGGAACCTGGAGACCCTGATGCCACAGAGCCTGCTACTGTTGGTGAACTGGTAGTAAGTGGTCCAGGGAAGGTAAGGAAGTGGTATCTCCCACCACTATGAGAGCAGCATGTTTTGGTAGGATTCTCTGCTGACCCGTGGTGGCTCACACCATCACTGACAGGGCCCTGGGTCAGAGCCCGATGAATGTGGGTGGCCCTGGGCTCCCCCTTTTGGGGGTCATTACACCCCACCTTTCCGACGACATAGTTCACTGACCCCTCTCTTACCTCAAAGGAGATAGATGAACTCTGGCCTCTGGGCCACAATATCCCACTAGGGGAAGATAACTTGGAGGGATTCTGGCCCTTGGGCCACGCTGCTTTAGGAGCTCACTGTATGGACTCCGGCCGTGAGGCCATGCTATCGTGCAGCCAGACCCCGCACGGGACTGGTAGAGGACTCCCCACTGGAGTACCGATACAGTTACAATGTATACATGGGGTGGTGAAGTCTTACCCCACCATCTGGTTGAGACTGGAGGCCTCCCAACAGTAGGCATGTTGCTTAGTGGGGGTTGCCCCTAGATTAGCGTACCCCATGGTGTTGGGGTGTGACTTGCTGGGTTTCGCCGACCTTATACGGAGGTGGAGCGGACAGCCCAAGAAGAGGGAGAGAATCTGTTATGGGAGACAGGGTTTGTTGTACCAGCCTGGGCCACAAGACCCCTTGCAGGGGACATTGAGGGGGCCCAAAGTAACCAAAGGGAGCCAGACCCTGACCGAAGGGTCAGTAGGGGAAGAAATGAGGTGGCTGGATATTGATGGAGATTTCCTGGAGGAACAGAGAGGGGACCCCAACCTTACTCAAGCCTGGAAACAGGTAATCAGCCGGGATGGAGAGGCCCATCCTCGGCACTATTGGCCCCAAGGTCCCCTGTGATGGGGCAGCGGCTCCACCCCTCTGAGAGATGGGGCTAGGGCAGGCCAGAGCAGCTGTGCAGATGGGCAGCCAATTGGAGAGGGCCTGCTGGAGAGCCAATTAGGGCTGGGCAGGAGGGGGCCAGTCAGGGCCAGGTTCAACCCTATATAAAAGCTGCCCAGGAGAGGAGCAGGCAGTCACTGCCGGACTTTCAAGGGAGAAGGTCTGTCTCCTTAGTGAAAGAGACCAGCACCCTGGACAGTGCAGTGCTGGGCAGGCTTGGGGGGAGCAGATGAGCGCTCCAGCCCAATACCTGCCAGGCTGTGGGCCCTGACTGGAAGGGTCTAGAGAGTGTGAGGTGTAGAGGGGAATTGGCCCACGGAGGATAAATGAGTGAGAGCCGAGAACGTGGGCAGGGAAGCTGCCACTAGAGGGTCCCTGGGCTGGGGCTCAGAGTAGCGAGTGGACCTGGGTTCTCCCTTCCCTTTCCCCCTCACTTTGCACCTGACCAACAAAAAGCGACTGTGTGAGGCTGCAGTGTGCCTCAGACATGAGGGGCTAAACGTCGCATTGCGGTTGGCCCATGCGGCAGGAGCAAGCAGAAAGACTGTCATTAAAAACACACACACACCTCGGAAGGTGGTGAGGACGGACTAAGGGGCACTGCTGGAGGGCAGTGACCAGAACCAGATGTCACCGAGCAGGGAGCAATGCAGGTCCAGATACTAATGGGGGGAGCAGTCGATGGACAGGACACCACCTGCAGAGGGTGCCCCTCAGAGGACGGAGCTTATTCTCAGACTTGCCAGCAGGATGCAATGCATGGTGGAGAATATGGGCACAAGCGGTCGTCCCGATACAAGGGGGAGAATGAGGACTAAGCGAAGTATGCCAGGGTGGGGCAGTAAAGAGTCAGTGGATCAGGCCTCAGGCAGGGGCTGAGCAAACAGGTAAGCAAGAGTCTCAGGTCCTGGTTCCAAAGGTCTTGGGAGAGGGGGAGACTGCCATCCGTGAGGTGAGTGGCAGGGGGAACACAGGACCACCCGCTCCACTGTGTCCCAGCCCAGGGCCCTAGCAGCGGCAGAAGACCTGCTGTTGTGTCAGTGGGGATCCTATTACAGGAGTGCGTGGGTGACTTTCTGTGACCTGCAATGTGCAGGAGGTCAGATTGGATTATCATGATGATCCCTTTTGACTTTAATTAATACATAAAAGGAAAAGAAGCTCCCATCCTTGTTTTCTAGTGTCCATGGAACAGGTGTAAGTGGCAACACAGTTTAATAGGCATTGCTTGAGAACAGAATGAAATGCTGATTCTTTCCTCCTATGAAATGCACACCATGTTAACTCCAGGATTGGGTCAGATCTTCTGATGATGTAAACAAGCTCAAATACATTGACATCAGTGGAATTAATCTGGATTTGCACTGGGGGCAATTGAGAGCAGAATCTTGGACTGGGAGACACAAATTGAAAGAGAATTTATTTGAAAAAGACAGAAAATTACTTCTTCATGAATAACCTCCCCACAGTCAGTCTCCTCAATGAAGATTTGATCTCCTTGTTCCTCATGCTGTAGATGACCGGATTCATCATAGGAGACACCACAGAATAGAGAACAGCTACCACAAGATCCAGACTTGATGCTGAGCTGGAGGTGGGTTTCAGGTAGGCAAAGATACCAGTGAAAACAAACAAGGAAACCACAGTGAGGTGAGGAAGGCAGGTGGAGAAGGCTTTATGCCGTCCCTGCTCAGAGGGGATTCTCAGCACTGTGTTGAAGATCTGAACATACGACACAATTATAAAACCAAAACAACTTAAGACTATGCATGTACTAAAGATGAGAGCCCCAATTTCCCTGAGGTACAAGTCAGAGCAGGCAAGTTTGAGGAGCTGGGGGATTTCACAGAAGAACTGATTCACTATGTTGCCTGAACAGAAAGTTACGGCAAATGTGTTCCCAGTGTGCAGTGCAGCATAAAGAATTCCACCGATCCAGGCACTGGCTGCCATTTGGACACAAGCTCTCCTGTTCATCACACTCTCATAGTGCAGTGGTTGGCAGATGGCGATGTATCGGTCGTACACCATGATAGTGAGAAGGGAAAAATCTGTTCCCATCAAGAAGATGAGGAGAAAGACTTGGATGACACATCCAGCATAGGAAATTGATCTGGAGTTGATTAGGGAATTGGCCATGGATTTGGGGATGGTGACGGAGATGGAGCCGAGGTCTATAATGGACAGGTTCACCAGGAAGAAGTACATGGGAGTGTGAAGATGGTGATCGAGAGCTACGACTGTGATGATGAGAAGGTTCCCCATCAGGGCTGCCAGGTAAATCACCAGAAACACCACAAAGTGCAAAATCTGCAGCTCCCAAATGTCTGAGAATCCAAGGAGAAGGAAATGGGTCAAGGTGGTTTGGTTGGACATTTTCTTCCTCAGAACATCACGCGCTGCCTCTGGAGGGAAGGAGAAGGGCAATGGTCAGGATTACATCAGTAAAATAATTCTTCTTTTGTGAAAACCACCTTAGTTCACAGAAGTCAGACCCCTGGCTTGTGCAGATTGGTGCAAGATGAGAAGGGGAGTAGAGGAACCATTGACTCCAGTGGAGTTAGTCCAGATTTACACCGGGTAGAGTGAGAGGATAGTCAGCCCCATTGACCAAATGAGATTGCTGCTGATTTACACCAAGCTGAAGGAAAACAGAGTAAGACCAACTGCTTTTTAGGGGTCTGCATATCATTCCACTCAATGAAGTATAAAATTAGGTGAATCTTATCTTCATTTCATAGAGGGGAAAATGCAGACCAGAGAGCTAGAATGTGCTGTGAGATACACCAGTGTAAATCTCGGGTAATGTCACAGAAAGCAGTGGAATTATTTTATATTTACACTGCTGCAAATGGGAGTAGCATCTACCACAGAGATGAAAGGGCTCACTCATGGCTATACAATGACTGATTGTAGAATCAGGAACAGAATGCAGGACACACTCTGAATCTCAGTCAGCTGTTCTAGCCATGACCCAACACTATCTACCCATAACAGAACAAAAAAGGTCCCAGACTGCTTTCTCACTTCTATAACCTATAGCACCCATGACCCCATGGTCTCTCAGAGGGGGGGATTTGAACCCAGGAGTCGTGATATTGCCCCACCCCTCCCATAATCATTGGATCATATGCTAAGCCCAGAGCTGGGAACAGAAGCAAGAAGTCCTGACTCCAGGCCACCCACCCTAATCACTCCACTATAAGATTCCACTGTTAAGAATTGTAAAAATGATGCACAGTGCTCTTAATAGAATCAAGATCAAGATCATACTGGGTTAGACCAAAGGTCCATCTAGCTCAGTATCCTGTCTTCCTACAGTGACCAATGCCAGGTGCCCCAGAGGGAACGAACAGAACAGGTAATCACCAAGTTTGCTATAGACCACCAGACCAGGAGGATGAGGTGGACAAGGCATTCTTCCAGCAACTAACAGTAGTTACTAGATCACAGGCCCTGGTTCTTATGGGGGACTTCAATCACCCCGATATCTGCTGGGAGAGCAATACAGCAGTGCACAGACAATCCAGAAAGTTTTGAAAAGTGCAGGGGACAATTTCCAAGTGCAAGTGCTGGAGGAACCAACTAGGTCAGTGGTCCCGAACGAGGTGCCTGCGGGCAACATGGTGCCCGCTGGGGCATTTATGTGCACCTGCTTAGTGCTCAGCAGGGGGAAGGAGCTGCGGGCCTGTGGTTGCCAGGGACAGAGAATACCAGGGCTGTGGGCTCTGGTTCTCTCTGTCCCCAGCAGGTGTGGGGCTGCGGCTAAGCTGGAGAGAAGCCACGGCCCCGCACCTGCCAGGGACAGAGAACTCCAGGGCTGCGGGCGCCGGTGCTCTCTGTCTCCGGCAGGCGCGGGGCTGCAGCTTCTCTCCGGTTTCTGAAGACGAATGTAAGAAGAATGAATCATTTTCAAATTTTATGTCTTATCATTGCATTATCCATCAAGTAGCTTTGTGCCTCAAAGTTTTCTCTTTTCAATACATTATGAATGTTGTTATTAAAATAATTAACTCTATTTGAAAGAAACCTTTGCAACACCTACTTTTTAAGGCCCTGTTGGAAGATATTGGTGATAAACAATCTGATCTTATCTTGCACACAGAAGTATGATGGCTGAGCGAAGGTAAAGTTCTTGCATGTTTTTTAAGCCTAATAGAAGAGATCAAATCAGAACTTTGAGCAACTAGAAGATTCCAGCTGGTTAATGGACTTGGCTTTCTTGCCGACTTCACTGGCAAATTGAACATTTTAAATCTGGAGCTCCAGGGAAAAGACAAACGTGGCTCAAATTATAGTTTCCATAAAATCATTCAAAGCAAAACTGATCTTATAGATGTCGCATATGAAGATGAAGTCTCTCGAACATTTCCCAAGTATGAAGAAAATGGTATGTGACAGTGATTTTAACCCATCACCATTTGTTATCTACATTCAAACATTTCTGGAACAATTTGAAAAGAGATTTCAACAGTTCACCAACATTGAGACTGTAATTGCCTTTCTTGTGAATCCTTTTATTTGCCAAATAGAGCTAACAGAAATGGCTACATCAATTGTGAGTCTCATTCAAGGAAGAACAGAAGACACAGAACTGGACATTTTGGACCTTCAAATTTATATTGTTCTAAAATCCTACAAAACAGATGAAAACTTTTGGAATCTGGTTGACCGAAAAAAGTTTCCTACCTTAAAAAATGTAGCATACAAAATAAAATCTTATTTCAGTTCCACTTGTCTGTGCGAAGTTCTGTTTTCAACAATGAACATTATAAAATCAAAATACAGATCTCAGCTTACAGATGCCCATCTTGATGATTGCTTACGAACGGGAATATCATCCTACTCTCCCAACTACGAAAAATTGGCTGAAGAAATGCAGTGTCAAAAATCACACTGACTTTATTAGAATAACCACATGAATTAATGATACCTATTTTCCATTAAGTGCTGATGAGCACGTATGATTAAATTGTGTTTAAATTTTTTTCATACTTGTTTGTTTGTTTATTGAAATACAGATACAAGTTACAATACAAAGAATATTTTTAATTAACCATAACTGGCTACCTATGTTAAAGTAAGAATAATAAATATATTTGGACCAGAAGTTCAACAATGTTTTCCTTTTTTAAAATAAATAAGATGAAAACTGTTTATGATATTTATTTTGTAAAAACTCCTTAATTTTTCATAAAGGTAGATAAAAAAGAACAAATTCACATGGTAAGGTGAAAGAGTAATTGATGAATAATTTAATTAATGCCTTTTACATGTACAATTACCTATTTTGTGGATTAATATATTACATAATATTAAATATGATGTTTTACATATTATTTATTGTACAAATGCAAAATAAGCCTTGAAAAATTGTTGGTGCCTGCCACACACTTCTGAAAACATGAATGTGCTACTTGCCACAAAAAGGTGGGGACCACTGAACTCGGGGCACAGATCTTCTTGACCTGTTGCTTACAAACCAGGAAGAATTAGTAGGGGAAGCAAAAGTGGATGGGACTCTAGGAGGCAGTGACCATGAGATGGTCGAGTTCAGGATCCTGACAAAAGGAAGAAAGGAGAGCAGCAGAATATGGTACCAGGACTTCAGAAAAGCAGACTGTCATGGTATAATCCTCCACTCTGAACCTTAGCGTCCAAAAGATGGGGTACCAGCATGAATTCCTCTAAGCTCAATTACCAGCTTAGTACTTGTAGCGCTGCCACCAACCAGGCATTCCAGTGCCTGGTACACTTTGGTCCCCACAAAACCTTGCCCGGGGACCGCCAAGACCCAGTCCCTCTGGATCTTAACACAAGGAAAGTAAACCCTTTCACTCACCGTTGCCTCTCCCAGACTTCCCCTCCCTGGGTTACCCTGGAAGATCACTGTGATTCAAACTCCTTGAATCTCAAAACAGAGAGGAAAATTCACCTTCCCCCCTCCGTCTCTCTCCCCCTCCCAGACTCTCTAACACAGAGAGAAAATTAACCTTTCTCTCCCCCTTCCCTCCTTTCTCCCCACCAATTCCCTGGTAGATCCAGACCCAGTCCCCCGGGGTCTCACCAGAATAAAAAAACAATCAGGTTCTTAAGAAAAGCTTTTAATTAAAGAAAGAAAAAAAAACAGTAAAAATTATCTTTGTAAATTTAAGATGGAATATGTTACAGGGTCTTTCAGCTATAGACACTGGGAATACCCTCCCAGCCTAAGCATACAAGTACAAATTAAAATCCTTTCAGTAAAATACAAATTTGAACTCCTTCCAGCCAAATACACATTTGCAAATAAAGAAAACAAACATAAGCCTAAGTCGCCTTATCACCTAGTACTTACTATTTTGAATCTATGAGAACCTGTATCAGGGAGATTGGAGAGAAACCTGGTTGCACATCTGGTCACTCTCAGAATCCAGAGAGAACAACAACCAAAATCTAACAGCACACACAAAAACTTCCCTCCCTCAAGATTTGAAAGTATCCTGTCCCCTGATTGGTCCTCTGGTCAGGTGACAGCCAGGCTCACTGATCTTGTTAACCCTTTACAGGCAAAGAGATATGAAGTACTTTTGTTCTATTAACTCTTACTTATCTGTTTATGACACAGACTATGACTCCCTCAGGGAACAGATGGATAGGATCCCCAGGGAGAACAACATGAGGTGGAAAGGAGTCCAGGAGAGCTGCCTGTATTTTAGGTTTCAGAGTAGCAGATGTCTTAGTCTGTATCTGCAAAAAGAACATGAGTACTTGTGGCACCTTAGAGACTAACAAATTTATTTGAGCATAAGCTTTCGTGGGCTACTGCCCACTTCTTCGGATGCATAGAATATAATGAGGAGATATATATACACATACAGAGAGCTTGAAAAGATTGGAGTTGTCTTACCAACTCCGAGAGAACAATTAAGTAAGAGAAAAAACTTTTGAAGTGATAATCAAGATAGCCCAGTACAGACAGTTTGATAAGAAGCGTGAGAATCCTTATTGAGGTTGCAGGAACAAACCATCCTGGTATGCAGAAAGAATAATAAATATGGTAGGCGAACAGCTTGGCTTAACAGTGAAATCCTTGCTGATCTTCAACACAAAAAAGATGCTTACAAGAAGTGGAAAATTGGACAAATGACCAGGGAGGAGAATAAAAATATTGCTGAGGCATGCAGAACTGAAATCAGGAAGGCCAAATCAGAAATGGAGTTACAACTAGAAAGGGATGTTAAGAATAACAAGAAGGGTTTCTACAGGTATGTTAGCAATATGAAGAAGGTCAGGGAAAGTGATGGCCACTTACTGAATGTGGGAGGCACTCTAGTGACAGAAGATGTAGAAAAAGCTAATGTACTCAATGCTTTTTTTCGCTCTGTCTTCACAAACAAGATCAGCTCCCAGACTACTGCACTGGGCAGCACACTATGAGGAGAAGGTGACCAGCCCTCTGTGGAGAAAGAAGTGGTTCAGGACTGTTTAGAAAAGCAGGACATGCACAAGTCCATGAAATTGGATGCACTGCATCTGAGAGTGCTAAAGAAGTTGGCGGATGTGATTGCAGAGCCATTGGCCATTATCTTTGAAAACTTATGGCAATAGGGGGAGGTCCTGGATGATTGGAAAAAGGCTTATGTAGTGCCAATCTTTAAAAAAGGGAAGTAGGAGGATCTGGAGAACAGCAGGCCAGTCAGCCTCACCTCAGTCCTTGGAAAAATCATGGAGCAGGTCCTCAAGAAATCAATTCTGAAGCACTTAGAGGAGAGGAAAGTGATCAGGAACAGTCAATATGGATTCACCAAGGGGAAGTCATGCCTGACTATCCTAACTGCCTTCTATAATGAGATACATGGCTCTGTGGATGAGGGGAAAACAGTGGATGTGTTATTCCTTGACTTTAGCAAAATGTTGATACGGTCTCCCACAGTATTCTTGCCAGCAAGGTAAAGAAGTATGGGCTGGATGGATGGATTATAAGGTGGATAGAAAGCTGGCTAGATCATCGGGCTCAACGGGTAGTGATCAACGGCTCCATGTCTAGTTGGCAGCCGATATCAAGCAGAGTGCTTCAAGGGTCGGTCCTGGGGTCGGTTTTGTTCAATATCTTCATTAGTAGTCTGGAGGATGGTGTGGACTGCACTCTTAGCAAGTTTGCAGATGACACTCAACTGGGAGGAGTAGTAGATATGCTGGAGGGTAGGGATAGGATACAGAGGACTGAGACAAATTAGAGGATTGGGCCTAAATAAATCTGATAAGGTTCAACAAGGACAAGTGCAGAGTCCTGCACTTAGGATGGAAGAATCCCATGCACTGTTACAGACTAGGGATCGAACGGCTAGGCAGCAGTTCTGCAGAAAAGGACCTAGGGGATACCGTGGGTGAGAAGCTGGACATGAGTCAACATTGTGCCCTTGTTGCCAAGAAGGCTAATAGCATTTTGGGCTGTATAAGTAGGAGCATTGCCGGCAGATAGAGGGACGTGATCACTCCCCTCTATTCAGCATTGGCGATACCTGATCTGGAGTACTGTGTCCAGTTTTGGGCCCCACACTAGAAGAAGGATGTGGAAAAAATGGAAAGAGTCCAGTGGAGGGCAACAAAAACGATTAGGGGGCTGGAGCGCATGATTTATAAGAAGAGTTTAGGGAACTGGGATTATTTAGTCTGCAGAAGAGAAGAAGGAGGGAGGGAGTTGATAGCTGCTTTCAACTGCATGAAAGGGAGTTCCAAAGAGGATGGACCTAGTCTGTTCTCAGTTGTAGCAGATGACAGAAGAAAGAGTAATGATTTTAAGTTGCAGCGTGGGAAGTTTAGGTTGGATATTAGGAGGGCAGTGAAGCACGAGAAGGTGTTACCTAAGAGGTGGTGGGTTATCTTTCCTTAGAGGTTTATAAGGTCAGGCTTGACCAAGCCCTGGCTGGGTTTATTTAGTTGGGGATTGGTCCTGCTTTGAGCAGGGGGTTGGACTAGATGACCTCCTGAGGTCCCTTTCAATCCTGATATTCTATGATTCTATGATTTTAAGTGATCCACCCCCTGTCATCCATTCCCCAGCTTCTGGAAAACACAGGCTAGGGACACCATCTCTGCCCATCCTGGCTAATAGCCATTGATGAATCTATCCTCCAGGAACACATCTAGTTCCTTTTTCAACCCTGTTATAATCTTCACCTTCACAACATCCTTCAACAAAGAGTTCTTCAGGTTGACTGTGCATTGTGTGAAAAAAAAACCTTCCTTTTGTTTGTTTTTAGCCTGCTGCCTATGAATTTCTTTGGATGATCCCTAGTTCTTGTGATGTTAGACAAGGAGTAAATAACTTTCTTCACACCAGTCATGATTTTATAGACCTCTATCATATCCCTCCTTAGCCATCTCTTCAAAGCTGAAAAATCACAGTTTGATTGATCTCCGCTCATAAAGGAAACCATTCCATACCCCTAATCATTGATGTTGCCCTTTCTGAATATTTTCTATTTCCAATATATCTTTTTTTTGATATGGGGAGACCACATTTGCATGCAGTATTTAAGATGCTGGTGTACCATGGATTTATATAGAGAAAATATGATATTTTCTGTCTTCTTATCTTTTTCCTAATTATTCCCAACATTCTGTTCACTTTTTTGACCGCTGCTGCACATTGAGTGGATATTTTCAGAGAACTATCCACAATGACTCCAAGATCTCTTTTCATTGGTAACAGCTAATTTAAACCTCATCATTTTATATGTATAGTGGGGATTATGTTTTCCAATGTGCATTACTTTGGGTTTATCAACATTGAATTTCATCTGCCATTTTGTTGCCCAGTCATCCAGTTTTCCAAAATTTCTTTGTAACTCTTAACAGTCTGCTTTGGACTTAAATATTTTGAGTAGTTTTGTATCATCTGCAAATTGTTCCACCTCAATGTTTATCCTTTTTTCCAGATCATTTATGAATATGTTGAATAGGACTGGTCCAGTACAGACCTCTGGAGGACACCACTATTTACCTCTCTCTATTCTGAAAATTGACCATTTATTTCTAGCCTTTGTTTCCTATCTTTTAACCTCTTACTGATCCATGAGAGAACCTTCCCTCTTATCTCATGACAGCTTACTTTGCTTAAGAGCCTTTGGTGAGGGACCTTGGCAAAGGCTTTCTGAAAATCTCAGTACTCTATCCACTCGATCCCCTTTGTCCACATGCTTGTTGACCTCCCTCAAATAATTCTTGCAAATTGGTGAAGCATGATCTCTCTTTTCAAAAATCATGTTGACTCTTCTCCAACCAATCATATTCATGTATGTGTCTGATCATTTTGTTCTTTTCTATAGTTTCAACCAATTTGCCTGGTACTGAAATTAGGCTTACTGGCCTGTAATTGTCAAGATTGCTTCTGAAGTCTTTTAAAAAAATTGGTATCACATTAGCTATCCTCCAGTCATTTGGTGCAGAAAGTGATTTAGATGATAGGTTACAGACTACAGTTAGTAGTTCTGAAATATCACATTTTGAGTTCCATCAGAACTTTTGGGTGAATCTCATATGGTCCTGGTGACTTATTGATGTTTAGTTTATCAATTTGTTACAAAACCTCTTCTGATGACACCTCAGTCTGGGACAGTTCCTCAGATTTGGCACCAAAAATCATAGTAGAATGCCGCAGGATCAAGATCCAGTCAAGATCAGGGCACTACCGCGCTGGGTTTTCTTGCATTGTCCTGCATTTTACTTCCTTTTATATCAGTGATGGTCTGTCATGTGTATGAACTGCAAGATTTAGCACCATTCTTTCCTTTCTCCTGCTCTCTCCCACTCAATCAATTACAAGTTGGATCGACAAGGAAGAAGATAAATGAGATTTCAGAAGGACTAATGATTAACCATTCTGGAACACTCGTATGCAGGGTCACCCAATCCATCCCCCTGTTAAAGTCATTGGGGTACACAAAATATTATTTGGCTTTTGGGTATTGATTGACATTAGTTTAGGTAGGGCTGGCAATGCTGGCTCTTATTAATGTTGCCTGACACTTCTCTTTATAAAGCCCTGTTTTCTGTTGCCTATAACTTTACCAAACTTTAACCACTGAAGTTGCTATATTCTGTGTCAGGTGTCTAGCTCAAAACACTTGAGACATTTCCAAGAACGAAGTCAGGGGAAAATATGCTGTTTTGCTCATTATAAGCTCTAGTGTGACCAGGCTTTGGAGACTGGACTTGATATTTGGCATGAGGAGTCATTTTATAAAACAAAAAAGGTGAGATAAAAATAATCTAAAATAAGATTTAAAGTAAAAAATAAAATATTGAAAATTGAACATTTTACTGAAATGTAATGTTTGAATTGACACCCAAATTAAAAAGAAAATCATTCCAAGGGAAATTTTGAAATTTGATTCCAATTTGGAATGAAAACAAATTTTCAAATCACAGCCTATCCCATGAAATGGACTTGCTGTTCTTGGCCAGCTCCCTAACAAAGCAATCAAATGCTGTATTCGTGAACAACATAGAAAATGGCAAGATGAAAATCAGTTATTTTCTTTTAGGAGCAAGGTTAGAGTAGTGTGCGGTGAATAAGGCCTGGGGCCACACACTGAAGAATGAGGAGAAAAGAAAATACTGAAAAGCAGCTTGCTCAGTGAGCCTTGTCCATCCTGTGCACTGAACGAGGCAGGGGTCCCATGGAAAATGTAATACATGGTTGTGTAATTAAAGACTGCATTGCAACTTCATTGAAGAAAAACCAAAATGTGTGTGTTGGAAACTAGACCTAACTGGGGAACAATATAATAAGCCAATGGGGTGTCTGACCATAATCCCTTTCTTTTCATCCTTAAGAAGATGGGGGGCTCAACTGGGGAACAGACTCTTCAGAGATTCCCAGGGGACAGACTGACAGGCCTTTCCTTCAACTCCAGAGACTCTGTCCTTTGCTCATGAGCCCTTGTACAACCAGACCACAGGTCACCAGGGGATATGCCTGGCCATCAGCGCTGGACCAGTGAGGACCACAGACTGATATATGTGAGCTCCTGCTCTTGTTTACCCTCTATTTCTCTCCTCCACTATCATCTTCTCTGTCAGCTTTTTACCTGATCCTGAGACCAACTTCACCATGAGCACAGTGAGCTGAGATGGCCCATCTAGCTCGACCCAGGCGGACAAGGATCAGCAAAGAATAGAGACCTGACCAGACCCACCATGTGACATCCCAGACCAGAGGAGTGAGTCAGAATCCAGAGAAACAGTTGTCCTAGCTGACATGCCACCAACCCAAATCATTGACCTGTGACAGAGCAGCCACCAGCTATGCTGAGGTATATTTTCTGCACCTTCATGATCTTATATCTTCTTCTTGCTAAGTGTGAGGGTTGAGGACCTTTGAAGATATCTAAAAATATTTATGTGCAGGGCTGAGGAGGAGTCGGTGCTCATGGTACATGTAGGTAACAATGACATAGGCAAAGGAAGGAGAGAGGTCCTGGCTGCCAGCGGAGGCTGTGGGTAAGAGATTAAAGTCCAGGAGCACCAATGTAGCATTCTCAGAAATGTTTCTAGTTCCACACAAAGGGCCAAGGAGAGAGGCAGAACTACAGGATCTCAATATTTGGATGATATGATGCTGTTCAGAGAAGGAATTTAGGTTCATTAGCAATCATACAACGTTTAGAGAAGGGAGAAGCCTATACAGGTATGATGGGCACCACCTAAATCAAAACAAAACTAGACTGTTGAATGTAAAATAAAATAGCTTGTTGAGAAGTTTTTTTAAACTAAGGGCTGGGGGAAAGCCAACAAGACCAGAGGAGTACAGGGTTTGGAGACACACATCCTATAGGAGAGGATTTATTACTGGGGATTCTCTATATTCTCATAAAGAAGAGAGGATAGAAGTTGATAAAGTTGATAGAAGCCGGAGGGGACAGGTAGATACGCTGGAGGATAGGGATAGGGTCCAGAGTTACCTAGACAAATTGGAGGATTGGGTGCAAAGAAATCTAATGCAGTTCAACAAGGACAAGTGCAGACTCCTGCACTTAGGATGGATGAATCTCATGCACTGCTACAGGCTGGGGACCAACTGGGTAAGCAGCAGTTCTGAAGAAAAGGACCTGGGGTTTACAGTGGATGAGAAGCTGGATATAAGTCAACAGTGTGCCCTATTGCCAAGAAGGCTAACAGCATATTGGGCTGCGTTAGTAGGAGCATTGCCACCAGATCGAGGGAAGTGATTCTTCCACTCTATTCGGCACTGGTGAGGCCAGTTTTGGGCCCCCCACTACAGAAGGGATGCGGAAAAATTGTAGACGGTACAGTTGAGGGCAACAAAAATGATAAGGGGGCTGGGGCACATGACTTATGAGGAGAGGTTGAGGGAACTGTGGTTATTGAGGCTGCAGAGTAGGGGGGGGGGGTTGATAGCAGCCTTCAACTACCTGTAGGGGGGTTCCAAAGAGGATGGACCCCGGCTGTTCTCAGTGATGGCGGATGGCAGAACAAGGAACAATGGTCTCAAGTTACAATGGGGGAGGTCTAGGTTGGATATCAGAAACATTATTTCACTAGGAGGGTGGTGACACACTGGAATGGAAGGTGGTGGAATCTCCTTTCTTAGAGATTTTTAAGGTCGGGCTTGACAAAGCCGTGGCTGGGATGATATAGTTGGTGTTGGTCCTGCTTTGAGCAGATGACCACCTGAGGTCTTCTTCAACCTCTGTCATCTATGATTCTATCACAGGTAGGAACTGAATAGAAACAGTCAAGCATAAAAGAGTCCTATATAATTACATCACATGAAAGCAGACAACTAAATACTGACAAATTTTATAAGCGCTCTTGTACAAATGCTAGAAGTCTAAACACTAAAATTGGTGAACTTGAATGCCTGGTATTAAAGGAGGCTATTGATATAATCGACATCACAGAAACTTGGTGGACCAATGAGAATCAGTGAAACATGGTAACAACAGGGTATAAAATATCAAGGAAGGACAGAGTAGGTCATGGTGGTGGGAGAGTGGCACAACATGTGAAAGAAAGTATAGACTTAAATAGAGTAAATATGTTAAATGAATCAAATTGTACTATAGAATCTGCATAGATAGCAAATCCATGTTTGAATAATAAGGGTTTATCAGTAGGAATATACTACAGATCACCTGACTAGGGTGGTGATAGTGACTGTGAAACACTCTGGGAACGTAGCGAGGCTATAACAGGAGAAAACTCAGTAATGAAGGGGGATTTCAAATTATCCTCATATTGACTGAGTAGATGTCACCTCAGGACAGGATGTGGAGATAAAGTTTCTAAACACCACAAGTGACTGCTTTTTGGAGCAGCTAGTCCTGGAACTCACAAGGGGAGAGGCAATTCTTGATTTAAGTGGCACACAGAATCTGGTCTAACAGATGAGTATAGCTGAACTGCTCAGCGACAGTAACCATAACATAATTGAATTTAATATGCACAGTTTGGTGGGTGGGAACTACCAAAGAAGCCCACCATAGAACCATTTAACTTCAAACAGGGGAACCACTCAAACATGAGGAATCTAGTTGCACTTGAAAATTGCCCTGTTCTGTTCATTCCCTCTGAAGCATCTGTCACCGTCCTCTGTCAGAAGACAGAATACTGGGTTAGAAGGACTATTGGTCTAACCCAGTATAGCCAATCTTGTGTTTCCCCACTTTATGTCTCTCAGTCTTTTCAAAAGCAGAAGAAGTAACCACCATTCACAGGGGTTCACTTGCATTCAGCAAATGCTCGAGCATGCTGTGCACTGACTGGTCCATGTGGACTCTGCTGGCCTGCACTAAAAGATCCCTAGTGCACATTAACACAGTATTGTTTGAAACAGAACTACATCAGTGCATCCTAGAGTCCTTTGGGATTGTGATGAGCTAGTGCACAGTAGAGTATACACCCCTCTCCTGTTGACTACTGCACCACGTAGACAAGTTCTAATTAATACCCTCTCTCTGAAAAAGGAATTTGGGTGAGTTTTAATTATGGTTGTTTGACAGAACCACTCTGTATCAATTTCAATATGCTTTACGTCTTGCTTTGATTCCTTGCCTTGTGTATTCTAGTCAATACATCTCCAATCTTTGGCATGGATTTTCCAGGGCATGTGCCATGGGACTCAACAGGCTGCAGTCTCTGTATCCAAAATTCAGAAGCATGTTTGACTGTTTAGTGCTGTACCATGACAGGAAGAATTCAACGCCTTTGACTCTCTGGGACAATTTTTGCCAACAAAATGAACATAATATACATCAGACTAATAGAAAGGAAGAGAACTTAGCAACTTAGGTAGAAGTAACAACAAATTAATAGAAGAAATAAGAGGAAAGATAAATAGAAAGAAAGAAGTAACAATAAATAATTAGATGAATACATGGATAGATGGATTCTGCATTTGTTTTTCATTTGTCCCTGAGAGACAGTGAGAGAGAGAGAGAGAGAGAGAGAGAGAGAGAGAGAGAGAGAGAGAGAGATCTATTTTTTTTAATCTCTGCCCTGTTTGTCATGTATTGGAATTGTTCCCTCTTTCCCTACCTCTCTGCTCAGTCACTGCTAAATGTACCCCATAATATCTCCCATAAACTATCAGACCGAAGACACCAGTGTGTAAGGCTTACGGACAATTTTCATTCAGGTTTCTTGATCCATGTTTTAAAAATATCTGAGTCATTGTGATTAATTCCCCCACTTTCCATGGGAGGAAACTGTGGCACAAACATTCTGTCAACACTTTCCTAAAGTAACCTCTCATCTGGGCTGCTTAATCGTCCATGGCCAAACTCGAAGTCTGAAAAAAATACATAATGTCCATTTACATTTTTCCCCTTAAAGGGCACCTCTGCAAACCCCACTTGTATTTCATTGAAACAGCAAACTTACTGTGCCAGTGTATGTGGAATCCTCCCAACTCTTCTCTCCTCCAACACCAGCCTCATTTTGGCTATTTATCTATCAATCTAAATGTCCCTATTACTGTATTAAGACAGACCATTCTCTGCTCACATGGAGCCTGGCCTGCTGGAAATATGCTGAGACCTGTTGCTCTCTGCAGACAAGCTGTGTGTGTCTAACTGTTGGAAGGAAATTTATCCATGTCTATTCCCCTAAGGGATTTCAGGCACTCACTCCCTGGAGCCCTGCATAGCACAGGAGCAGAGGCAAAGTTAATATATTGTGTTTTCCTGAAAGTTCCTGGAAACTCAAGTGGCCACAATTACAGAGAGGCAGTAGGGTATAGAACAATGAGTCTGATCCAACTGGTAGGGGCACAGGCCTGCTACTCAGGAGAAATGACATTTATTCCTCTCCCTGACACTGACCTGCTATGTGACCTGGCCCAAGTTGCGTCATTTTGTGCCTCAGTTTCCCCTCCCTTGTGTTCTGTGTTAAGATTACAAATTCAGTGTGACACAGGCTGTCTCTCACTAGGTGTTTGTGCAGCAGCTAGGAGAATGGTCAATACAAATTTTACAAGAAATCTCTCTCAGCAAAGGAAATGATTCTGTATGTCTATGCTCATAATCCTTTGACACTCAGTGGGTCTATCTCTGTGTACACTCCCACACATACTACGTGATGAAAATAAATACTATGTAAATCTTTTATAAGATGCTCATACTCAAAAGTCAGAGAGAGCTCAGACCAAAAACCATATAGAGCTGGGAGTTTCTAAGTGTCTGTGTCAGGATTTCTGGGTTCTGCTCACTGCCCTTATGCAACAACTTTCAACTCAGGGTCTCTGTTTCCTTTCCTACCCTTGGCCCATCTTGCTCTTTGTGTGTTACCTAGTGCAGTGGGCCACAGCTTTCAGGGGCATCTATCATCCAGGTTTGTATTATTGTTACCCCTCAGCATTACAGCATGGGAACATTAGTTGTTATTATTATTATTATTATTATTTTATTAATTTGCTTTTTTATATTTCCTTTCATAGATTCACAGATTCCAAGGCCAGAAGGGACCACTGGGATCACAAGATGTTTAAGCAGACAAAGGGGAAAGCTACCGTCTAAAATTTATCACCATGAGTCACCAGTGAATCCTGGCCACAGAAAGACTCCACAGGTTTTGGTTAGAAGTTTTGTTAAACCCACCACAGAAAGCCTTCATTTTAGTTGCTCAAATGCCCTCATGTAGCTTTGACTAAAGAACACTGTCTGCTGGAGGTCATAGACTTCCATTCTTTATCTGCTCATTCATATCCATAGGGGTTGCTCCGATGGCTCCAGTAATCACCAGCACAATCTTTGCTCATAATCATTGCACTTTGTGGTAGCGATGTTCAAACTTTGCCCTCTTCTCATTCCTTTTCCATGTTTCTGTCTGCTGCTAGGGCAGTATCAATTAACATGGGCTTGTTTATCTAAAACAGCTATGTCCAGCGTCTTTGACTGCAGTCTTTGTCCTGTGACAATTACCATAGCCTTTTTTTCATTCTCTAGAGCATCTTTGATTCAGTGGTTGTAACACAACATGGTTAATTTAAATCCAGAGAGGCTTCAGTGCAGAAAGGTGGCAACCTCATTGTGTTTGTTCATATATACTCTCCCAGCCAGGCTCCTGCAGATGTTTGACACATGCTCCACCATCTCTTCCTTTTTGGAAGACATTCTGCAGATTGGGCAGCAGTTCTGTCAGTCAATTTAATTTCAAATGTCATTAAGCCTTAAGGATGGCTCTTGTGCACTCATAACGAGGATCCCTGCCTCTCTTTTGAGGCATCCTTCTGCAAACCATGAGTCTGTGAATCTTTTATCACTAAGGGTTTTCATCTGTCTCCACCACTGCCCATGCACTGGTTTCTGTGTAAATCTTTCTAGGATTTCTTTGGCAATTTGCTTTCCCCTTTTTTTATGCTTTCTTGGGCTGGGATGGATGTTTACCCATTGACTGGTATTGCAACAAGGTGATCTGTTTTCTCTGGCTGACTCCTCGTGCATTTTGATGTTATATTCTTCTATGTCAATTGCTTCTTCCAGAGATAGCAAACACATCACATCGCTGGCTGTACATCCTGTCCAGGTTTTCACTCATATTCAGTACTCTGTGCATCACCAGGAGCTGTCTTGTTTAGATGTCTTTTTTTAGCTTCTCCTTTTGATTTCACTTGATCACTCAGGCATTGCACCATGTTATCAGTACCACTCCCATGTTAATGGCTTAAGTCAAATTATTCAAGTCAAGCTTTGTCCTTAGAGTGATTCTTATTCATCTGTATTATCTGTAATCACTTCTTCTTCGAAATCCTTATATTGTAACTCTCACATTTCCCTGATCCTAAGGGATTATATTATAGTAGTAGTTGTAAAGGGCTAGGGGCCAGTACATCCTGAACTATTCCTTTGACTTTATTCAGCTACTTCACCTCAGCATTTCTCAGTTCATCATCTGTAAAATGGGGATAATAATTACAGTTTGGCAGATAATTCATAATCACTTAGAAACCTGCAAGGAAGGAGATTTGCCTAAGGACTCCAACCTGTCAAAGAAGGCCTGAAAACTGTGTAAAAGACTCTTGGGGCTTGATCCTTTCATCTCAGATCTGTTTGATTCTTCTTGAAGGGGAAGTTTAAACCATAAAACTGAGATCTCCAGCCCTAATCTGCAATCATCCTGAATATAAATATTGGATTATAACCTATGAACTAATTCTGAAAGAACTCTTTGCAGCTACAAAACTCACCATCTCTACTATGAATCTGAACATCAAGAATTGAACTCATGTCTGT
The DNA here is from genome assembly GCF_025201925.1 of Gopherus flavomarginatus. Classification (NCBI taxonomy): domain Eukaryota; kingdom Metazoa; phylum Chordata; order Testudines; family Testudinidae; genus Gopherus; species Gopherus flavomarginatus. The sequence goes on from NW_026114602.1 coordinate 287,914, forward strand.
ATGTATACTGAGCTTTTAGCCAATACTCTCTGTCTTTTATTTTTAATAAATTTTAGATTACTTAATAAGAATTGGCTGTAAGCATGGATTTGGGTAAGATCTGGAATATTCATTGACCTGGGAAGTAATGTGTCCGATCCTTTGGGATTGGTAGAACTTTCTTATATGATGAATAAGATTTTCAGTAATCCTCATCATATTTGACTTGGGTGTCTGGGTCAAGGCCTAAGGCTGGGTGGCTTCTAGGTAACCAGTAAGGTACTATAGAAGCTGTTTTGTGCTGGTTTGGTAAATTTAAGTGTTGGAATATCCACCAGCTTTGGGGATTATCTGCCTCGTTCTTTGCAGTTCACCCTAACTGAGTAATTCCAGGGTGGCACTCTGGGATCCCAGTCACAGAGAGCCATTAGGAGGCAGAACCATGTGATGGGGAGCCAGACAGAGTGAAAAGTGAGTTGCAAAGCAGAATGGATGTGCCTCTAGCTAAGCCCCTGTGATGCCCAAAGATAATCAGAAGGCCCAGTGGTTCAGAGGTCTAACCTCCCAATGGGCTGGCTAAGGCCTGCCCCAGAATGCTGACAGCTGAGCCTGATGAGAACTGATGAGCTGCCAGCTGGTAGCAGAAATTCTCATTATTAGACCATTAGTGCATGAACTTGCACTTTGTACTATTGAATGTCACCATACTTCTCTCACATAAGAACATGAGAACGTAAGAATGGCCTTACTGGGTGAGACCAAGGTCCATCTAGCCCAGTATCCTGTCTTCCAACAGTGGCTAGTGTCAGGTGCCTCACAGGCAATGAACAGAACAGGTAATTATCAAGTGATCCATCCCCTGTCGCTCATTCCCAGCTTCTGTCAAACAGAGTCTAGGGACACCATTCCTGCCCATCCTTGCTCATAGCCATTGATGGACCTATCCTCCATTAATTTATCTAGTTCTTTTTTGAACCCTGTTATGATCTTCACAACATCCGCTGGCAAGGAGTTCCACAGGTTGACTATGTGTCATGGGAAGAAATATTTCCTTTTATTTGTTTTAAACCTGTTGCCTATTAATTTCATTTGGTGACCTCCTAGTTCTTGTGTTATGAGAAGTAGTCAACAACACTTCCCTATGTACTTTCTCTACACCAATCATGATTTTATAGACCTCAATTATATCTCCCCTTAGCTCTCTCTTTTCCAAGCTGAAAAGTCCCAGTCTTATTAATATCTCCTCATATTGACGCCGTTCCATATCCCTAATCATTTGTGTCACACCTTTCTGAACCTTGAGATGAGGCGACTACATCTGCACACAGTATTCAAGATCTGGGCATACCATGAATTTATAGAGAAGCAACATGATATTTTCTGTCTCAATATCTATCCTATTTTTTATTATTAATATTCCCAGCATCCTGTTTGCTTTTTTCACTGCCACTGCACATTGAGTGGATGTTTTCAGAGAACTATGCACAACTCCCAGATCTCTTTCTTGAGTGGTAACAACTAATTTAGACCCCATCATTTATATGTATAGTTGGGATTATGTTTTCCAATGTGCATTATTTTGCATTTAACAACATTAAATTTCATCTGCCTTTTTGTTGCCCAATCACCTAGTTTTGAGATATCCTTTTGTAACTCTTCACAGTCTGCCTGGGTCTTAACTATCTTTAGTAATTTCATAGCATCGGCAAATTTTGCCATCTCAATGTTTAACCCTTTTTCCAGATTATTTATGAACATGTTGAATAGGACTGGGCCCTGGGGGACACCACTATTTACCTCTCTCCTTTCTGAGAACTGACCATGTATTTTACCCTTTGTTTCCTATCTTTTAACCAGTTACCAATCCATGAAAGCACCTTCCCTCTTATCCCGTAAGAGCCTTTGGTGAGAGACCGTGTCAAAGGCTTTCTGAAAATCTAATTACACTATATCCACTGGATCCCCTTGGACCACATGCTTCTTGACCCCCTCAAAGATCTCTAATAGATTGGTGAGCCATAATTTTCCTTTACAAAAACTATGTTGTCTCTTCCCCAACAAATTATGTTCATCTATATGTCTGACAATATTGTTCTTTATTACAGTTTCAACCAGTTTCCCAATACTGACGTCAGGCTTACAGGCCTGTAATTGCAGAGATGACCTCTGAAGCCCTTTTTAGAAATTGGCATCACATTAGCTATCCTCCAGTCATCTGGTACAAAGCTGATTTAAATGATAGGTTTCAGACTACAGTTAGAAGTTCTGTAAGTTCACATCTCAGTTCCTTTCGTGAGTACCATCTGGTCCTGGGGACTTACTGCTGTTTAATTTATCAATTTGTTCCAAAACCTCCTCTAATGATACCTCAATCTGAGACAGTTCCTCAGATCTATAACCTAAAAAGAATGGATCTGGTTTGGGAATCTCCCTCATATCCTCAGCTGTGAAAATCAATGCAAAGAATTCATTTAGTTTCTCCACAATGGCCTTATCATCCTTGAGTGCTCCTTTAGCACCTTGATGGTCCAGTCTTCAAGTTCATTCACATTATCCTGTATAACTTTCTGATCCTCCCCTGCATTGACGATGCTTCCGAACTCTGTGTCATCAGCAAGCTTCATTAGCACACTCCTACTTTTTGTGCCAAGGTGAATAACAAAAATATTGCATAAGGCTTGTCCAAGGACAAACCCTGGAGGAACGCTACTTGTTACCTCCATCCAGTCCGATAATTCATCTTTCAGCACAATGCATTGCCTTCTCCCCTTTAGCCAGCTGCTTATCTATTTTACTGTGTTTGTACAAATCCCCATCTTCTCTAATTTAACTAATAATTTCCCATGGGGTTTTGTCTCAAATGCTTTACTGAAGTGAAAGTAGACTAGATCAACTGAACTTCCCTTCTCTAAATAATCAGAAGGAATTCAGGGTAGTGTGGCATGGTCTACCTTGGGTAAATCCATGTTGCATTATATTCCCTTTATCATTTACCTCCATGAATTTAATTGTTATTTCCCTCACCATTTCTCCTAAAGCTGTGATTACTATTGAGGTCAGACTAACAGGTCTCTAATTGCCCAGATCACCTTTTTCTCTTTATTAAATATAGGTGTTAGAGAGCTTTCCCCTCACTCCTCCCCTGGTTCTTGTCACACAGATAGAAAGCAGAAGACAGAAGTCCGAAGCGCAGGCAATGTGCTGTTTATTGGGTTTAGTTCCAAGCAAGCATATCCATAGCGCTACACGCCAGCAGAGTCCGTTTCCCAGTGTTCCGTTCCCAGCTTTGAAACCACAGAGCCTTGCCTGTTCCCACCTCCTCCTTCTTAGCAGGCCCAAATATACCTGCAGTGCACGCCCCTAGTCTCACCCCTTACAATTTATGGTCATGTTCCATATTGGAGGGTTGTAAGGCTGGGGTCTTTGTCCCACCTCTTTTGTATCCCATGGGAGGGTAAGGAGTGGGGTTGTGTTCTGGCAAAGGCCAGGCTTTTTGCTGGCTTTTAGTGTTTCTTATGCTTGTTCCCCCCCCACCAACATTTCCCCTTGCCCCTCCTAACTGGTTGCTTGACCTTGGCTTGAGAGAGGAGCCAGGCAGCCTTCTGATGTAGGCTCATATATTACACTCCTGCCATATTTGGTAACACTTTAGCTCTATCCCTTATCATTTCTCATTATACTAAAAGCCCCATCTGTCAGGACTTCCGGGATCTATTCATTGTTGCCTTTGAACCTCTGTGTGGCCATCTGGTTGCGACAAATATGTGTGACAATCTGGTTGTGGGAAATGCAACGCAGTGTCTAAAAGTTAAACTCAAAATCTATCTCAGGCTAACAAACAAGACTATATATTAACAATAGGTATGATATTAGCTATTCTCCAGTCAGATGGATTTATTTAGCCAGACTTTTTTTAAAGTATAGACAGATTGTGACACTGTCTAAACAGTTTGCCAACTCTGTGATGCAGACAGACCAACAGGGTAATTCACTTGCATAAGAATATCAAAGAGATAGTAAGTGGGCTAGTAGACATAGCCCCATTCACTTGTTTTGACAGAAATCAAGGGAGATGTTAATTGTATTGTTTTTATCTGTCTGTATCCTGGATTTCATTAGCCTTAGATCAAAGATGTGTTAAAATAAAAATCTACTTGATGAACACAGTGCATGAAACACATGAATGTTACCTCTAATATAGTCACTTATCTGGGACTATTGTAATGAATGGCTGACAATTACATTAGGTAAATCTCTGCACCTAAATTACTGCTTCCCGCAGCTCCCTTTGGCTGGCAACGGTGAACTGCAGCCACTGGGAGGCGCGGGGGGCCATGCCCAGAGATAGTCAACATAAACATAATGTCTCAAAGCCCACCAGCAGATTACCCTGATGGGCTGCATGTCAAAGGTTGCCGACCCCTGGTCTAGGTGGTTTTTTAAAGGCATCACTGCAGGCTAGTAGGGACCTAAATTCTGCCCCCATGAGAGACATATGGAAAACCATCAGATTACTACACCTCTGCTATCATTCACCTGTAATGTATGTTACCTGCTTTATCCTCTCAATACTCTCTTTCTCTCTTTTCTTATATAATAAATCTTCAGCTAGTTTACTATAGAATGGGCTACAGTGTTGTCTTTTATGAGATCTTGAATGTCCCTTGACATGGGGCCAGTGACTGACTCTTTGGGGCTGGAAGTAACCTAATGTAAGGCGATTTTTGGCTTTAATAACCTTTCATCACAGACATCTGGCTTGTCTGGGTGGTAATATAGGCTGGAGTGTAGAAGGCAGAGGTCTCAAACTCAATTTACCTTAGGGACAGTGCCAGTCCTTAAATTCTACAAGAGGGCCAATAATGTCACCACCTCCCAGCCCGTTTCCCACCTTTTCCCCTCACTCTCTTGGCCTCATGCCATCCCAGCTGACTCTGCCCAGCAACTAGTGATGGTATCTCTGTCCCTCTCCCCCAGCCAATGGGAGCTGTGGGAAACGGCGCCTGTAGCGGACAGTCAGCAGCGTGGCTGCATGGGACTCTCCTCTGTGGCTCTGCTGGCAACAGCAGGGCTAGGGAACCACTTTCAGGGAGCAGAGCTGCCTGAAGTGAATGACACATTGCTGAGTGTAACCCCTGGGAGGAGCAACGTTGAGGGGCAGGATGGAGCAACGTTGAGGGGAGGGGCATGTGAATCTCTCCTGCCCGCTCTCCTCCCACCCCCGCACCCTCAGCTGGCAGCCATGAGGGCCAGATGAAAGAACTTTTTAAAAAGTTTCCAGGGGCTGCAGTGGGGAAGTTCTCAGGCCACAGATAGCTTGCAGGCCAGGACTGTCTGTGGCTCCATTTTAAGCTGGTATAGTGATCCAGAAGCACACATTTATTGCTCATTTGATTACATCTAATTATAGACTATACCAGCAGTGTTAGGGTTACCATATGTCCATATTTTCCCTGACATGTCCAGCTTTTTAGTTCTTAAATTGCAATCTGGGAGAAATTTTTAAATATCTGAAAACGTCCAAGAAAATACAAACATATGGTAACCCTAAGTCCAAAGTCCCGGGGCAGCTCCCAGCACTCACGCACCGGCAGGAGCCTGCAGTATGTGGAGGGGGTCTCCGTGTGCTGCACCGCCTCCCACCTGCCCAATCAGAGCTGCGGAGGCATGACTTGCAGGCACCGGCAGCGGGCAGAGAGCTCTCCGCGCCCCCCGACCTGAACCGACTCTACCCTAGGTGCCAGAGGGACCTGCCGGATGCTTCCCAGAAGCCGCCCCAGGTAAGCACAGCTGGGATTCACCACCTAACCCCCGGGCAGGGCTCTCTGGCTCTTAGGATCAGGTCAGGTAGTGGGAGGCAGAGGTCTCTGCACGATGCCAGCCCCTGAAAGCCCTGCTCCACGGCTCTGGTAGCTCCCATTGGTGCTTTTCCCAGCCAATGGGAGCCACAGAGCTCATGCTTATGGTGGGTGCAGCACGTAGAGACCCTTTGGCTGCCCGTGATCCTAGGAGCCAGAGGCACCAGCAGCAGGATGGGTGAGTAAGCAAGTGGGGCAGCGTGAAGTGGCGAGTGGTGAACAGCAGGGGTTGAGTAGGTGAGGGGTGAGTAGGTGAGCAGAGGGCCGTGGGGGTTGAAGAGATGAGTGAGCCAGTGGTGGGTGGGCGGGCGGGCAGGGGTGTGGAGGCAAGAAGCAGTGAGCCAGTGGCAGGTGGAGGTTCTCAGGATTGGCATGAGGGTTTCTGGCAGGGGAGTGAGGAGGTAAATGGCAGGTGAGAGGAGGCGAGCGGTGAGGGGGGACTGAGGAGGGATGCAGCAAGCCAGTGGCAGTCCAGGAGGTGAGGAGGGGTGGGGTGGTGGGGCCGAGTGGGGAGGGAGCAGAGTGCGGGTGGAGCATGGGAGGAGTGGGGGTAGATTGTGGACGGGGCTGACACCCCCCGTGGAGTGTCCTCTATTTTGGATGTTCAAATATGGTAACCCTAACCAGTGTAGGGGTGTCTGTCCTGTTTTTTCATTGTCTGACCTGAGATTAGCCCTCTCAGCTGTGACCCATACCAGATACCATGAAACAGATTTATTAAAAATCACTGGCTACCAGACTAGCAATCTCATGTGCCAGTTCTTTTAGTATTGTGGGATGGAAATGATCCATTCTGCCCAATTTCCATGCATTAAGCTCTTTATGTAAGACAAATTAGAGGATTGGGCCAAAAGAAATCTGATGAGGTTCAACAAGGACAAGTGCAGAATCCTGCAATTAGAACAGAAGAATCCCATGCATTACTACAGACTAGGGACCGAATGGCTAGGCAGCAGTTCTGCAGAAAAGGACCTAGGGGTTACAGTGGACGAGAAGCTGGATATGAGTCAACAGTGTGCCCTTGTTGCCAAGAAGGCTAATGCCATTTTGGGCTATATAAATAGGGACATTGCCAGCAGATCGAGGGACGTAATTATTCCCCTCTATTTGACATTGGTGAGGCCTCATCTGGAGTACTGTGTCCAGTTTTGGGCCCCACTCTACAGGAAGGATGTGGAAAAATTGGAAAGAGTCCAGCAGAGGGCAACAAAAATGATTAGGGGGCTGGAGCACATGATTTATGAGAAGAGGCTGAGGAAACTGGGATTATGTAGTCTGCAGAAGAGAAGAAGGAAGGGGGATTTGATAGGTGCTTTCAACTACCTGAAAGGGATTTCCAAAGAGGATGGATCTAGACTGTTCTCAGTGGTATCAGATGACAGAACAAGGAGTAATGATCTCAAGTTGCAGTGGGGGAAGTTTAGGTTGGATATTAGGAAAAACTTTTTCATTAGGAGGGTGGTGAAGCAGTGGAATGGGTTCCCTAGGGAGGTGGTGGAATCTCCATCCTTAGAGGTCTTTAAGGTCAGGCTAGACAAAGCTCTAGCTGGGATGATTTAGTTGGGGATTGGTCCAGCTTTGAGCAGGGGGTTGGACTAGATGACCTCCTGAGGTCCCTTCCAAGCCTGATATTCTATTATTCTGTTTTTCTTCCCTCTCAGATGTATCCTTTACATTTCTAGACACTGGTTTCTATCAGCTGTACCGCCTTCATGAACAATTACCATGTTATCAGTCTTACTGAGTATCCGAGGCAAAGTATTCATTTAACTTGTTGGACATATCTAGAATATCTTTACTCTCCTTCCCATCCACATTCCATAGCAGCCTAAACTGAACCTTCCTTATTCTCTTTTTATTTATATAACTCAAAAAAACCTTATTTCTTTTAATTTCCTAACTAGAGGGTCCAGATGGTTAGAGCACTGCGGACTGGGAGCTATATAACCATCTCTGGGGAGGGGATTGGGATCTACAGGGCTAGCACAGGGATGATGGGAAGCAAGATTCCTTGGCTTTATCCCAGTTCTGGGGGTGGATCAGAGCTTAGTGGTTAGAGTGCAGGACTGGGTTCTGTTCCCATCTCTCAGAGGGGAGTGATCTCCAGTGGTTAGTCTGAGGTGCACTGGGAGTCAGGACTTCCAGGCTCTATTCATTGTTGCATTTGAATCTCTGTGTGACCGTAAGAGGGTGGTCCCTTGCTCCTGCCCTGAAGGGCTTAAAACAGCCCAGGAGAGGGCTGTGGCTGGGGCAAGAAGCTTAGGCTGATTAGGGAAAGTAGGCTCAGCTGTGGCCATGCCCCAATCAGGCCCAACTGGCCGCTATAAGAAGCTGTGAGCCAGAAGCCCAAACAGTCTCCCTCTGCCTGTAGAGGGAGATGGGCCTGGCTGCAGGGAGCTAGACACAGGGTACCTGAGTGAAGCAGGGCTGAGGACAGGCTGAGGAGCTGGGGAGCTCCTGCCTGGAAAGCCCCAGGCTGCAGCCTAGCAGAAGGCTAAGGAGTACGAGGGGTTGCAGAGGGCAGCCCAGGGATAGGCCAAGGCAGCAAGTCCAAACCCAAATTCCAGTGATGAGTGGCTGATACTGCAGTCTGCTCCAGGGCGTGGGGCTAGACAATGACTTGCAGTAGCCATATACTGAGGCAAGGTGGGGATAGAGGGTGAGAGTTCCCTGGGGAGACCAGACCCTAAGACTGAGGGGTAACTGCCAGCGGGCAGCACCCCAGGTAAAAGGGCATCGGGTCCAGGGAGGGACACGGGGGCCAGAGGACAGGTGGATCACTGCCTGCAGAAAGCACTCTGGAGCTGGAATGAGCTAAATCCCTGAGAGACCAGCAGGAGGTGCCATAGGGGTGAGTCTGCACATCTACAGTGACCATGAGCAAACCACTTCCATGGCTCTCTGTGCCTCAGTTTCCCCATCTATAAAATGGGGATGGTCAGTGTAATGAGTTGGATCATAGAAACCCTCTGGGGATCTGCCACCTGATGTGCCAAGACTACTTCTACTCCTTCTGCCAGCCTGGGAATTCAGCACCCTGTCTTGCTGAGCCAGACACACCTACCTGCTCCAACACAGACCCAGGATCTGAATTACTTGCCCCAAAGCTGCAGGTTTACCTGAAAGCAGCTTACAGAAGTGTTCCTGTCTTTAACACTCAGATGCCCAACTCCCAATGGGGTCTAAACCCAAATTAATCCGTTTTACCCTGTATAAATGTTATGCAGGGTAAACTCATAAATTGTTTGCCCTCTATAACATTGATAGAGAGATATGCACAGTTGTTTGCTTCCCTCAGGTATTAACACATACTGAGTTAATTAATAAATAAAAAATGATTTTATTAGATACAGAAAGTAGGATTTAAATGGATCCAAGTAGTAACAGACAGAACAAAGGAAGTCAACAAGCAAAATAAAATAAAATGCACAAATCTATGTCTCATCAAACTGAATACAGATAATCTCACTAGTTCCAGAATGCTCCCGTTTACAGACTAATCTCCTTTTAGCCTGGGTCCAGCAATCCCTCACACCCCTTGCAGTCTCTATCCTTCGTTCCAGTTTCTTTTAGTATCGGGGGTGGGGAGGAGAGGAGAGACTCTCTCTTTAGCCAGCTGAAGACAAAATGGAGGGGTTTCCCAAGAGTTTAAATAGACTTTCTCTTCTGGGTAGACACCCCTCCCTCCCCCTGTGTAGAATCCAGTCACAAAATGAAAATTCAAAATCACATGGGCAGGTCACAAGTCACATACCCATACATGACTCAGGACTTGCGGGTAGCAGCCATTACCCACATGCTACTTTGAACGTTGGCAGGCAGACTTCTTATGTGGATTGGAGTCTTCCAAGATCTTTTGTCTGTTAAGTGCTTTCTGATTGAGCACTTAACTTACACATGCCTTTGCCAAGGAGTGACCAAATGTTCTAAGACTACTTAGAAATCAAGCAAGTTTACAGCCAATGTTCATAACTTTGAACACACAAATGGTGCCTGCATACAACTAGGATGAACATAACCAGTAGATCATAACCTTTACATAGATATGTTACATGGCATATGTAGCAAAACCCTATGTCAGTTATATCATTCATACATTTATAAGTACTCCCCATAAAGCCTTATGGGGTACACTGTCACAGAGAGACTCACCTTTCCCCCTTTTTTAGAGGTCTTTGGATCTCTGGATTCATGCACTGAAGCGCTGTGACTGGCATCACACCTGCTGTGAGAAATATTGTCCTACAGTAACCCTCACAGCCTGTCCATCACTGCTCCTTCTCTGCTGCCAAGACTGTCTGGCACCTCTCCCAGCTGCTGCCCCACCCCTTAGGGACTGGATCTGCAATACCAGTAACAAAGGCCCTTGGCTCTGAGCTAGGCATCTCTTCCCCTGGCTCCCCACAATCACATGGACAGCATTCTCAGCACCTCACTGGGAGGCAGCTGAGCAGAGATGGGCCCTTGCTGAGACATCCTGTCTGCTCCTCTGAAGGTGGGTGACAGGGCCAGAGTCCTGGCTGGGCTAGGTGCCATGTGCTGGGGTGAACTGAGTGCCAGGAGGCAGATGCCCTAGTTTGATGGCATAGCCAAGGCAGGAAAGGGAGTGCATTGACTTCTCAGCTGAGGCTGACAACTGAGGTGGTGCTTTCAGTGTCACGGGAGCAGCTGGGTATTGGATGGAGATGTACTATAGCCTCATCATACAGGGGCAATTTCCAGCTACTGCTGGCGCAGCTGGGATCCCATCCAGGGACCTCCAGGTAAGTTGCTCTCTGCCCTCCTTGGTCAACCTATCTGAGCAACAGAGACAGGAGCTGCTTTACAGGGAGGAAACCCAAGCTTATGTACTCTCCTTCCTTCCCTCCTTCTGTCTGCAGTTAGGTGCTTTCTTTCCTCCTTAAATCTTCTTTTCATTTTCCTTCCCTCCCCTTTCTTTCCTTCTAGAAATTGTTAACATTGCTGATTTCAATTCCAGTTTTGATTTTCTGTCATGAAAATTGAAATAACAAATGTACCAAATGATACTTTGAAATGGCATGTTTCATTTTGAATCCACATTTTCAGCCAGCAATTGATTCCAAATGAAATCTCTTGATTTCCAGTGATACTCTCTTAAACACACGCACAAATACTTCAACAAATCTGCACTATTGCTTCAACATTTCAATGTTGTATTGTGATGAGAAATGTTGAAATGTTTTGTTTCTGAATTGAAACCTTTCTGAGCTTTTCCTTTTCACTTTTCATCCCAATTCATGGTGGAAACTATTGTCTACATTTTGAAATTTTCCACTGGATGGAAATCCCAATTTCTGAGCACCTCTACATCTGGATTTTTCTTCTGTGTCCTAGACAATCACCATGCAGCACAAGGGCTTGGCTGAACAGCTGAGAGAGAAGAGGAATTTCATTGATTTTAAACACCAGGAACAAGAGCTCTGAGCAGAGGGATTTATACTCCTCTCCATCCTGTGCACTGAATAAAGCAGGTAAATATAGTTTATGATCACGTAATTACACTGTGTCATAATATCAGTGCCTAAGAATTGTTTGCAGTATTGTTATAGTTGTATTAGTCCAAGGACCTGAAGAGGAGCTCTCTGTAGCTTGAAAGCTTGTCTCTTTGAGCAACAGAAGTTAGTCCAATAAAAGTTGTCAGCTCACCCACCGTGCCTTTCTAATGCAGAGAGGACAGGACAGAAGGAACCATACCATATTTTTATTAAGAAATTAGAAAGATGCAAAATTAACATGACAAATTAAATTATTTTAAAACTGTCTAGGTCTCGAAAGGTATGTCCAAATTGCAATCAGATATCCCAATTGCAGTGTAGCTATACCCAAACTGTACGCAAACAGGGAATCATTATTGAGCAGGTGTGATTCTACACTAGGAGTGTAGTTTGGAGAAAGCGAGGAGGAACATTGTTCTCCCCAGCTGCAGGCCTTAGGCATACATGGAATCCCTCACCCCCTGCATGGTCCCATTGGAAGTCAAACTACACCTATGAGTCCCACAGGGATCCGTTTTTTGCCCTAAGTTTTGGCCCTGGGTTGCTTGGTAAACTGGGCAAAAGCGAACAATACACATTTTAATACAGCTAAATGTAAATGCCCACATCTAGGAACAAAGAATGTACGGCATACTCACAGGATGGGGGCCTCTATCCTGGGAAGCAGTGACTTAGAAAAAAAATTGGAGGGGGTCACGGTGGATAATCAGCTGAACATGAGCTCCCAGTGCAAC